>NW_005842408.1:1130376-1145949 GCF_000455745.1 Alligator sinensis | reverse complement strand
CCTGCTCCTGCATTTCTTTCCCTCCCCTTTCCACCCATTTGGCCTCTCTGGATTTCTTCGTCCAGTGCCTGCAAAAAAGTTTCTTTGCACAGCCAGCCCCAGTCCCCTGCTGGCTCCTTCCCCTAGCCCCAGTCCTCCCTCCCACCCCCTCCCCAGGATCCTTGTCCCTGTCCCCTACCACCTCAATCCTGATCTCATTCTCCTTGCGCAGCCGGTTCAGTCCCATCCTCCTTCAACTCCTCATTTCAATCCATCTTCCACATCTTCCAGCCTCCATGGATTCCCAGTCACCCCCTTCTGTCCAGGCTCATCTCATCAAATCAGTCCCATTCTCCCGCGATTCCTTGTCCGCTCTGTCTTCCTACATCACCCACACCCCGGTCTCTGGCCTGCACTTCCAGACATCTCCTGGTCTTCCCCATGGGCCCTTCTGAGACTCCCACTCACCTGACTGACACACCCCTCGACCCCACAATATTTTCTCAGTCCTTGGTAGCACTGTAAAGAGTTTGCAGGGTGCGTATGGAAGGGCAAAATCATCATCTAAAGAAAACTTCAGAGAATGTAATACAGTGGTCTGTGTTGTCATGCCTACGAGCAGAGAGGAAAGGAAGTAAAACCCAGGCAGGTCTTACAGATATACCACCAAGCCTACGTTCCTTTTACAAGCAGCAGCCCAATGCAATTCGTACATTACACAGAGCCATCAACAGATCTGAAATGAATAATGCATTAGAAACTGCAGTGTTCTGGTTTCAGTCATAAGCAAGGTAAGTTTAATCTGTGTATGTATTAAAGGTTTTTTTTTAAAAGTTCACTTCTGTAATTACAAATTGGGAAGTGGAGCTTATTCTTTGATACAGCTACTTCAAATGTTTTAGCTACATTATGACAGCAAATGTTATTTTTATTGACAGGCTTTAAGTAATCTCAGTTCAGGCTATGCAAAACTGAAAAAATCTGATCCTTGAATTGTTTCTCCAAACACATCACGATTTTGGCCTTTGAGAGATGCTGAATTTCAGCATGACATATAAAAAACTGCCACAGCAGCATTGCAGGGGCCAAAAGCACTAACTAGAGGTCACAGAATGGCTGTGAGCTGCCCACGCGATGCACCCGTGACACAGGTAAGGGTGACCCTAGGGTGCCTCAGGCACAGGGAAGTGTTAATGCCATTGCTCTAGTCCACGGCGAGCCTTCATTTAAAACAGTGGTTTTCAACCTGCGGTCCGCAGACCCTGGGGGGTCCACAGACTATGTCTAAGTGGTCCACAAGAAAGGACTATGATTAATCAAAAATAGGTGAATACCCACACATACAATTCAAAGGGGTTTGCACCTCCATTCAAAAATTTTTTTAGGGGTCCACAAATGAAAAAAGGTTGAAAACCACTGCTCTAAAATGCTGTATACAGCTACGGTCATTTGTATTTGAGACAGAGGAACTAAAACTGGAACCAGCGCAGGAAAGGGCTACAAGCATGATCAGGGGAATGAAAAGCCTGAAATCAAGAGCCTGGCTTGTTTAGCCCAGCAAAGCAGGAGCCTGGGAGGAGATGGGATTCCTACTACAAAGAAGGTAAACTCTGGAGAGAAGAGCTCTTGAAGCCCAAAGGCCAATACTGGTACAGGAACAAACAGCTATTAAGTGAGGCTGGATGTTAAAAGGTTTCTAACCAGCAGCACAGCGAGAGTCAGGTCAGGCTTCCAACGGGCGCACAAACACCCGGCATTTGTCCAAGGTCGGGGCTGACAGGATGCCCCTGCTAGTCCTGCACGACTATGCTCCCCGGAGAGCTCCCAATAAAAGCAGCATTATAAAAAGCTTTTACAGATTTAAATGATTGAAGATTCTAAATACTAAAACCTGTTCTGAAAATAATTCTCATTAATGACTTGTCTGAGCATTATGATGAACAAACAAGTACTTCAGGTAAAAATCACAGGAACAGCTTTATCTAAAAATGAACCATTGGAAAAAAAATATTACATATGATATGCTTTCTATATCAGCTATTTGATTTGGAAATAATCACTACATTCGCTGTTGAGCTCAACGTAATGAGAATCTAGAAGTCCTCCGATAAAAAAAATAAGAATTTAGCACAATAATAAGGAAACCATCATCCTTTTCCTATACCAACCACAATCTAGAGCTTTCCTACATTTGTTTGTAAGTAAAGTAGCAGTTGAACTAAAGACTAAACCCCCCCAAATCAGAAGAGCACAATAATGTATCCCCAAACATACAGCTCAGAACCAGGCAGACTACAGTACTCCTACTGCACAAGTGAGAAGTGAAGTCGTCACCGTCTTTCCTCCACCTCCAGACAGAGCTCTCTGCAGACAGTGAAGTGCGATTATGAGACCAGCGGAGCAGAGCTCTAGGGAGAAATTATCAGCTGAAGAATTCCCTAACAGCACAAAACTTTGAACTTTAAATACTTTTTCTTCAATGTCTCAAGATGAAATTCAGGTGACACCTTCAGTAACAGGAAGCGGGTAAGAAACACTGAGGATAAACTGCACAAGAATAAACAGACTGGCACTTGACAATTTGCACTGAACCCGTTTTACCCATTCTGTAACCTTATTTCTCTTCCGGAAGACCTACTCAGTTACAAAAATGAATATACTTTTTTTCATTTAACGGTGTCTAGCATTTGGAAATACATACCTTTTCATAGGAAGAGCTAGACCACGAGCTATCAGACCACCAGCCACTACTAGCTTTCACTTTGGCTGTGCTTTTTGTAGGACTCTTTTTTACACTATCTCGCAGATTTGTGAACTTCCCTCTGTGTTTTGCCGACACGGGCAACGCTGTGGGACTACAAGACGCGTGAACCCTGGCTGCTTGTCCCTGGTGCAGAGCATGTTGCGGCCGAGCACGAAGACTGCGAGGCGTTTCCATCTTGGCACTTGTAGAATCAGCCCGCCTGGCTTTTACCGTGTCGCCGCCATCCGCAGCACAACATTTGTGGCTGTGACACTGAGTGGTCATCAAATAAGCAATCCAAACAACCCTTTTTGGAAAAGCAAGTTTTTTTGTTTTTAATGGATGCAGGTTTATTGCAGAATAGTTTCACGATATTTTTTTCATTTTCTGGGTGGCGCACAGAGCAAAACAAAGAACAAAATGCTGTTTTAGCCAAAAATGCACATGCGTACTATCTTGCCCTATATTTAAAGAGCACCGCTGAGCATTACATATGACAGTCCCTTTGCTAAAATAATCAATGCTGTGCACAGATTATTGAGTAGATGGCTGAAGTTGGCTGACATTCCCAAAGGTCTATGAAAGGTTGAAAAATATCCTTACTAGGACAAGTGAGCCTGCCCAAAACTTCTACCACACGTGAAATTCTCGCCAAGGTTTGCAAATGAACAACACAATGCACAAAACTGTTTACAGAACAGCAGACAATGACTTCAGTATTATCTGAATTTTACTGGCATTTCAACACCCTGCATATCACACTAGTGTGAGGAAAAAAAAAGTGTTTTTTTTCCAAATTAATCCTGATCTTTCTCCTCTCACACTTTACTAAAGGTCTGAAATTTAGTGGATGTCATAGGAAAGCAAGGCTGGAAGGGACCTCACAAGGCCATCTAGTTCAGTCCTCTGCTCCAGGCAGGACCATCCCTGACTAAACCACCCCTGCTGAGTGTCTGTCCAACCTGCCCATGAAAACTTCCAGGGATGGAGATTGCACAGCTTCTCCCGGCGCCTGTTCCAGTGCTTGACCACCCTCCGAGTCAGAAAGTCCTCCTCATCTCCAACCTAAATTTCCTCTCCTGCAGCTTGTGGCCATCGCTCCTAGTCCTGTCCCCTACTGCCACAGAGAAAGACCCATCTCCATCCTCTCTGTAATTGCCCTTACGGTATTTAAAGACTGTCATTAAACCCTGCTCAATCTTCTCCTCTCCAGCCTAAATAATTCTCATTTTTTCAGACTTTCCTCATAAGTCATGTCTCCCAGGCTGTTAATAAATTTTCGTTGCCCTATGCTGGACTCGTTCCAATCTGCCCACATCGTTCTTGAAGTGCGGGGCCGGACTCCTGGGGAGGCCTGCCAGTGCTGAACGAGGGGAAGAGTCACCTTCTTTCATTTGCAAGTGACACTCCTGTATGTGCAACCCAGGATGCTGTGGGCTTTTTTGCAACAAGAGCACGCTGTTGGCTCATAATCAGGTTATGGTCTACAGACACCCCCGGTCCTTCTCTGTAACACTGCAGCCTGGTCCCACCCTGCCCAGTCTGGATTTGTGTGTGCAGTTTTCTGTCTTAACTGCAGGACTCTGCATTTATTCTTGTTGAATCTCATCTCACTGATTGTGGACCGTCTCTCCAATCTATACAGGTCATTCTGGTTCCTAGCCCTGCCCTCCAGAGCCTTTGCAACTCCACCCAACTTGGTGTCATCCACCAATTTGCTAAGTGTGTACTCAACCTCATTGTCCAAAGCATTAATTGTTTATTACAATATCAAATCATACCAGACTCAGGATGTCTCACTGGGGAACGCCACATGACACCTATTCCCAACTAGAAATTGAGCCTTTGCTGACTATTCACTGAGCATCATCTACCTTACAGTACTTCTGCCTAATCTGTATTTCCTTAAGTTTACTCTCATCTCTCACTTTTAGTAACCACAGGAATCCAGTTGCAATAGTGGCATATTTTTAGATAGGGCAATTTTACATCAGCGTAGCATCTCTTTAAATCACTCATAAAAACCAAGGGCATCTGCTAATGAATTGTAATTTATGTTGATGGTAGTTATGGTTGGTTTTTTTCTGTGTTTTGGCAAATGTGGAAGCTTATTTCTCATCTGAAAACATTAAAAAGTTGTGACTGCATTTTGCGGTGTTAGGCACTTTACTACATGAATTGAAAATAGTGAAGCCCCTCCAAGCACTGAATGATTTTAGAAACAGTGAGATGTAGATAGATGGCTTGGATACTTAAGGATGAATAGGAACTGACAGCTAGCCCTGTAATCAGCATGAAGCTGCCATGTTTCATCTTTTAGGGAAAAGCATTGTAAGCTCTGTACAATACCACTAATGCAAAACTCAGGCAGAGGAAAAAAGATATTTTCATTCTGAAACACTACAGGGTTAGACAAAGTTATAGCTTGTGTAAGGGTCCAAGCTTGCAAGCCCTCTACAGAGAGTTTTGCTCATTAATACAGAGGAGGATAGCCTGGTTAGTCTGAAATCAGGCAGAAGGCAGGGCAGGGTAGCACCTTAAAAACTAACTGGTTCAGAGAGGCACGAACTTCCGTACACAATGACCTGCTTCATCACATGGTAATACGCTGCCGTCCCTTGAAGTTCATAGCTCTGAATCAGTTGGCCTCTTATACGCCACCCTGTCGACCTTCTGCTCTTGCTTACTAATTAAAGCAACCTGATTTTTCAATGGAAAACCACAGGAATATAATGACTTCATGCTCAACTGCATCCAGGATTACAGCAATCTAAAGTTGCATATGAATAGAAAGCAAAACAGCATCAACACAAAACACCACTGCTCAGATTTATTCTTTTATATTACCAGCTTGTGATCACTCGAACTTTGACTGGGCAATTTGTAACTCTTTAAAACCAGATCTGGTTCTGAAAGGCCTTTAGATTTCACTTTCTGTAACAAATTTCCATTATTAAAAAAGACTAGGTATTTGTTCCCTCCCCCTCCTTCTGGTTTTATCAAACACTAATCCCAACTTTTATCATCATCAATGAATTTGATAAAGAAAACCCAAACCCTATTATTTTCTCTCTGATGCAAGGAAATGAAATACATGTCAAACGGAGCAAAATGCAGTGTGACAGAAGAACTATTCTGCTTCATTAACTGCCAAAACAAGCAGAGGAACAGAGAGCTGATATGTTTTCTTCTCTACATATGTGATTCAATCTAAGCACTATTGAATTATTTCATTGAAATATTGAAATATTTCATTATTATGTCTTTTCCATGACCTATACGCCAGGATGCCAGTGGGTGTTAGCTATTTCACTGACTAGCTTTAAGAACCTGAAACTCATTTCCCTCTGAGCCCAAAGGAAAGGGCCAATCTGAACAATCCCCAGCAGAGGCAGGTCTGCAGCAGTTACTGACCACAATTTCTCCAGGTGCAGACGGCCCACCTGTCCTACAGGTGCTGTCCCGTGTTGCGCCCCTCACCCCCCACCTGTCCTACAGCTGCTGTCCCGTGCTGCGCCCCTCGCCCCACATCTGTCCTACAGGTGCTGTCCCGTGCTGCGCCCCTCGCCCCACATCTGTCCTACAGGTGCTGTCCCGTGCTGCGCCCCTCGCCCCACATCTGTCCTACAGGTGCTGTCCCGTGCTGCGCCCCTCGCCCCACATCTGTCCTACAGGTGCTGTCCCGTGCTGCGCCCCTCGCCCCACATCTGTCCTACAGGTGCTGTCCCGTGCTGCGCCCCTCGCCCCACATCTGTCCTACAGGTGCTGTCCCGTGCTGCGCCCCTCGCCCCACATCTGTCCTACAGGTGCTGTCCCGTGCTGCGCCCCTCGCCCCACATCTGTCCTACAGGTGCTGTCCCGTGCTGCGCCCCTCGCCCCACATCTGTCCTACAGGTGCTGTCCCGTGCTGCGCCCCTCGCCCCACATCTGTCCTACAGGTGCTGTCCCGTGCTGCGCCCCTCGCCCCACATCTGTCCTACAGGTGCTGTCCCGTGCTGCGCCCCTCGCCCCACATCTGTCCTACAGGTGCTGTCCCGTGCTGCGCCCCTCGCCCCACATCTGTCCTACAGGTGCTGTCCCGTGCTGCGCCCCTCGCCCCACATCTGTCCTACAGGTGCTGTCCCGTGCTGCGCCCCTCGCCCCACATCTGTCCTACAGGTGCTGTCCCGTGCTGCGCCCCTCGCCCCACATCTGTCCTACAGGTGCTGTCCCGTGCTGCGCCCCTCGCCCCACATCTGTCCTACAGGTGCTGTCCCGTGCTGCGCCCCTCGCCCCACATCTGTCCTACAGGTGCTGTCCCGTGCTGCGCCCCTCGCCCCACATCTGTCCTACAGGTGCTGTCCCGTGCTGCGCCCCTCGCCCCACATCTGTCCTACAGGTGCTGTCCCGTGCTGCGCCCCTCGCCCCACATCTGTCCTACAGGTGCTGTCCCGTGCTGCGCCCCTCGCCCCACATCTGTCCTACAGGTGCTGTCCCGTGCTGCGCCCCTCGCCCCACATCTGTCCTACAGGTGCTGTCCCGTGCTGCGCCCCTCGCCCCACATCTGTCCTACAGGTGCTGTCCCGTGCTGCGCCCCTCGCCCCACATCTGTCCTACAGGTGCTGTCCCGTGCTGCGCCCCTCGCCCCACATCTGTCCTACAGGTGCTGTCCCGTGCTGCGCCCCTCGCCCCACATCTGTCCTACAGGTGCTGTCCCGTGCTGCGCCCCTCGCCCCACATCTGTCCTACAGGTGCTGTCCCGTGCTGCGCCCCTCGCCCCACATCTGTCCTACAGGTGCTGTCCCGTGCTGCGCCCCTCGCCCCACATCTGTCCTACAGGTGCTGTCCCGTGCTGCGCCCCTCGCCCCACATCTGTCCTACAGGTGCTGTCCCGTGCTGCGCCCCTCGCCCCACATCTGTCCTACAGGTGCTGTCCCGTGCTGCGCCCCTCGCCCCACATCTGTCCTACAGGTGCTGTCCCGTGCTGCGCCCCTCGCCCCACATCTGTCCTACAGGTGCTGTCCCGTGCTGCGCCCCTCGCCCCACATCTGTCCTACAGGTGCTGTCCCGTGCTGCGCCCCTCGCCCCACATCTGTCCTACAGGTGCTGTCCCGTGCTGCGCCCCTCGCCCCACATCTGTCCTACAGGTGCTGTCCCGTGCTGCGCCCCTCGCCCCACATCTGTCCTACAGGTGCTGTCCCGTGCTGCGCCCCTCGCCCCACATCTGTCCTACAGGTGCTGTCCCGTGCTGCGCCCCTCGCCCCACATCTGTCCTACAGGTGCTGTCCCGTGCTGCGCCCCTCGCCCCACATCTGTCCTACAGGTGCTGTCCCGTGCTGCGCCCCTCGCCCCACATCTGTCCTACAGGTGCTGTCCCGTGCTGCGCCCCTCGCCCCACATCTGTCCTACAGGTGCTGTCCCGTGCTGCGCCCCTCGCCCCACATCTGTCCTACAGGTGCTGTCCCGTGCTGCGCCCCTCGCCCCACATCTGTCCTACAGGTGCTGTCCCGTGCTGCGCCCCTCGCCCCACATCTGTCCTACAGGTGCTGTCCCGTGCTGCGCCCCTCGCCCCACATCTGTCCTACAGGTGCTGTCCCGTGCTGCGCCCCTCGCCCCACATCTGTCCTACAGGTGCTGTCCCGTGCTGCGCCCCTCGCCCCACATCTGTCCTACAGGTGCTGTCCCGTGCTGCGCCCCTCGCCCCACATCTGTCCTACAGGTGCTGTCCCGTGCTGCGCCCCTCGCCCCACATCTGTCCTACAGGTGCTGTCCCGTGCTGCGCCCCTCGCCCCACATCTGTCCTACAGGTGCTGTCCCGTGCTGCGCCCCTCGCCCCACATCTGTCCTACAGGTGCTGTCCCGTGCTGCGCCCCTCGCCCCACATCTGTCCTACAGGTGCTGTCCCGTGCTGCGCCCCTCGCCCCACATCTGTCCTACAGGTGCTGTCCCGTGCTGCGCCCCTCGCCCCACATCTGTCCTACAGGTGCTGTCCCGTGCTGCGCCCCTCGCCCCACATCTGTCCTACAGGTGCTGTCCCGTGCTGCGCCCCTCGCCCCACATCTGTCCTACAGGTGCTGTCCCGTGCTGCGCCCCTCGCCCCACATCTGTCCTACAGGTGCTGTCCCGTGCTGCGCCCCTCGCCCCACATCTGTCCTACAGGTGCTGTCCCGTGCTGCGCCCCTCGCCCCACATCTGTCCTACAGGTGCTGTCCCGTGCTGCGCCCCTCGCCCCACATCTGTCCTACAGGTGCTGTCCCGTGCTGCGCCCCTCGCCCCACATCTGTCCTACAGGTGCTGTCCCGTGCTGCGCCCCTCGCCCCACATCTGTCCTACAGGTGCTGTCCCGTGCTGCGCCCCTCGCCCCACATCTGTCCTACAGGTGCTGTCCCGTGCTGCGCCCCTCGCCCCACATCTGTCCTACAGGTGCTGTCCCGTGCTGCGCCCCTCGCCCCACATCTGTCCTACAGGTGCTGTCCCGTGCTGCGCCCCTCGCCCCACATCTGTCCTACAGGTGCTGTCCCGTGCTGCGCCCCTCGCCCCACATCTGTCCTACAGGTGCTGTCCCGTGCTGCGCCCCTCGCCCCACATCTGTCCTACAGGTGCTGTCCCGTGCTGCGCCCCTCGCCCCACATCTGTCCTACAGGTGCTGTCCCGTGCTGCGCCCCTCGCCCCACATCTGTCCTACAGGTGCTGTCCCGTGCTGCGCCCCTCGCCCCACATCTGTCCTACAGGTGCTGTCCCGTGCTGCGCCCCTCGCCCCACATCTGTCCTACAGGTGCTGTCCCGTGCTGCGCCCCTCGCCCCACATCTGTCCTACAGGTGCTGTCCCGTGCTGCGCCCCTCGCCCCACATCTGTCCTACAGGTGCTGTCCCGTGCTGCGCCCCTCGCCCCACATCTGTCCTACAGGTGCTGTCCCGTGCTGCGCCCCTCGCCCCACATCTGTCCTACAGGTGCTGTCCCGTGCTGCGCCCCTCGCCCCACATCTGTCCTACAGGTGCTGTCCCGTGCTGCGCCCCTCGCCCCACATCTGTCCTACAGGTGCTGTCCCGTGCTGCGCCCCTCGCCCCACATCTGTCCTACAGGTGCTGTCCCGTGCTGCGCCCCTCGCCCCACATCTGTCCTACAGGTGCTGTCCCGTGCTGCGCCCCTCGCCCCACATCTGTCCTACAGGTGCTGTCCCGTGCTGCGCCCCTCGCCCCACATCTGTCCTACAGGTGCTGTCCCGTGCTGCGCCCCTCGCCCCACATCTGTCCTACAGGTGCTGTCCCGTGCTGCGCCCCTCGCCCCACATCTGTCCTACAGGTGCTGTCCCGTGCTGCGCCCCTCGCCCCACATCTGTCCTACAGGTGCTGTCCCGTGCTGCGCCCCTCGCCCCACATCTGTCCTACAGGTGCTGTCCCGTGCTGCGCCCCTCGCCCCACATCTGTCCTACAGGTGCTGTCCCGTGCTGCGCCCCTCGCCCCACATCTGTCCTACAGGTGCTGTCCCGTGCTGCGCCCCTCACCCCCCACCTGTCCTACAGCTGCTGTCCCGTGCTGCGCCCCTCACCCCACACCTGTCCTACAGCTGCTGTCCCGTGCTGCTCCCCTCACCCCCCACCTGTCCTACAGCTGCTGTCCCGTGCTGCGCCCCTCACCCCACACCTGTCCTACAGCTGCTGTCCCGTGCTGCGCCCCTCACCCCACACCTGTCCTACAGCTGCTGTCCCGTGCTGTGCCTCTCACATCCCCATGTGAGGGGATGAGGAGACCCCGGATAAGAGGTTTAGTTTGGAGTGCTCACTGCGGTGTTGTCTCCACCCTGTGGCCTCCATTCAAGATGTGAACAGATGATCGAGGAATGAGACAGTATTCTTTGTGCCAACAACACATTTGCCAGGTCATCGTGAGTCCTTGCAGACAGGAATCCGATCTGATACTCTCATGATGATACTCTCAGGCCAGATGAGGGGTGGGGGCTGGTCTCCATAGGATGGACCAGGCCCCACATCACCCTTGCGTGCCAGGATTGGGCCCCGCACTACCCTAAACGCAGTGTCAAACTACCTGACCCATAGGGTTTCCCCATGGGTCCAGATGCTGGACAGCAGACTAGCAGTACCACTGGTCCCACTGCCAACTTTTTGGATCCACGAGGAGACCCTTGGGCTGGATGACATGGCACCAGGGGCTGAAAGTGGCTTGAGGGCTGGGGGTGAGCACCCCTGGCACAGCTTATACGGAGTATACGAGAGGATTGAAAGTGTTTGCTCCTGACACCTTGACAGAAAGAGAGCGCCCCTTCCATGGGCGCGCACACAGCTTCCTCTTCTCTTTTCATCTGTGCAGACTCAGGAACAAAGACTAGGAGGGGAATCATTTTCTTAAAGCTGTTCCACAAACCAGCAAGACAGGAGGTAGCCACTTCTTCAAACACAGAAGTTTTACAATTAGTAAATCAAGGCTGCCAACTGAACTGAACCAACACTTTAACTGCATGTCACAGGGTACCCCCCACCTCCCATTTTTTTTGGATCCCCTCGTCTATGGGCAGTCTGCCCTGCTCTCGTCTGCCACGCCTTGATATTGATAGATATATGTAATGTGCAGGGTTACCATGTTTCCAGCTCCAAAAAAGAGGACACCAGTCATGTACACACATGGGGGGGGGGGGTATATGATTGTGGGGGGCAGTGATATACCCATGCCCTGGCTCTGGCCCTGTCCATTCCATTGCCCCTCACCCCCAAGCCACGGCCCCCTCAGCCCTGCTACTCTCCCTCACTAATGACCTAGAGACTGCTGGCCCTGCCAGTGCCCCTCACTCTTGACCCGCAGCCCCATGTCCTGCATTCCCAAACCAAAGTGCCCTGCCCCCCCCACCCCCCCATTCCCTCACTTCCAAGCCACAGCCCCCTGCTCCCTCCATCTCCCGGCTGCTCTGCCCCTGCAACCTTTTCCCCCCCACAGTGGGCTGCTGCGTACATCCCAGCCCCCTTCACAAATTGCAGTCCTACACCCTGGGGTGAGAGACTGGGGCACCTGGACCTCTTCAGCCTCCGCAAGAGAAGGTAGAGAGGCGACCTTGTGGCTGCCTATAAGTTCATCACGGGGGCACATAAGGGAATTGGTGAGGTTTTATTCGCCAAGGCGCCCCTGGGGGTTACAAGAAATAACGGCCACAAGCTAGCAGAGAGCAGATTTAGATTGGACATTAGGAGGAACTTCTTCACAGTTCGAGTGGCCAGGGTCTGGAACGGGCTCCCAAGGGAGGTGGGGGTCTCCCCTACCCTGGGGGTCTTCAAGAGGAGGTTAGATGAGTATCTAGCTGGGGTCATCTAGACCCAGCAATCTTTCCTGCCTATGCAGGGGGTCGGACTCGATCATCTATTGAGGTCCCTTTCGACCCTAGCATCTATGAATCTATGAAAACCCCATGGGGATCAGATGCTGCTGCAAAAAGAATAGATAGAAAAAAAGCAGGTGCTAGGACCCTGGAGAGGAGATGCCAGGCAGCCACATTTCCCTGAAGGCCCCCCACTCCCCAGCCCTACTGCAGTCCTGGCACCTGGGCAGCTTCTCCCACACTAGCAGGCATCCACCCCCACCACACAGCTGAGCTGACCAAAATCCCAGACATCTGATCATGTTTAAAATACCTCCTGGACAGAGGTCAGAGACTCCAAGAAGTGCTCCCCCCAAGCTTCGCCCCTCCACAGGGTTACTCACGGGGCAGTGGGAGCTGAGGTTTTCCGGCACCCCATCCTTACCTATCCTTGGAGTGGCCCATGCAAAGCATTTCATGGAAGTGGTCCCACCACAGGCAGCCCCACCACACTAACCAGCCTCAGTAGGGTGCAGTTTCAGGTCTTACCCAGGACCAGTCTTCAGGCCTTCCTGATCGTGCTCATGCCTCTCTGGGCTCCCCTTTGGATGTCCTATGCCCCTCCAAAGTTACTAACCACCAGGCCCCCTGGCCCTGGCTCCATCTCGACTCTAAGTCCCCCCTTTCTGGCCCCAGCTCACTCTTGGCCCCTTCATCCCTCCTCAGATGGTCTAGCACCCGCTATCATCATCCTGGGCTGCACACCCCTTAGCCCTTTCCTCTTGGCTGTGGCCAAACAAGGACCTCTGGCCACTCCCACGCCCTGGCCCCATGTCAGGCCAGTTGAGACTCCAGGCTCTCCTGGTTCTGGCAGTCTCTGCCATGGCCTATTTCACCCTTTTGGCCCCTCCTGGGCCTTGGACCCGCACAGGCCAGTTGAGATCCTAAGGGTCAGCCCTCCAGCTGTCAGCCCTCGCACCTGTCGGTTTGCTCTCTCTCGCCTCTCCATAGATTGCTTTTTCCCTCTGGGCTCACCCTGAAACCTCCATGGGTCTTCCTGCACAGCCCCTCCTTCTCTGGGCTTATCCAGACCCCTCAAAAGGCCCCAGTACTCTGCCCCACTCACTGGGTTCACCCCGACCCTCCACCAGGCCTCTCAAACACTTGGCCCCTCTCTGGGCTGCCTGGCTCCTCACTAGGCTCACCAACTCAGCCCTTTGCCTGGCCTCTCCCTAGGCCCCTGTATACATAGCACCTCTCTCTGGGTTGGACTAGCCTCTCACTAGGCCCAGGCACTCAGCCCCTTCTCAGGGCTCTGGGCCCTCACACCGGGTCCCCAGGAACCTCCTCCATCCCCTTGGTTCCTACCCAAATGTTCAGGTGTAGCAGATGATTCTCCTCACTTGCATTCAGGAGCAGCAGCCTTTTTCCTGCTGGGCGATGCTCCTCTACCAGCTCCCCAGATGTTACTGCCAGCCCTGCTCTCAGGGCCTGGACTTATACCCTGTCTAACCTAGCCCTCCCTGCCAACCAGGGCACTCCCTTGATCAGGCCTAGCCTCACCTGGGTCAGCTGCCTCTACAGTTATCCCTGACCCCACCTGCCAATGGCTCCGCAGGCTGCCTGACCTCTTCCAGTGGCAGCACATCAAGTGCCCTGCCACACTGAATGCATTGTGGCTTGTTTCTCTCAGCTATAGTAAAGATTAGAGAATGTCCTGGACCTGAGCCTTGAACAGAGAGGACAACAAGTAGCTAAGTTGGAAAGCTGGGCTGGAGTTCACAGGATGACGTTCAATGCGGCCAAATGCAAGGTGCTGCACCTTGGGAAGAACAGTCATAAGTACCAATACAAAATGGGAAATAGTTGGCTGGTTGCCGGCTCTATAGAGGAGGATCTGGGTGTCTTGATACGTCACAGCCTCAGTAAGAATCTGCAATGTGATGTAGCTACGCTAAAGGCAAACACGGTTTTGGATGCATCAACAGAAGCACTAGATGCAGGACATGGCAGGGAAGAGTGACTCTACCTACTGTTACTCAGGCCTTATCTAGAGCACTCTGTATAGTTCTGGGCTCCACACTGTAGAAAGGACACGGAGAAGTTAGGGAGGGTCCAGAGGCAGAAGACAAAAATGATCAAGGGCTTGGAAAGCAAGTCATTCAAGGAAAGGCTGAAGGAGCTGGGCACGTTCAGCTTGTGGGAAAGGCATTTAAGAGGGGACATGACAGCAGTCTTCAGATACTTGAAGGGCTCCCACAAAGCAAATCGTGAATAACTTTTCTCTCTATCTGCAGAAAGCAGGAAATGGACCACTGGAGTTGCAAAGCAGGTTTAGATTGGAGATCAGGAAAACACTTCTTCACTGTTACAACTGTGAGGCAATGGCACAGACAGCCTAGGAGAGCTGTGGGCTCTCCATCATTGGAGGTGTCAAGAAGAGGCTGGATAGGCAGTGGCTGGGGATGATCTAGGTCAGTGGCTTTCAACTTTTCATTTGCGGACCCCTCTGGAAATTTCGAATGGAGGTGCAGACCCCTCTGAATTGTAAGTGTGGGTATTCCCATACTCTTGACTGATCAGTCATCTTTTGTGGACTTCTTACACAGTCTGCAGACCCCCAGGGGCCCGTGTACCTTGGGTTGAAAACCACTGATCTGGGTGCAGCTGTGCCTATGAGTATTTCCCATGTTTTCAGGCTTTGCTGGTTGCTGCATGGGGCTTGGAGAGAACTCCCCCATGCCCCCCTTCCCCACTCCTTCCCTGGCTACATGCATGGGTTTTTTAGCCTCCCTGGGAGGCACGGGGTATTGGTTACAGACAAGGCTAGGTATTTTGACTGGGCCATGCCAATGCATCTGTTGGGACCTAGCAAGCTGGAGGTTCCTGCCTAGAGGATCTTGCCCCTCTGGTTCAGAGTCAGAACAACACCATACTTGGGATCAGGAAGGAGTTTTATGCCACAGTCAGTCTGGTATAGATTGTGGGGGCTTTTGCCTTCCTCTGTAGCAGCGGTGTGCGGCTTTCTTCCTGAGATCTCTCAAGTGAATATTAACACTCTTTTGTAGAAGCAGGACCTGGGCTGCCATGATGCCCCTGCCTGGCCTGTGCCAGGCTAGGGTGTTAAGTCTAATGCTCTGTCAGGGTTGACTCTAGTTTTGCCAAGCTTAGTCTGAGATGGTCTGGACAGGGATGATCCTGCCTTAGGCAGGGGGCTGGACTAGATGACCTCCGGATGTCCTTTCCAGTCCTACTTATGTATGTTTCTATGATTCCACGTTTCAGGGAAAAACAGGTTTATGGGCAGCAAGTCTAGGAATGTGAGTTCAGTGAAAGCAGCAGTCACCATAGCAATGAGTTTCTGAGTAGCCAGGATGGTACATAAAAAGGAAACGAGTATGAGTATATAAATAGAAACCTTCCAAACCTCATCAGGACATCTAAGCAAATCCGACCCTAATAAATCACAACCAAATGCTTTACTCAGAAGGCTGCTCACTACTAAGGGATAGCACCGAAGGCAGCTGGGTGACAGTCAAGAGAAAACACTCAAAAATTAAAGCAAGAT
>NW_005842408.1:1129322-1130366 GCF_000455745.1 Alligator sinensis | reverse complement strand
GGAGAGTGGGAAGGGGGGCAGGTTAGATCATCTGATCTAAAATATTTTGAGAAGAACAAAGGTCCTACTGTCTCAGTCCGTGCAAACTAGTATGCAGGGCAAGACTGTCACCTTAACCTATCCTTGCAAGTCACTGATTTTAAATTGGCAGAACTATGCCACAACTGAAAAGAAATGTGGACAAATTCCTGTTGTTTTGTGGATGGTTTCCTGAATTCTTATAGAAAGCATATCTGGAGTAATTTCTAAGCGTTAAGAGAGCTACAAAAAGTGAAAAATCACCTACTTCCAAAACTATTACCAAGATGAAATGAATGACTGAGTCCTACAAGACTTTCTAGGTTGCTGGCCAACAGCAAAAAGCAGAGCAAGTATAAAAACCTCAGTGTGACTAATATGTAATTGTTGCATGTAATGAGATCTGTGCAAAGGATACTGCTTTGTAACTACACATAGCCTGAGGTCAGAAATGACCTCACAAGGTCAGAAGTATAATCCTTGGAGTTAATCTGGATTTTGAGAACTGCAAAAGCAGAGCCCTTATTCTGGCCAGGCATAAATGCTGCCGCTGAAGATAAGATATCCAAAGTGAGAGATCTGCATTGAATTTTGGAGGGGGGCACCACTGAAACGACACGCGACTCTGGATTCCCTTTTGTGCAAGTTTTGTTTCTAATGAGAGAGACCAGGCCTTACAGTGG
Organism: Alligator sinensis; assembly: GCF_000455745.1. Lineage (NCBI taxonomy): Eukaryota > Metazoa > Chordata > Crocodylia > Alligatoridae > Alligator > Alligator sinensis. The sequence goes on along the minus strand of NW_005842408.1, from coordinate 1,129,665 downwards.
CTCCTACTCCAAGGTTTTACCTGAGCTGTTCCTCTTCTCCTCCAGTTCAGCAGCCACCGTCCACGCAGATTTGACTGTGTTTCGGAAGTGCACTTGTGACCAGTGTATATATACACCACATACAGTTCTGTTTCACTATATTCAATTTAATATCAAATTGGTAATTTTCTCACCACTGAATCGCACACAAATCAACAGATAACCTGCAATGCAAATGCGACTCATTTCACTAACTCTCTAGCCTAGATTTTATTTAAAAAAAAACAAACAGATTCCAAGAGATCCCAACATAGTATTTTAGACTACAGCCCGGTGCTTTAATCAGTCACAATGCCTTGTTACA
>NW_005842408.1:1118704-1129312 GCF_000455745.1 Alligator sinensis | reverse complement strand
GAGAGGGGGGGGGGGGGGGGGAGGGGGGAGAAGCATTATTACTGCGGGCATGTCCTAAATTTCTTGAGCCCAAGAGAATTAAGTTCTTCACATGATTACAAAAACAGTCATTTGGAACAGACCTGCGAACTACTGTGCTCTATTGGAAGGGCAAAGAATGAAAAATGTCCAACAAACTGCACACACTTGCCATGCCCCCCCACTGACACCTACACACTGGACAGGCATCAGAAGCAGAAAAACACTATAACCCTTTTTTTTTGTGGCTTAAGGCCAAATCAGTTCCAGATTTCAGATGGACAGAGCTGAGCTCAACCGTTCAAGTCTGCGTGGCTCTACCACCAAGCAAGTCTCCTCCCTCCCAGACCCATCAGTCTGGGACTTCGGATACTTCCCAAATCCACGGCAGGCGTCTTATGTGCAGGCCCCGAGCCCAACATCATTGGTGTTCGGATGGCCCTAGCCACGCTGGCTCCTAGCCAAAAGGTCAAAGGACCAAGCCGGAGGGACGCACAAACACAGTCCCTGGGCAGTCAAGTTTCCTGCATTTGGGACTCGCAGGCGTCAGCTGGCCGGACTGCAATGGACAGGCCTCACCCTGAGAAAGCCTGTTGATCGTGGTATCTCCCCACTTCTGCACGACCTCCATCTGGCCCCCAACACAGGGAGCCCTGTGGCCCAAACAACATGGTGCTGGGGGCCACGTCTGGCCTGTGGGCTGAGCACCCCTGCTCTAACCAATTACTTCATTCAAAGAAATCCTACTTTGGAGCACTTCAAAGGGCACGTGCATCTCTGCAGCTGGCCCTGAGAAGCACTTCAAAGGCATCTGAAATGCTTCAGCTGTGACTTCTGTGCACACCTTTAGGCAGCATGACTGCTTGTTCTCTCATCTGTCAGTCTGCTGGAAAGCCCGATCTAACCTGCAGAATCACAGAGAAGTGGGGATGGAAGGGGCCTTGGGAAGCCATCTAGTCCACTCCCAGCAAGAGCCAGGATCACTCTTATTCACATGATGCTATACAAGTCCACTGCCTAACCGATTAGTTACACACACACAGACTACACAGCCGACCCCGACACAACCACAAGGCACAGCACCCCAGCGTGCCACAAGTAACGCAGGAGGACGATGCTGGCCAACACCCTTGCTATTGGGAGGGTTCTTAAAATGTGCGTGAGAGCTCCAAGGAAGAGCGCTTCGCCTAGCTCTGACACGCAAAGTGCACGAGCCAAGCTCGTGCTATGCGCACTCTGATGTCTACTCTAAAACTACCTTCCCAAAATATTTAAAAACATAAAAATGCTTAAATTATTCTTCCTACAAATTGCTATTAATAATCTATGAACCGATGTACTCCAGCTTCTCTTGCCTGTTCCAAAGTGTCATCACTCTTTTGGAGTGCAAAAAGATCCACGCAGCTTCATTTTGTGATTTTCACACCCCAAGGATATATGAGGCAACACATTCTTTTTCTGATAAGAACTGGCACAGAGACTGAAGGAAAGTCAATGCAAGTCGAGAGCTTTCTACTTCACAGTAAAAGGTTTTAAATGCACATTATAGCACGTTCTCTGCCATATTAACTACACAAAAATCTCTCTACCAACTGCTGTTTAATAACCTGTGCTCAGCACCATGCACAACCAGAAAATGAGCTCTGCAAATCTAGTGAATGACCATCACACGCAATAAAGGTTTATGCTTAATCTGCTAATTACACAAAACGCAAATGGCAGAAAATCATTGTGGGAGATCTAGGACAGAGGTCTCAATTTGATCGATACAGAGTATGCTTCATATTAAAGCCATTCCTTTTGTTAACAGAATCCTGCCTCTTGGTGCTGTGACACCCGCATTTTACCACCACCAATCTGCACAGGATTCACACGCGCAATATTTGTCCTCTGACTAGAGCTATGTTACCCTTTGCAGCTGTCTAGCTGCAGCCCTCTGGATACACGCATCCAATAAAAACCTTCACCGTATGACTACTGACTAGAAACCTCAGCTGATTTTATTCATAGAAACACTGGAAGGTGCCTTCAGAGACCTGCTTCCATGGCAACAAGGGGTTATAATATTAATACAATCCCAAAGTGGTTGCCATTGTACAGAATTTGACTGCATTGTCCAATGAGACTCTGATGCTTTACGACATTTTCATAAAATAGGTAACAATTTGCTAATGTCAAACCATCAGTCTGCACTCAGTATTCAGTCTCTGCTTTAAAAAACTAACAATCACGTTTGACTGTACTTTTAACTTCTATTTAATGTTATTTGAAAAGAGTTTTTACTTTGCAACAACCAAGTCCGTCAGAACAAGTGACATGATGCTGCATTTACTACACAGTCCTTGCAAAACAATAGGAATTATTTTCTCTCTCACCCCAAGGAAAGACATATTAGAAAAATTAAAAATCCACATGCAATTTAACAAGGGAATACAAGTTAATTTATTTAAATCTATAAGACAATGCAGACACAGTTGCTTTTTAGGATGCAAGGTTTAAGTTATAAACACACTGAATTATTCCAGAGGAAAAGTGGGCAATATTACATTTCTCCATGGACTTTAAAATGCATCTATTTAATTTAAGCTTTTATCTAAGCTAAGACTGCTGTTGTTCTTGGGTAGATTTTGGATCATTTATTCCATTAATCTTTTGACAGCAGGCTAATTCAGATGATCATTTTTGTGTGCGTTTTCATACAGCTAGGGAAACTAAGATGTGCCATATACCAAGTTGCAAATAAAGCCAAAAGCAATGGCACTAAGGAAAACTCGGACAAATTCTATAATGCGCAAACTATGTACTGGGAAGTTAACACCAAGTTGTTTAAAGAAAACTGCTAAATAAGCAAAGAAATTGATTTGTACTTTTTAACAAGCTATTTATGACTAAAAGATATAAAATTCCAGGTTTCATAAAAAATGATTTCTCTCAAAAAAAAAAAAATCAGCTTTCTATAAAGCTGATATTTCTATTTTATATAATTTTGTTATTTATTTTACTTTTCTTTTTAAAGCCTATTTAAACTAGATTTGATGCATTAAGATTGATAATAAGATTAGATCCTAACATGCTTTGTTCTACTTTCAATTCCTTTTAAAATGTGCTAAATCCATGAGACTTTCTGAAAAAAATCAGCCGGTAACTCAAAAGTTAAGAGTTTGCCCCCTGATTCTTTCTTTGAGTTTCAGATTCAATCTATGAAACTCAAAGGAAGACTCAGGGGGCACATTTTTAACTTCTGAAGTCAACCTTTAGCAACATGGTGCAAAAGGCTGTGTGCTATATTAAGGCCTTACTTGTACAGGGAACCACACGATAACTAGGGCTCCTGCACGGGCGACTGGTGCCGCCTTAGTCAGGTGGGGCACATGCCCCCCCAGCAACCAGTGCACCCGCTACGCGTCGCCACTGGGCATAACCTTACTGAATGCGATGCTATTGTTTTGCCTTTTCTTTGACCATTTCCAGCTTAGCAGCCAGGCATCAAGTATATCTATTTATGGACCTATTAACATTTTCTTTTTGCTACTCCCGGTTGAATGAGCATCACAAAACCATTTTTTAGCAAACCAAAATCGAGGGATAAACCAAGGCCTAAAATTTCTGCTCGCTCTCAGTGAGTTGGAAAGCTTTTCTGGGCAACAGCCATTGAATGTTACAAAATATAAGCATCCATTTTCAAAGCTGTGGGGTTGCAAAGAAAACCTGAAGTTGGAGAGAGAAAGCCAAAGGAGTCCCTGTCTGAGCCTTCAGAGACCCATCTAGCTGTCACTGAAGCTGCTCGCTTCTCTTCTCATAGCCTTCTCGCAAAGGCGGAGGGCAGAAACCAGAGCTGGTCACCAGACACAGGGATGCAAAAATAGAAGCGAGGGGGAAAGCAGAAGGACAGAGCCAGTGCCACCACAGTGTCCAGGGCATTCGGGGGACTCAATAAAAGGAAAGCAGAATGCATGTGTCCGTCCGTTACAGCAGCTAGACAGGGTTGAAGGAGAGGGCTTCACTTTTATCAGGAAGTGACTTTTTGCCAACCCCCAAACACTAACAAGACACAAGAGCTTGGCAGGAATCCCAGCACTCTGTCCTGTTCCAGCAACCTGGGAGGTTTTTGCAGGGCATGTCAACTTCTCACCTGGAGGATACCCCTGAACAGCAGTATCCATTGCTACTATTGTTGGCTATGAAAGCCCTCTGCCTAGAGTGAAAACATAGTTTAAAAGGAAAAGGACAAATGAAGGGAAAAAAAAACCTGGAGGATGAGAAAAGAAAGAAGGAATCAACACTAAATACAGGAAACGTAGTACCCTTTATTATAGATCCATAGATTGTCAGGAGCTGGAAGGGACCTTGCAGATCATCAGGTCCAGCCCCCCTGCACTAGGCAGGAAAAGACAACAGGGGGCAAGTGACTGCACCAAGATGGCTGTCCAATCTCCTCTTGAAAACCTCCAGGGTAGGCGACTGCACCACCTCTGCAGGGAGTTTATTCCTCAGTCAGGACACCCTGACTGCGAAGGAGCTTTTCCTGATATTAAGCCTGAAGCGGCATTCCAGGAGTTTGTATCCACTGGTCCTGGTCTTCCCCAGGGGTGCCCTGGTGAACAGCTGTTCACCAAGCCCTCGATGCACTAGGTGAACAGCTGTTCACCAAGCCCTCGATGCCCTCCTATGATATAGCAGTAAGCCGCTATCAAGTCCCCTCTCAGCCTTCTCTTCTGTAGGCTAAAGAGGCCCAGGTCCCTCGGCCTCTCCTCGTAAGGCCTGTCTTGCAGGTCCCCGATCATGCGGATGGCTCTTCTCTGGACCCGCTCAAGATTTTCCACGTCCTTGTTGAAGTGCGGTGCCCAGAACTGGACGCACTACTCCAGCTGGGGTCTAGCGGGAGGATCACTTCCTTAGTTTTACACGAGATGCATGGCTGATGCATGCCAGCGTGTTGTTTGCCCTGCTGACCACCACATCGCACTGACGGCTCATATTCATGTAACGGTCGATCACTACCCCTAGGTCCCTTTTGGCCGTGGTGCAAGTCAAGCTGTCACCTCCGAGCCTGTATGTATGTTGAGGGTTGTGTGCCCCCACATGGAGCACAGCACACTTGAAAGTGTTAAACTTCCCCTGGTTCTGGTCCGCCTAGCTCTCCAGCCTGTCCAGGTCCACCTGTATCTGCAACCTATCTTCTGGCGTGGCCACCCCCCCCCATAACTTGGTGTCGTCTGTGAACGTGGCCAGCGAGCTTTTCCCTCCCCCATCCAAACCATTGATAAAGATGTTGAAAAGCATCAGTCCAAGCACGGACCTCTGAGACAGCACTGGCACTTCTCGCCAGGACGACACAGACCTGTTCGTGAGGGCTCTCTGGGTCCTACCCTGTGGCCAGTTTCCCACCCACTGAACCATCGAGCAGCTAAGCACACAATCTTCCAGTTTTCCCACAAGGATATCGAGGGATACTAGATCAAAAGCCTTTTGAAACTCTAGGTATATGCGTCTACCTTGTTTCCCACGTTCTGGTGGCGAGAGACTTGGTTGTAGAAAGACATGAGACTGGTAAGACAAGACCTACCTGCGACAAAGCCATGCTGGCTGTCGCTCAGGATCTTACCTTCCACGAGTGTATCGCACATAGATGTTTTAATGAGCTTTCCCACAATTTTCCCTGGGATGGAGGTTAGGCTGATTGGCCCAGAGTTGCCCGGGTCCTTCCTCTTCCCCTTCTCGAAGATGGGCACAACGTTGGCCCTCTTCCAGTCCGCAGGGATCTCCCTCCCCTGTGCGCCACGAATTCTGAACGAGTTTTGCCAGGGGGTGTGCGATGACCTCAGCCAGCTCCTTCTGCACTCTCGGGTGGAGTCCATCCGGTCCTGCTGACTTATAAATGTCTAGCTTTTCTAGTTGGTTTTGCATGAGCTCAGCATCCACAGTGGCGACGCTGCCTTCTCTTGCTTGTCTTTCCCCTTGGTCCGGTGAAGTATCGAAGCAAAGTGAGCATTCAGGAGCTCAGTATTTTCCTGACTGCCGGTTACCATCTGTCCCGAGGCATTAAGCAGGGGCCCCACGCTTCCATTAGTTTTCCTTCTACTGCCTAAATACCTTGTCCTCGACTCCTGTGGCTAACCTTAACTCAGCCAAGGAAAGCAGCCTTGGCTTTCCTGATCATTCCCCTACAAGTGCTGGCCACTAAAGTATAGCCCTTCTTGAGGACCATCCTTAGCTGCAACTGTGCGCACAACTTTTTTTTTCTTTTTTAAGAGGCCCACAATGCCCCATTATAAGGGAAGAAAATAAACAGAGCAAAGCTAGGAAGGAAAAGAAGTTTGAATTAGTGCAAGAGAAATGTTACATTACGTGTAAAAAAAAGGATTAATTGGTAATATTACAAATAATTACCAAATGCAACTACAATAGCCAAATGTTTCACTCATTTAAACTGCAATAAGCCGTAATGCTAAAGTATTTTTCCACACTGGCTAGTTGCCTTAGTCCTGAGCTAGCAGCACTTAAGCAAGGGCAAAACCACATCCATACATTTGTACTTACTGCCGGAACAGATTGCATTACTAACGCATCTTCAGGTGACCTCATCCATAACCTATTTCTCACCAATTAGCGCATCTTTCCCACCGGCCAGGGACCTATGCCTGTCAGGGACTTTGATCACTGCTTGTACTCTATGCTAGTCTTATCGAATCATTCTCTACCTGTTGGCCTTGGAGGCATCTCTAAAACGTGTTGCTTTTCCAGCACATTTGTGCAAGCTATACATGGTGTGCCTAGTTTGTACTCACTGGGACCTCGGTTTGTACTGTGCGATTTGTATATGCACGGATCAGTGGTTGCAATAGTCCATACTCCAGTGAGGTCTACGTTTCCCAATTCCACAAAAAGGAGAAAATCCTTTTACCGTACAGACAGTCCGGACACATCTGTGATCCCAAAGAGAGAGGCCAACCCCTGCTCCACACCCAGGATCAGAAGGGAAAACGATGAGTAAGTCTGATCCACAGCAATGCTCAGACATTTCTACAGCACCCACCACCACGTCCAAGTGCCAAAGCAGCATTTCACCTTGGCTCATCCACGCTTCTGAGTCCGCTGTCCCCGCTATGACAAGAATGACTGTCAAAGGGCAGAGAAGATATTTTGCCGCAGAAGGGGGAGCAGTCACTCTAGATGAAGAGTAGCTCTTATGCCAATGCAAGTCTTAAAATAAACAGCATAGTTACCGAAATCCAAGGTGATTTCAAATTTAAAATGACTTCCCTAAATTAGATTCTAGACATGGAAAATGTATTGTAATTTTCTATGTCTAGAAACTAATTATTGGAGGATCATCTTAATTCATCCCCCAACTGCTGCAGTGGGGAGTCCGATGGCCTGACTCCCACCCTTACTCCTGCAAAGATCCACAAACAAGAGCCAGCTCCTCACACAAGCACTGCCCATCACCTTGTGAACTGATAGCTGGAGACGGAGTTAATGACAATGGCGCCTTTACACAAAGAGCAGGAGAGTCCTGCCATGAGACATGCTGCTCTGAAACAGGCACAGCAGAAGGGGCTCAGCAAGGAGGACATTTTCTTGGTAATTATGCAACAGGGGTAAGTGGCGTACCAAGCTGAGACAGGGATTCGAGCGTTCGCCAAGGCAAAGGGAACCCCACCTTTAAATCATCCATTCATCTGGCAGTAGTTTGTTATTATAAATGCAACAGACAATTTTTCAGCCGTGCCCAAGCAGGTTGCCATACAGCAGAAATTGAGTCTTTACAGCTGCAACAGTTAAGCTAAAAGGACTTATCTATACACATACACCTGCAAGATGCATATCTGACTGCAGGTTATTATATGACAAACTTTTCAGATTCTGTTTAATACAGTAAATAATAAATATGGTATCAAAAGCTCTAAGGGAAGATTTTGTGATGCCAGCTGAATGCTGACAGCGAGTTATAAGACACGCGGATGTGCACACATTCCCCAGCACTCAGCTGTGCAGAACAGAGATGAGAGCAGACAACGCGTGCTGGAACGGAGAGGACAGCAGATTCTGGCTGGGTGCTGGGAAATAAACAACACTTCCTGTACTTGCACCCTAGTGCCAACTTGTTACAATCAGCTGGCACTACCTCAATTGTGTTTCCAATTTAAAATAACCAAGAGTAGAAATGCCAGATAGATAAGCAATGACTTTTATGCCCCATCTTCCATGCAAAAGAAAAAAACATCTTTTTTATACAAAACTATTTGAACCTAGTTTAATGCATCACTAATCACATATTTTGCACTTCTTCTGCACTTCTACCTCTACCTTCTCAAACAGCTTCTGTCACTTCCAATAGAAAAGTTGGGATCCTAACATGGATCACTTTCATGAAGAGCGCAGGCCTGGCCCGGCCAGCATACAGAACCCAGAGTGGGAACAAAAGACCACGAGAAATACCGGTGACAGAAAAATACTGCGGATCAGGAAGGAAGTAGGGGTAGAATTCAAACCCAACCCTAGGAAATCACTGAGAAATTGAGCTGTAGAAACCAACAAGATTCCTAGCGCCAGTGACATCGGAAACCTATTACATGTTAGGTTAGGTTTTGCTTTTGGTTGGGATCCAGCCTCGTCCTCTTGAAGAGTAAGTACCCTATGCAAAAAAACCCAACCCATAAGCTTTTGAGTAAGAAAGCTTAAAAACAGAACTGGCTGCAGCTGTTGTTTTATATTTGCACCCTGACAGGATGAAAGGCAAGTTAACAACCTTCTTTTAGTTATACACCTGATAGAGTAGAAAGTCCTATTCTAGAAGTTTCTGCTCTAATAAGGGTCTGTTATATTTAAAATATAAACACAATGGCTGTCTCAGTGACTGTAAAGTGCTAGAGTACACTTATTTCTGATGATGATCTCCATAAACAGAGTAAAACAATACGAAAATCAAATTACAGAAAACTACAATAAGTAAACTTTGTGAGAAGTGATGTCAAAGGACATGAATTGTAGAGAAATTAAGATTTCAAATACAATGACAACTCTAATTTTGTTTTAGATATTTATTTGCCAGACACTGGGCACATCTATGTGCGTCCCTGACTGCGCAGTTGGTACAAGTTGGTACGCGTGCCCCTGACTGCGCAGTTTAGCAAGTATTAAATGACCGCACAGTACTCGCTGGAACCGTGCGGTCCCGGTGGCGCATGGGTCGTTTTTGACCCTACTGCACAGTAGTGGCAGCATCACGGTGAGCACCCGACGACACTACGTCGCTGTAACATTTCACGTAGACGCGCCCACTTAATACCTTTCAAGGAAGTCTATATAACACTTCTGTGCTTTTCTGGAAAATGAAAGATGCTGAATATTGGCATCATTTGCCTCTGCAGAACCATTCATATGGCTGTATCCCACTCCAGCATAGTCAGAGATGGTAGGATTTTAGCTTTGTTACAGTTCTTCCTGACTATTTATTTGAAATGTATAACGCTGATCAGAGCATCCTTCCCAGATGCAAAGTGACAAATTAAATCTTCAGTGGTTTGATCACCACCCTCTTAAGGCTCTAAATTTTATCTACAGGTGACTGAATAGTCTATCTTTGTCATCCCAACTACTGATTTGCATTTAAATAGTCCAAATTTAAAATCAGAAAATAACTTTATGATCACTGTTTGATAAACACCATAGGCCAGGGAAATGGATCTGCTAACTCCTGCATCAAGCCCATAACTTCTTGCTAAACTGCAGTATATGTTTAAAAATATAAATCCAATTTTGATTTAATGACTTCAAGCACTAAAATCCAGCCCATGCCCCAGGGTAAAGTGCCCCAATAGTTAACTACCCTATTAAAAACTGCACTTTATTTCTAGTCTCAATTACCCAGTTCAGCTCCTAGCCACGGCTATATGTCTTGCCTGCTAGAGAGAGCCTTCTGGTACAGTCTTCTATACCTCAAGTCATGCTTGTGCCCCTTTTCCTAAACCCTCTCCTATTTTTAACACCACTTTTCAAAAGTATGAAAATCAGAACTCCTCCATTAAAGGTTTTATTAATGCTGTACCGTGGTGGCAGTATCATCTTCCTCTGAACCACTTAACCCCCCACTTATTCATCCAATGATTGCACTTACCCTCTTAAGGGCTCCCTCACATTTGCCAGCGCATGTACTGCCTGTTATTTCAGAGAAGTATTTCTACAACACACTAACACTGAACATGACTTCAATCCAAGGCCATGTGTTTTGGGTGTCAAACAAGCTACTGTCCTTAAAAACGTTTTCAAGGGGATATACAATTCTCTGGAAAGCCGTTCAGGAAGACCTGCAATACAGAGTGTCCAAATAGACTGTAGCGAGTTTTCTTGAGCAGAAACAGATGGTTTCACGGATCTTACATAACTGAAATGACTGAATACATGATGTAAATATTCTGAGGCAACAAAAATGGGTGGAAGAGGTTGCAGGATTCATCCAAACTATTCACATTATACCGTGACTTCTTGAAACCAGGTGGATGTTTATTCATAGATTCACAGATGCTAGGGTTGGAAGGGACCTCAATAGATCATCGAGTCCGACCCCCTGCATAGGCAGGAAAGAGT
>NW_005842408.1:1082480-1118270 GCF_000455745.1 Alligator sinensis | reverse complement strand
GTCATGCATCTGTTGATGCACGATAAAGTGCCATTGGCTTTTCTGATGGCTTCGTCACACTGCCGACTCATGTTCATCTTGGAGTCCACTAGGACTCCAAGATCCCTTTCCACTTCCGTGCCACCCAGCAGGTCATTCCCTAGGCAGTAGGTGTGCTGGACATTTTTCCTCCCTAGGTGCAGCACTTTGCATTTCTCCTTGTTGAACTGCATTCTGTTGTTTTTTGCCCCTTGTCCAACCTGTCCAGGTCTGCTTGCAGCTGTTCCCTGCCCTCCGGCGTGTCCACTTCTCCCCACAGCTTTGTGTCATCTGCAAGCTTGGACAGAGTACATTTCACTCCCTCGTCCAAGTCACTGATGAAGACATTAAAGAGTATCGGTCCAAGGACCGAGCCCTGCGGGACCCCACTGCCCACACCCTTCCAGGTCGAAACTGACCCATCCACCACGACTCTCTGGGTGTGACCCTCCAGCCAATTCGCCACCCACCGGACTGTGTAGTCATCCACGTCACAGCCTCTTAACTTGTTCACCAGTATGGGGTGGGATACTGTATCGAAGGCCTTGCTGAAATCTAAGTATACGACATCCACCCCTACTCCTGCGTCCAGGCGTTTCGTAACCTGGTCATAAAAAGAGACTAGATTGGTCAGGCATGATCTGCCTGCTACGAACCCGTGCTGGTTTCCCCTCAGCATCATTTGTCCTGCTGGACTCTCACAAATGTGAGCCTTGATAATTTTTTCAAAGACTTTGCCAAGGATGGAGGTGAGACTGACTGGCCTATAGGTGCCCGGGTCCTCCTTCCTCCCCTTCTTGAAAATGGGGACCACTTGGAATTTCATAGCTCATTAAGTCTGACTTTGCTCAGGAGACCAAGTGATGAGTGTACACGGCTATTACAAGCGACTAAAATAAACTGATGCTGGAGTAGAGTTATACAAGAACACTCACTACTCGAGATGCTGATTTAAGCATGTCAGACATCTAATTTTGATTACTTGTATTGCAATTGATGACCTCTAAACAGGGCATGGTAATGCTCCTATTATCACTTCAGAACCCAATTCCCAATATGCATAATGTCTACTTAGATATTTTTAGAATGACATTTTCAATGAGTGTTATTCCAGATAGCTCAGCCAAAGAAAGGAAGTGTCTCTGAATTAATGAATTAATTAAGTCCTACTTAAAATAATACAGCAAGTCTGAGCTGCTATTGTTGAATGCAGATGTAGTTTTTCTAAGCACAATAGTGTATTTATAGCTTAATGAAAAAATATACGGTGTTGACTCACTCATAAGAGACACTAGACAGGACACAAGTTACACTTCATTAAAATTTAGTCTTACTACACTTAGGTTTATTTTTCAATTGATTTCATTTCTAGAAATAATACAAAAACAAAAAATTGTAAAAACACGCTTTTGTGCAATTTTCTACACATTATTTTCCCAATACGTTAACTGCTGTTTTCATTTAATTTCCAATGAATGCTGCATTAAGTCCAAGAGTTTAAAACCTTGAACTCAAAGAAAAGTTCATTTTAACTTGTGAATTATGAATTCATACATCTCCCCCTCCCAAACTGAAGCAATTGCTACAATAAGACCGATGCCACCGTACAAAGATTCGGCACCAAATATTACATGAAACAAACCCTATCATTTAATTAAAAAACAGCTGAACTTAATAGAAAAATAAAGACAATAGATGAGCATTCAGAATCAACTATTAAAATGAATGTCCAAAGTAAAGTTTTAAATATTGCTCCAATTATCTCAGCTGTCATCAGTAATACAAACAGAAAGGTCCAGTCCATTCTTAGTTTAACTGAACACGTGGGGCAGATGCTACTCTGCCTAAGTGGACTTAGTCACTGTGGCCTGATTTATCCCACCCCACTGAAGTCCTGAGAAGCCATCCATGCACTACTTTGTCATCTTAAAGACCGAGTCACAAATGGGCAACTGGGGGAGGAGGATCCATCCACCTTTTGCAATAACTGGTTTTCAGGGACTCGAGCAGGGTGCAACAGAATCTCGCTTTGGCAACTCAGTCCACTTCCACAGGGAACAGACCTTGTGCCTCTGGTTCAGGAAAGCAGATCATTATCTAGACAGAGGACAGAGTAATCACAAATGACAAGACCTCCATATGGAGGATTCTTAGTAAAAAGAGAAAACGAGCTATAAACATAGCTAGTGCTCTGGAGGATGGTGTGAATTCAACTGTAATTAAATGTCCCGGTACCATGAAAACTGAAGGAGCAACAAACGCGTATCACAGCCAAGCCGCAGAGAGCGTTGGTTATTCCAGAAGAGTGGGCTGCATACCGTGAGCTGAAATCCAAGACAGCCAAACGCGGAGCAGTAATAAACAGCACGCCCAGCCTGGGGGAACGGCAGCCTGGAAACGCAGAGATTCCAAGAAAGTGCATAAGCTGATGACAGCAAACTAAACCGGAGCTTGCAAAGTGATGCCCTGGCAAAAGCAGCAATTCTATTTTCAGATGTCCAATACAGGCAAAAAGAATCGCACGCAAGAACAAACAAGGAATAACAGTCTGTCACCTACTCGACACTAGGAGTGGCTCTTTAAGATGACACAGCCAGTGCAGACCCCGGCATGTGTGTGCAAGCACCTTGCTCAGGAGACTGTAGAGTTCTTTAAATAGGCCTATTTGGGTAGCTGAGTGTGCCTCTGCACCCTAGCACAGGGGACAGAGGTGCCACACTCCTCTCCATCTCCTCACTTCAAATCTCATTGTAGCTGAGCACTCCCAAAGCAGTGACGGCGCACGTGCCACGGGATGCGCATTGGCTACAGCACCTCAAAGAACCAGGGCAGCTTCTTCCTTCAAGGATGTGTCAGTGCAAATGTTGCACTGGATAATGAACATCACAGGCAGCTCTACATTAGTCAAGAGATGGAGTACTTCTCTCCCAAGTTTGGCATCTGATTTAGTAGCCGCCTCCAGTATGGGTTGCCTGACAAAAGAAAGTGGGTTGCTATATGTAACCACCTTGCAGGTTTCAGATCTTGGTACAGATGTGGGACAGCTCAGAAAAAACTCAGGTGAAGGAAACCTGAATAGTGAGAGAGGTGCACTGGCCAAGTGACACCGCCTGGCCCTTGGTGTGGTCAGCTATGGCCACAAACACATACAGGGACAACTGGAAAGACTTGTCCTCTTAGTTTACAGTGGCAGAGCTCTGGATATGTCTTGGTCAGCAGGGGACTTTGGAGGACTGATTAAAATTAGGCATGAATACATCTGCCAGCTATCCCAGAGGCATTTCTTCTCCAGAACAGTGTTTGGGTAGCCAGCACTACAACTGGGGGCAAACCAGATCCCCCACTGATGGAGAATCTATTCGGTGTTGATCTATACAGCATACAACTACACTGACCACCTGCGGTTGGGGCCAGACTGTTCAAAGAATCCACCCGTGTGCTGCCCACGCCTGGGAATGCAGAGCCGCACACATCCTACCGGCTGATTGCGAAGGGACAGGACAGCTCTCGTCTATGAGCTCACAGGGATAGCCTTGCACCAAGTAAGATAAACTTCACCCAAGCCAAACTTAAGGCTCTGAGCGCGAAAACACACAGTAAATGCTTCGAGGCTCTGAAAGGAATTAGACTGATATGAACCAGAGCTGCAGTGGCTATAAGTGGAGTCTAGTGAGCAGCACCATATGTACATGCAGATACACAACCTGACAACATAACATCACAACCAGGTACAATGTCACCGTATCAGAAAGAGCGAAGGAAGAGGACTCTGTCCTCGGAAAGGTAAGCGTCCACTGCCATGCACTCTACCCTAGCCCCTACAAAACATGTTATTTGTGACGGTGTAGTGACAATTTCTCCCAACAGGCTGAAAGAGAAGGTACAGCCTCCTGGTGCAGTTTCTCTCTAAGTTGCCAACCATCAGGTTGCGACTGACAAGACACCTCATGAAAGAGGATAAAGCAATTCACAAAGTGCGGCTCCAACGTCGCTCAACAACCTCATCAAGGCCTGTCTTGTGCAGCGGAGGAAGAGGGAGGTGGTAGCCTCTGGGTGTAAGAAGACTACACCTCCCAAACAGTTATGTCTTCTGGCAATCAGGTGAATAAAGAACTGCTTTCTCTTTGCAGGGTCTGATTCGTTGACAGGACAGTACTGTAACTACAGTGCTCTTAGTTCTGTCCTTGAATTCGTGAGGGAGTGAAGTACATTGCTCCAGTTGCCAAACTCCTCCTTTGCCTCAAAAGGCCAGTTGCTTCCAGGGACCTGAGCTTCTCTACAGATCCTAGGTGCCTGCAAGCAGAAGGCCTGGCACAATGCACATACCACAGCCATGGATCAAGCGACCACCATCAGATTCCCCTGCTACAGTTTGCAGTGCTGTTTCCACTGCCATCTCACCTGCTTCACTAGCGTCTTCCAGTTCCTCCCTGCACACCTGAAGGAGGCCTGACAGAAGAGTGTCATACCCTCATCAGAAACCTGTATTTTACCAACAAGCCTGGCAGTCTGAAACGGAGGAGCTGGAGGGAGGGTCTTAGATAAGCCTTTCCTGGATAAGGGAGGGGCTTCTGGGCTTGACTACGTGGAGCTGAACTGAAGTGTAGGAAAACACAGCTGGAAGTGGTAAGGAACACAATGCGTCAGACTACATAAACAATTGTCACGGATTAAGGAAATTAGTTTCAAGAGATGATAAAACAAGCAACAATCGTCTGAGCAAGGCAGGGGGTGGCAGATCAGACAGAGATTAGTACAAACCCACAGGATGCTAGGTCAAAAGGGAACTGTAATGTTGCAGATGCAGAGCCATGAAGAGAAATCTTAGGCATTTGTGTAGTTATATGCAATGTGTAAGCAAGCAGGCAACAGGCCCCTTGACACGTCACCATAACCAGTGTCACCATGAAGATGACATTGCATTGCAACGTGCTACACTGTGAACCTCAGCTAGGCATGGGATGGGAACCGATTCCAAAAAATGCAGCTGCTCTTGTGTAAGTGCAGGACCGTAGAAATACTTCAATGCCAGGGATAAAAATGAGTATTTAAATGTTCTGTATGGGTTTTTCCTTAACAATGGGTAGGAAAAAGCTCTTTTTTTTTCTTTCTTTTTTTTAACTTTCTGTTTAAAAAAATAAGATACAAGAATATCTAAGGGAAAGCAAGGATGGGCCCGCAATGAAGAGAATGCCCCTCCGCGGGCTCTGTGCAAGGGGCCTGCCTCTGCCTCCAGCACCCAGCATCCTCAAGGGGTGAAGAACAAGGGTGGCTGAGAAGGAATTGGGCCCAAGTGCTTCTGCATCTTGCATGGCAAGGACTATGACTGATCTCCTGTCTTCCAATGGCTCCTGCAAGGCTGCAAGAGGGTCACCAAATATGTAATGCAGAGGCTGTAAGGCTGGCAGAGGTTGGAAGATGGCAATTTCTCCTGACTTGCCAACGTACCATTCTCCTCTCTAGTAACACTTTTACATCCCAAAAGGGCCATGAACACAAATTCCTATTCAAAGTACAAACTAAAAAATCTTTGCTCCCTGATATGAACTAAGAGACCACTTGGACTGTGACCTGTGCTATTAAAATCCTTTCAAGAAAAGCATAACAAGAAGGGAACATTTTTGGACAAAAAATATCTAGGAGTTGACTTGAATGAATCCTTCTAAGTTGGGAAGATCTGTCCTGCACCACCTCACTCATCATGACTTGCTGCTAAGTGGAAGACGGAGCAAGAGGAGCAGGATGGAGCTCACCCAGACGCACGGTTCCTCTCCTACAGGTATTTTCCACAACTGAAATTCCCAGGATAGTTGCAGAAAGCAAAGCTATAATCTTGAGACCTATGGCAGATCTGCTTAGTTAAAGATTATGGGAAGACCATCCCAGGCTAAATTTAGATGCCATTAGCCGTAGCAGTTAGAGAAGCCCCATCTGAGAATCACAACTTCTGCAATATAAAAACCTACCGTGAAATGAAAAATAGAGATGGAAGCTCCTACCTCTCTCAGAGGTTTCCATGCATCAGGCTTCACACTGCTAGGTACTGCCAGTCCACCTGAGTTATTTCTTGAGGCTGAAGGTACTGGGTTAACAGGTGAGTCTGAGCCTGCCTCACTTGATGGTTCAGAGTCCTGGCCACAACGGAGACAAAAAGTCCCCACGGAAGTAGTACTCCACAACTGAGACATTTTGTGCCCCTTTCTCCTTGGTTCATCAGATTTCTGACTCATCCTGAAGAAAGAAATTTTCTTCGGATACGATGCAGCAGCAATGTGGTGCGATTCTGCAACCAGCTCTGAGGAAGGCAGAGCAAAACTGTGAGAAAACAGGAGAGAGAAAGTGGGACCTCGAGTTCTCCAGGACCAAAGCGTCTGAGCAGTGCTTCTGCCAGCCTCCCTGTGTGACCAAACTGCTGTAGCATACATGCCAACATTAGAAGTAAATGCAGATGTTTGGGAAGGAAAAACAGAAAATGTGTTTTAGTGCCATTAAGATATACTGAAAAATGAGCTGGTGTTTTTCTAAAAAGTGAGCGAGTTGGCATATATGGTTCAGACTGGCGACCCACCATTTCCAAAGCATAATGCTAGTATGGCAGCCTGCAAGAACTGCATGGATTAAACACATGCACAAAAATATATTTCATACTTTGCATTCATCAAGCACTTCAAAACCTTTTAAATACATAAAGCAACCTCACACCATCTCTATGACTTAGGTATTTAATCTCTGCTACTTCTGTGGAGAAATATCAGCTGAGTGGCTATGTGATGGACCCGGGGTTTCAGAAAGCCATGCGAGAGCCCTTTTTCTAAAACGCTGAAGAATTAGTGCCTCCCAGCCAGCCATGTGATTAAAACTGATTTAAGCGTGTCCTCTTGCCCTAACGCACTAAGTTTTAGCATCATCTTTACAATCAAAGCTCGAGGACAACAGAACTAGACTGCAAGAAGATTAATGACATTTAAATGCAAAAACACATATTACCAGGACAGTAAAGCTGCAGAACTAAACATCCAGAAGAGCAAGAACATCAAAAAGTTAAGAGTTGTAAAAAAAAAAAAGATCTGTAATAGAGAACTATTTACATTTTAAATATTGTGAAGAAGAGCTCCTAGAATACGTTCACAGGGCACGTACGTGTACTCTGGGTTGTTTCCTTCTTATCTGCTAATTACAAAATTAGGATGATGTTCTAGGTATTTCAAATGTGGAACAGCAGAAAGAGGTCTTAAAACCTGAATCACTCACAACTGCTATTCTACATACCCAGGTAATGTGTCTCAGTTTTTCTCATCCACCTCACTCTTTTCTCTTTACTATTTTTAATCAGCTAGTTTGTCTGGACCAGTGGCTCTCAGCCAGGGTGCTATGAGTGGTGGGGGGACCCCTCTCGGGGTGCCGCAAAGCAGGTGTTGCCGTGGCAGCCAAGTAAAACTGCCCCTTGCACAAGGCTGCGGCTGGCAAGCGCTCCTGCTGCACTGGGGCTCTCCGATCACCCTAAACAGACAGGAGAGCTGGCTCCGGCTGCAGCCCTTCCCAGTCTTCCCTGCCTGGGGCTCCTCCGGGAAGCACAGGTCTGGTGGCACTGCCCTGAACACCTCTGTTTCTGGGCGAGCTCACGGAGGGAGGTGGGGCAGACTGGGAAGGGCTTCACAGCCGGAGCCGGCTTTCCCGTCTTCCTTCAGGGTTATCAGAGAGCCGTCACAGGAGGGGCGTGCATGTGCCAGGCGGGCTGTGCAGCAGGCACGCAGGGAAGCGTTACCTGGAGGCCGCATCGCCCAGCTGAGCAGCAGTGAATTAAGGTGAGGCAGCAGCAGCAGCTGTTCTCAACCAGGCGCGCTGCCACAGGCCAGTGGTGGAGGAGCACCCTGACTGAAAAGGTTGAAAACCACTGGTCTAAACTGTAAACTCTTCAGCACTGGAAGTTTTTTATTCTGCTTTTACGTGGCGTCTTCACCAATGGAGTCCTGACGGCACTCGGGACCTCGGAGCATTACCGAAACACAACAGGAACTCGCACCCGCTCTTACACTAACAAAAGATGTGCACGCTGCGCAGCCATATTTCTTCCTACTCCAATTTTCTTTGCACATGTTCATCCGCAAAGGAACACTTGGCTCAAACGCTGCCTGAAACGCATCTATTGTCTTTACAAGAGATGCCCAGGATTACTAGGGCCTGACAGTAGAGCAAGTTTTGTTCTCCAGGTAGTGCATGTTCACACTTGGTAGCACTTGGATTTTGTGATCCTTTGATCACTTCCCCTGCACAGTCAGGCTGCCATTTGCCTGGGTGGTTCACGTGGCAAAGAGGACATATTTTAAATAATAAGAAATGTAGACGGGTGAACCACGTACCTTCAACTATCTATAATACACTCTTCTAGTCATGGCAAGAGACGCCCTTCACTGTGTCCACTGGGATTAGTAGACGTGCAGGGACATTGCAGCTGACAAATCGGATCAGCAGTCCGTCTAGTGCAGCCTACTGCCCTTCCTAAGCTACACATCAATCTCTGTACTCTCTTTCAGAAAGTTTCTCCATAGCCTTCCTTCATCTTCCTCTTAGTTTTGCCATAAATATATCTACATCTGTGTTCTTAAGCATTTTCCAATTCCTTATTATTTTACTGTTCAAGAAAAAAAAAGCATCCTATGCCTAATGACATCAGCACTTAACTGGCTCCCACAACAGCATCTCTCTTGCTTTCTGATAAAGAAATATAGTGGAATCCACACTTCTGTGAATTTTACTGTTCTAAACTATACTCAATGAGCAAGAGACAGAAAGCCTTTACTATGAACCTTTTGACCATACTACAAGAAAAAACACTCCAAGCGGATGAGTGCTCTGACACAAAGTGGCAGGAAATCCTTTGGAAAGCTCCAAAGGTTTAAAGATAAATCTTCTGGGCTGTTTAGTTTATATCCCCAGGATTTCTGCATCTCACTGAAGGGCTCCTCGGTTGATGGGGTGAAATGGGGGACACATTTATAGGGACCCAGACAAAGTAAAAGCAGGAACAAGGAACGTCTATCTGGAGACCTGACCAAATACTTGCTACCAAGTATCAGCCCTAGAGAAACACCTAGAAAAACAAATAGCGATCATTTAAAGTAAGGTAGTACGCTGCATGCTGACGAAGCTTTAATACCTGGACATAAATCCATCACAAACCCTAATCCCCTTTGTACACTACGATCATTATCTGTTGCAGACAACAGTACAGCTGAACTGGAGCTGAACGTGGCTCAATGCCATGTGATGCCAAGACGAGCGTTGTTCATGAGGCTGTCCAAAACACAGGACAGCCTGGTTTCCGCTTCCAGCTAAGCTGTCGTCAGCATCAGTCCAGCTGACCTCGCTGCCAACAGCAACAACTACTTCTCCTGGAGCAAAGAGGTTTCAGAGAAGGAGGAACTGCATCAGCTGTACTCTTCTTTGTCAACACACAACGCATAACTAGGGGTCTACTTACACCACGGCTTCACTGAAACCTTGAAATCCGGGACTGCCCACGAAAGCAACAAAAAACCCGTCGTGAAAATAAAACGCTGGCTCCCCAGAGGGAGCCCACGGTCCTCGTTGCCGCAGTGGCCCAGCCCTGTGGCCCGCCCGGGAAGGGAAGGTGCCAGCTGGCAGAGTGGCACGGAGGGCAGCAGAAAAGATGGCCACCACCCCCTCGTCCTCCTACCCTGTCCGGGGCCTCTCCGCCAATCAGCACTGAGGGGCGGGGCCGCATGAAGGGTAGCCAACAGTCAAGATGGCGGGGCAGGGCACACCTCAGAAATGTTTACACAATTTGCTCGTTATGCCACGACCAACCCACAACAACTGGGAAGTCTAACCACAATTTAAGTAGACCCCTATGCGCAACTCCTTCTCGGGCATTTAAAAACGGCTGGCAGAGATGAGAGAGGATTAAGAGAGAGTTTTCTATTTCGACAACTAATACTTTTGCAACCGAGCCCAGGGCCTAACTAGCTTCACTTTTATGGGCATTTGAATCTGTTTATATGCCACTTAACACCTCTTGCATATTTTTATCCGTATTTTCTATTGTAGGCTACATAAAAAAGGATTATACTGAAGATACCTATTACATTTGGGAAAATAAGTAGTAAAATATTTCAGCAAGAAAGGACCCAATGTCATACCTGGAGAGGTGAGGAAGCGAGAATAAAGTAACGGAGGCATATGATAAAATGCTTGGAAGTTATTGCATTATCGTCGCCCCCGAAGTGCACAAGATGCAGGTGTTTCTCTGTGGGTACAAGGCCCTTGGCACCTCACTGCGGCAACCTGAAGGATGCGAGCGAACCAGCGAGAGATGCAGAACTGCGCTGCAGCCACACCGAGCGCCGACTGGGGCGCAGGACGACACGCAGCGTGCGCCGCGCTCCTCACACGTTCGGCAGAGCCTACAGGCTCCTGCATGCAGCCCAGCTTCATACCCAGCTCTCTGGACCTCACCAGGGACACCTAGGCATTCATTTCTATGTGCTACACATGCTCAAGCAATTGCTTATGCCCCTGCCTGTAGGTAAGGTTAGAGAAGGGAGTCCAACTTACCACAGCGTTATTTTTTGCCTGGCCTCTTTCTAGTAAACTGGATCAACAAGTCACAAGTACTTTTACATGAGGAGCTTACCCTAGAAACCGAGTAAAACTTAAATGAAAGCGTACAGCTTACAGGATGACTCGACAAAGGGACACTGAAATAGGAGGTATAATGTTCACCTTTTTATCTCCGTTTTGGTTATTTTCTGAAAGTGGGCGAGCAAAGAAGGCTTGATACACCATCTTGCCAGTGAGATATTTTCAATCGTACTAGAAAGAAGGAACATGCTCTGTGATATGACTAAAGCTGGGAGATGTATTCAGGACTTTCCTTACACTATTTCAAAATTGTATACTACCTATATTTTCCGTCAACTTGGTTAAGTAGTTATTTTCATGACAAGTTTCACACTTCTAACAAAAAGTGTGGCTTTAAGAACAAAAGAGAAGAGAACTCAACCCTCCCTGCAAAACGCCTTACTTCTGCCAGAGCCCACGCGCAGGAGGTACACGACTGGGTGGAAAAGCGAGCTAGCCAGCTACGTGACAACAAGCCAGTTGGTACTTGACAGCAAACCAACGTTTTATTAAGATGGCCTGGCATACTGTAGTCCATACCAATCATAATGTGGGCTGAAATGGGACTGAATAAAATATTTAAGAATTTAAACTATTACTAAATGTTTTTTAAATGTGATGATTACTTGCTGACAGTATATTTATTCTGAGAGCTAATGCCATCTATTTTGGTCTTGGTTAAAAGTACTTAAAAAGTTTTTATGCCTACTTAAAGCAACACTTATGTTCCAATAGCCGGTGTGAACTAGAATCCTGTTCTATCGTCTCATAAATGTATAATGCTACAAAGTGGAAAATCAAAGCTGATCTCCTTTTAGAAAGCCTTATTATAGGCAAGTCACAGTAAAAAATGTCAGCTAATAACAGGCAGGGAATTGTTTTACAATACAGAATATGCACAATATATAATAAAAAATCCAAGGCTTTGTAAAGCTGTAGAAATAAAAAAGAGCACATAGGGTTGACTAAATATTTAAATGCTTATTGTTTTCTGTTTTTATAATATTCCATATCATATAACAACCCGAGGAAATATTATTTAGCTAATTTAAAATGCAGCAGTTTAATATAGCTCATCAATTAACTAAATAACCATGAAAATCATATTCATGACGTTGTTATTGATATGGATTTTAGCCACAGCATATTAACAGTTGTTAAACAGTCTTCCAAAATCTCACTACTGTCCCATTCAGTGTTGTTGAAGTGCTGTGCAGAGGTATCCTCCTTCCTAAGGATGTTGACAAGTTTCATACACTTCCCTGATCCGGTTCGTTTTTCAGACCCTTCCAGTAATCTACACAATCCAAATCTGTAGTCATGTCCTCTTCACTTGCCTTTCAGTCTGGACTCAATTCCCTCACATAAAAGTGGCAATAAAAATACCATTAAAGGTATTTCATTTTTTGTAACAAAGTGCAAATACTGGTATATGTACACTGTAAAAATGCAATGTTAACACATGTTCCATACATAAAGGAATTATTCTCCAATAGATACCTTAATCTCATTTGCAGATTTCTTATACATGATAAACACAATTACAGATTAGAAATAACGATGCCATCTAAACTTAAACAGTTCAACTGCTTATTTCATTGCTATGCAGCTACTTATTTGAAAATACATATTCTAGTCATCTGAATTAGCATCCTGCTACTGTATCAGTTATTATTTTGAAAATAAAATGTCTTATTTAGCTGAAGTTTTCTTTGCTGGACAAACAAGTAATCCCTAGGATACAACCTGCATTTTTCAGTCACCAATTCAGATTCAATTTTATACATGAATGCCTTGCTTTTTGCAAAAGAAATATCTAAAAATCCACAGCCCATCTGATACAATGGTAAAATTAATTTTCCTGTTTGTGCATTTACCCTAAAACCTATTAGGACGTGCAGCTACTTAGGATTCCAAAATGAAAGCAGACGCACGGACATTATTTACTGACCACCGATTACATGGAGGCAAGCACATAACAGACTGCTATTTCTGACCAGCAAGCGACCATGAAAATGCACAGACAAAAGCATTTCAACAAGTATGTTACCTGGGTGGAGCTGGCAGCTACTGAGATGCAGTCAATGAAGCCGTGCCTCCGAGTGAAAAATGCCACTATCTGCTGCCAACGAGAAGGCTCAGCTTGTAGCTCATCTGTTGAGCCCTTCTTTGCCCACTGCTTCTGCTTTGGGCCTGCAGAGCTATGGCTCGAGCTAGCGTTGCCTCCTCGACTGGCGCGCGAGTAAAGGAGTGTGTTGTTTCCGAAAATGTAATTCATCTCTGCAGCTCTGCAGGTGGTTGCCAGGCAGTCTTACTTCCCTACCCGCTGCTGAGTGGTGAATGATCAGGAAAAACTGCAGATAGAATTACAGCAGCATCCCTTGCAAATCAGGGGAAGAAAAATCTCGATAACTGATGCTCATTTTTTCCTCCAAGTTGTTCTCATTTATCCTCTCTGTACCTAGACCATGTAGCTGTCCAAGACCATGTTCATTAACTGCATCCAAAAATGCAATCAAACTTGGTTTCCTTTTGCATGATCATCCCTTCTCAGGGGCTGCAGGGATCAAAAGCTCACGTTCTTTTGCTAGCTGGTAGCTAGACAGACCTCAAATCCAGGAAGGAACGGTGATTAGCAGGTACAGTGGCATGTAACAATCCCCGACCACAAAGACCCTCTGGCCTTCCCCGATAAAGCGAATGGGTGGAGAAAGCAGATCACAAATTACCAAGTTTCAATCACTGCCTGTAGTAAAATCCAATGGCATCTCTTCCCTGCTCACATAAATTATAAACATTAACTGAACAAGCCCAGGATCGTGCAGCGTGGCTGCAGCTGTTCTCTGACTGTCAATTAGTTAAATGATTTTAAATAAACAAAAAGCAGCTTATAGCACACTCACCGGATAAGAGTCCAGGAAAAAGCTTACATAATCATTGATTTTCCTTACCAAAAAAATTGCTTTAAAAACAAATACTTACTGGGGAAGGTATCTTTTCTTTATGCAACACAATCATTTTACTGTACATGCTGATATTTAATTTACTCTCAGTGTCAAGAATCATCATTAAAACCAGGAAGCAATTAATTAGAAAAATGAACATTACCCTGCTTTTTTCAACTGTTAATATGCGATAGCTAAAATCCACATCAATAACAACATATAATGAATATGAAATCCATGGTTATTTTCAAATGCATTTCAATCAGTACTAACTCCTTATTTTAATAATTTGCTTTAGGACAAGCTTATATGTTTAAAATCTACTGTAAATGCTATTTGTATTTGCTCTCAACTTTTCCTTAAATATACATCTTTTATAATTTTCTGAATGGTGGGGTTTTGTTTTTGGTTTTTTTACAGGTTTTTCCTGGGGGGGGGTTGGCCATTAGCCACCGGATGCGAGAAACTGCTCATAAAATGAGAGATTTCTGATCAAACTAATTAGACATACACCACTGTTTCTGGGGTTTATGCTTTCTTATCCCTATTTATCTTCAGGAACAAAAAGGAAAGTCTCTAGGAATAAACATTTTAAAAAGACATCCAGAATTACAATTATCTTTATGAGTTTATAGTTCTGATTTCTATAGCCAGCCACTCACTAAAAGTGTAGTATACCACTCCTCACATGTAGATTAAAATGTTTTGTTAGTTAACGGGACAAAAATTGACAGGGAACAAAAATATCAAAAGTCTACAACATATTCCTATAAAAAGTCTTTAAGCTGTTAAAGGTTCCAGTACAAAACTGGATTTAGAAGTTGAAAAATGTGACACAAATGACAGGTACATGGCTAACACTGGTTTAATAATTAAAACTCCCACATAAAGAGAGACTCTGAATTGCCTTGACCTTATCTTGGAATTCTACTTACCCCACTGGTACATGATGTAGGTTTTGGCAAATCACTTCCCATCATAATTGTTGTTTACAAGACAGGTATTTTTTTTCATAAAATACCCTAACATAGGATCACGCTCTTGAAGTTTACATATTTATGCAAAATACGTAGCAAATCAAGGTACAATTTATTTCTAGTGCAGTACTTATCTCCTTCATAGTTAAGAGCCACCTGTTCAAATATAGTTAGCAGCACTGACAGCAAGATTATTACTTGAGAAATATTTTAACTGGGATAACCTATGGAATAAAAAGACGCTGCTCTTAGAACTACAGTACACTGGGGCAAGGCTACTATAGATAGCCACTGACAGACTAGAAAATCATTATCTCAATGGTTAAAGAAAATAACTAGGGTTAACCTGCACCTAGCCTGCAACACGACCAAGGCTCATCAATCTAGATTTTCAGACGATAGGGCAACGATCCTCTTCTCCATCTGGCTGCCCTGGGACCCTCGGGTGCCCTGACATTCGAAGGGTGCTGTGGGATGCTGCGCAGTGTTTGCACTCTTGGGTGTGCAAACACGGTTCACAAAACAAACCAGAGATTATTGTTCAAATAGGAATCCAGACTCTTAAAAACATTCGGACCTGGTTTGGTCTTTCTGAGTTCTCTCAAACACAAGGAGACACATGGATGACATCCAAAGGGAAACTGTGTTTATAAAATGGCTTCCTTTAAAAAGATACTGCATCTGTACCTACACAGCTGTTACCTTGTGTCCTGAGTAATGTTTTGATCAACCATTGTTTTCAAAAGAACTGCTATCATTTTCTCCAAGGCTGAATAGGGCTAGTTATTTTTAAAATAATTTATTAAGTTTTATTTGAATATTTTGCCACCTTCCACCAAGATCAATGCGCTGTATTAAAATAAGCCACATCCCAACATTATGCCAGTCGTTCTCCAAACTGTTCAGTAAAAGAAACAAAAAAATCCCACTATACCTAAACCTCAGTCCCCGATCCTCAATATTTTATTCTGCAAACGGGGGTGGGAAGGGGTCTCTGGAGAACACCTGCTGCTCATGAACCATGAAGTGACAACCCTACAACAGCCTCCGGATTTTGTTTGCATATCCACACTTTAAGATTACAGAGTGGATTAAAACAAACTACCACCTACTTCTCAGGAGCCACGTTTATTGTTAGCAACAGACACAAATTCCCTAATGTGCAACTTTCTTTCTCCTCATGTAAATGCAAAAACATTGTTCATCAGAAGAATGAAGGCAACCAGCATTAGAGGCTGCAAGTGCAGAGTTTAAAGTTTAACGTTACGCCTCAATTCTGTAACCCAAAGTGACAGAAAAGCAAATTATACCAAGAAACCCCCAACTCCAACCCACAAATAAGAACAGCTCATATACCGTCTTGAAAGACCTGACACTCGGGCAACTGAAGTCAATTCTTTATGCTAGTACTGCAATTAAATATCGTTAGAGTATTTGCTAGAGACAGCAATATTATTTCAGGAACAGTACGAGAAGGCCTGTCTAGCATGCTCTTCCCCAGTACTCTGTTCACTCAGCTTTCTAAAGGTGTTCAGTGCCAAAGGAAACCTCCCCGCAGGGCGACCACCAACCCAGGGTGCCTGCCCCCTTTGGGCGTTCACCAGCCCAGGGCCAGCACCTCTCCAACCGCTCCTCCTATCTGAGCCCCTGAGGAAATGAGCATTTAGGCAGCTTTTTTCTGGTTTTTTGCCACTAGCGTGTGCAGCCAGGTTCTGTGCAGTGTCTCTCGCCATCCATCTGGGGACAAAAAGATTTACGCCAAAGACATTCCTCTGAAGACAAAAATCAAGTAAAGATCTCCAAAGAAAGCACTGCTACGGTAGTGCTGCACTGGGTGCAGCTGAAAGGAAGATACCCTGACATCCTGTAGCTTTCCAGGGAAGTGCTGCTAGCTGCCCGTTTTTAAATCATAAATGCAAAAACATACCTAATCAACCTTCTTGTTTTGGTCTTTGAACAATACAGAAAAATCCATATTGCTAGTGCCAACAGTGCCCCATCACAAGCACGCCTATGTCTGAGACTGCCTAACCCATACAAGACTCAGTGATGAGGAACTCCACAGTCAGCTACAAGCGAGCCCACTTCAAGAGGTTCACGAGTCTGGACGTTAAGTGTGGCAGTTCATGATTTTACGCCCCGGTTCGGGATTCAGTCCACAGAGTCGTGTCGGGACAGACGCTGTTACATTTATAATGGTGTCTGTAACTTCTAAATGATTTCCAAAATCCAGAACATGGATGGCCAGCATGCTCTCACTGTCTCGAAGACAGTCTTCAAATCAACTGGGATCGCTATCAACAGCTGCCAGAATTGCTTTTTTTTTCAAAAATACAATACGTGAGCTAGTAACACATTCACTCTCTCTCACCCCCCAAGAGTGCAGCACAACTGAGGGAATTCAAAACAGGAACACTAACATTTTTGAGCTCTTGGAGCCGGCAATTCCAAACAAATGGGAAATCTGGCTTCTTTTGCACCGTTCCCAGAGCTCCCATTCTGCAAGGTGCTGTACAGATAATCCCGGCCTCCAGAAGCATACTGCAAAGCAGGGCTTGTCCAGCTTCTTCCCAGTGTTGCTCTCACCCAGGCACTTGGCTGCAGCTGTGGGAAGAGGCCACCATGCACAGCGCTGCCGGGGCTCATGCACTCTGCTTTCTTCACATGACAAGTCCAACGACATGAAAAGAACACGGCAAATCTACACACTCGGGCACACGCCTCTACTCTGAAACGTAAGACATTTGTACAGCTAGGGAAAGGGACAGAAAGGGCTTAACTATGTATTCCTAATAGTTTTTGCTTGTTAAAACCATCTCATTTTAATATACATTTTGAGCACATTTAGATTTAAATTAATGTCATTTGTATATATACATGTTCATAAACTTTAACTACTGTCACTAAACCATGGCAACACCCAATTTATTAATCAGACATATTAATTAACTGCACAAGATTGAAGAAATGTAAATTAATGCCACTTAGTGGCACACGATACAGAACATACCCAACATTTAGTTCAGATACATAAGAACATAGGACTTGAAAGGTCCTGCAGGGTTAAGTCCAATGCATTAAGCAAAATTAGAAAATCATAAAAGTAATTTTAAAAGCTACAAGCAAATACACCAAACACAACTGCATTAGTGAATATATTTTTTGAGTATTTAATAGAAAATAAATCTATTTATATAGAAATACATATTTCATCTCAATTGACCTACCAAAATGTGTAGATTAAAATGCCTGGACTTCCGTACTGTCTTAATGAATCTCCCGCCCACCCTCCTGGCATGCCACACAGGAACAAACATTCACAGTTGAATGCAAGTTTCTTCAAGTGTTCTTGATCCATCAGAATTGCCCAGCCATACTGAAAACTCAGAAGTGAAGAGAACCGACAGCTATCAAGACAAACAGATGCTGGCCGATGTATCTGAGGCTGCTGTACCGTCTTGATTAATCCAAGTTCCATCTGTTGCATTTTTTCTCATTTTGTCTCTTCCTAATCTGTTGCTTATGTCCACACTGAAGGGCATCGGGCATGAACAACCACTCCTGTGCAGATGTTCTATGTGGGGCAAGCAGTCAGCTTTTTACCTCTTGGTTACAAGAAATGTGAAATATGCCTTCTACTCACTGGCTTCTCACAAATAAATCCTCAGTGTAGGTTGTGACTTTGTATTAAATGCATTGCATGAAAAATTTGCAAGGCAAAATGGTGCAACAACAACAACAACAACAACAACAACGGGCCTCTTGTTCTACCATGAGAAATTTTGAAAAAATCAGCAGGTAGAAAGAAGGATGATGCAACAAAATTAGCAGTGGAAAGGAAACCAGACTGCTCACGTTACTTAATCAAAATACAAAGACATGCAAACACGTTCTTTGTTTCTGTACAGCAATCAAAAAGAGAACCTACATTTTAACAAACGGTGTGATCCCTGTTTATTGAAGGCGTTTGTCCCAGAATCCCTCATACGTACCTCTTTTACCGTCTTATGCAACACTTACATTGCAGAGGGCTTCTTAACCGCCTAAGACATTCATTTAAAACTAGAAGACAAGCAACTCACCAAACAACTACTGTTCTTTGAAAGGCACGTCTACCTCCATGAATTCACACTTGTGGGATACGATGCCCTTTGTGCTGAGCTGGGGAACTGCTTGACAAAATAATGTTCCAAGGGGCCAGGCGTACGTACTATAGTCTGATGAAGGTAAAACCACGAGCTACCTCCTTACCAGGGTGGTGCCCCAACGCTGCAGTCCTGACACTCCTGCTCCCAGGGAGAGGGGCAGGTGGAGCGCAGGCGCAGAACCACCCCACAGACACCGCTACATTTTCTTCTGCAAAGGGATTTGTGCAGTCCTGGCCGTGAGCACCAGTCAAGTTTTTCTCTCCCGCAACAGGCATTAGAGTGTGATGCTGAGTCTAAGGTAAAGCCTCAACCAAGCAGTGCACAACGTTTACTGGGAGACGTTCCCCAGCAATGGCTATGCCATGTCCCAGGTCTTTTCCTCACGTCTTTTCCTACTTCTGGACGAATAGGATCACAGGAAAGTAAGAAGTGAAGGGACCTCACCAGGTCATCTAGTTCAGCCCCCGGCTCAGAACAGGGTCCTGACTAAACCATCCCAGCCAACTGTCTGTCCAACCTGCTCTTGAAAATTTCCAGGGATGGAGAAAAAGCCCATCTCCATTCTCTCTATAATCACCCTTCAGATATTCAAAAACTGTTATCAAATTTCCCCGCAGGCATCTCTTCTCCAGAGTAAATAACTCTCGTTCTTTCAGCCTTTCTTCATGCATCTTGCCAGACCTCTAATCATTTTCTCTGCCCCCAACGAACTCGTTCCAGCCTGTCCACATCCTACTTGAAGTGCAAGGCCCAAAACTAGACACTGTAGAACCAGTGCGGCCTCACCAGAGCTAAATACAGGGGAAGAATCACTTCCCTTGATTTGCAAGTGACACTCCTGATAGCACAACCAGTATGCTGTTCGCGTTCTTTTTTTGGTGACAAAAGCACACTATGGCTCATATTCAGCTTATGGTCTTGTCATCCCAGGTCCTTCTTTGCAGCACTGCAGCCCAGCTAGTCTGTATTAGCGCACATAATTTCTCCGTCCCAAGTGCTGGACTTTGCACTTGTCCTTGCTGAACCTCAGCCATTGATTGCAGACCATTTCTCCAGTTTATCCAGGTTATTGTGGATCACAGCCCCACACTTCAGTGTCTGCAACTACACCCAACCTGCATGCACTCAAACATGTTAAGGAACGCCAGCCCCAGAACAGATGACAGGTGAACCCAATTCATACCTTCCCTCCCAACTAGACATTGAGCCATTGATGACCACTTGTCCAGCACAACGATCCAACCATATATGTATCCACCTTACAGTAGTTTCATCTAGTCTGTACTTCCTTACCTTGCTGATGAGAACATTGTGGGAGATGGTGTTAAAAGCCTTGTTGAAGGCAATATAAATCACATCCACTGCTCTCCCCTATCCATAAAGCCTGGCATCTTATCACAGACAGAAATCATGTTCATCATGCATGACTTGCTCCCGGGGAATCCATGCTAACTGTTCCTGGTAACCTTGTCTCCTCTAGGTGCTTCACAATGGATTGCTTGAGGACCCGCTCCGCAATCTTTCCAGATATTGAGGTCAGACTGACTGGTCTCTAATTCCACAGATCCTCCTTCTTGCCCTTTTCCAGTCACCTGGGACCTTACCAGACTTCCTTCCGCAAGTTCTCCGAGAATAGCCAAATGTCCTAAATCACCTCAGTCAAGTGCAGCACAACTGAGGGAATTCAAAACAGGAACACTAACATTTTTGAGCTCTTGGAGCCGGCAATTCCAAACAAATGGGAAATCTGGCTTCTTTTGCACCGTTCCCAGAGCTCCCATTCTGCAAGGTGCTGTACAGATAATCCCGGCCTCCAGAAGCATACTGCAAAGCAGGGCTTGTCCAGCTTCTTCCCAGTGTTGCTCTCACCCAGGCACTTGGCTGCAGCTGTGGGAAGAGGCCACCATGCACAGCGCTGCCGGGGCTCATGCACTCTGCTTTCTTCACATGACAAGTCCAACGACATGAAAAGAACACGGCAAATCTACACACTCGGGCACACGCCTCTACTCTGAAACGTAAGACATTTGTACAGCTAGGGAAAGGGACAGAAAGGGCTTAACTATGTATTCCTAATAGTTTTTGCTTGTTAAAACCATCTCATTTTAATATACATTTTGAGCACATTTAGATTTAAATTAATGTCATTTGTATATATACATGTTCATAAACTTTAACTACTGTCACTAAACCATGGCAACACCCAATTTATTAATCAGACATATTAATTAACTGCACAAGATTGAAGAAATGTAAATTAATGCCACTTAGTGGCACACGATACAGAACATACCCAACATTTAGTTCAGATACATAAGAACATAGGACTTGAAAGGTCCTGCAGGGTTAAGTCCAATGCATTAAGCAAAATTAGAAAATCATAAAAGTAATTTTAAAAGCTACAAGCAAATACACCAAACACAACTGCATTAGTGAATATATTTTTTGAGTATTTAATAGAAAATAAATCTATTTATATAGAAATACATATTTCATCTCAATTGACCTACCAAAATGTGTAGATTAAAATGCCTGGACTTCCGTACTGTCTTAATGAATCTCCCGCCCACCCTCCTGGCATGCCACACAGGAACAAACATTCACAGTTGAATGCAAGTTTCTTCAAGTGTTCTTGATCCATCAGAATTGCCCAGCCATACTGAAAACTCAGAAGTGAAGAGAACCGACAGCTATCAAGACAAACAGATGCTGGCCGATGTATCTGAGGCTGCTGTACCGTCTTGATTAATCCAAGTTCCATCTGTTGCATTTTTTCTCATTTTGTCTCTTCCTAATCTGTTGCTTATGTCCACACTGAAGGGCATCGGGCATGAACAACCACTCCTGTGCAGATGTTCTATGTGGGGCAAGCAGTCAGCTTTTTACCTCTTGGTTACAAGAAATGTGAAATATGCCTTCTACTCACTGGCTTCTCACAAATAAATCCTCAGTGTAGGTTGTGACTTTGTATTAAATGCATTGCATGAAAAATTTGCAAGGCAAAATGGTGCAACAACAACAACAACAACAACAACAACGGGCCTCTTGTTCTACCATGAGAAATTTTGAAAAAATCAGCAGGTAGAAAGAAGGATGATGCAACAAAATTAGCAGTGGAAAGGAAACCAGACTGCTCACGTTACTTAATCAAAATACAAAGACATGCAAACACGTTCTTTGTTTCTGTACAGCAATCAAAAAGAGAACCTACATTTTAACAAACGGTGTGATCCCTGTTTATTGAAGGCGTTTGTCCCAGAATCCCTCATACGTACCTCTTTTACCGTCTTATGCAACACTTACATTGCAGAGGGCTTCTTAACCGCCTAAGACATTCATTTAAAACTAGAAGACAAGCAACTCACCAAACAACTACTGTTCTTTGAAAGGCACGTCTACCTCCATGAATTCACACTTGTGGGATACGATGCCCTTTGTGCTGAGCTGGGGAACTGCTTGACAAAATAATGTTCCAAGGGGCCAGGCGTACGTACTATAGTCTGATGAAGGTAAAACCACGAGCTACCTCCTTACCAGGGTGGTGCCCCAACGCTGCAGTCCTGACACTCCTGCTCCCAGGGAGAGGGGCAGGTGGAGCGCAGGCGCAGAACCACCCCACAGACACCGCTACATTTTCTTCTGCAAAGGGATTTGTGCAGTCCTGGCCGTGAGCACCAGTCAAGTTTTTCTCTCCCGCAACAGGCATTAGAGTGTGATGCTGAGTCTAAGGTAAAGCCTCAACCAAGCAGTGCACAACGTTTACTGGGAGACGTTCCCCAGCAATGGCTATGCCATGTCCCAGGTCTTTTCCTCACGTCTTTTCCTACTTCTGGACGAATAGGATCACAGGAAAGTAAGAAGTGAAGGGACCTCACCAGGTCATCTAGTTCAGCCCCCGGCTCAGAACAGGGTCCTGACTAAACCATCCCAGCCAACTGTCTGTCCAACCTGCTCTTGAAAATTTCCAGGGATGGAGAAAAAGCCCATCTCCATTCTCTCTATAATCACCCTTCAGATATTCAAAAACTGTTATCAAATTTCCCCGCAGGCATCTCTTCTCCAGAGTAAATAACTCTCGTTCTTTCAGCCTTTCTTCATGCATCTTGCCAGACCTCTAATCATTTTCTCTGCCCCCAACGAACTCGTTCCAGCCTGTCCACATCCTACTTGAAGTGCAAGGCCCAAAACTAGACACTGTAGAACCAGTGCGGCCTCACCAGAGCTAAATACAGGGGAAGAATCACTTCCCTTGATTTGCAAGTGACACTCCTGATAGCACAACCAGTATGCTGTTCGCGTTCTTTTTTTGGTGACAAAAGCACACTATGGCTCATATTCAGCTTATGGTCTTGTCATCCCAGGTCCTTCTTTGCAGCACTGCAGCCCAGCTAGTCTGTATTAGCGCACATAATTTCTCCGTCCCAAGTGCTGGACTTTGCACTTGTCCTTGCTGAACCTCAGCCATTGATTGCAGACCATTTCTCCAGTTTATCCAGGTTATTGTGGATCACAGCCCCACACTTCAGTGTCTGCAACTACACCCAACCTGCATGCACTCAAACATGTTAAGGAACGCCAGCCCCAGAACAGATGACAGGTGAACCCAATTCATACCTTCCCTCCCAACTAGACATTGAGCCATTGATGACCACTTGTCCAGCACAACGATCCAACCATATATGTATCCACCTTACAGTAGTTTCATCTAGTCTGTACTTCCTTACCTTGCTGATGAGAACATTGTGGGAGATGGTGTTAAAAGCCTTGTTGAAGGCAATATAAATCACATCCACTGCTCTCCCCTATCCATAAAGCCTGGCATCTTATCACAGACAGAAATCATGTTCATCATGCATGACTTGCTCCCGGGGAATCCATGCTAACTGTTCCTGGTAACCTTGTCTCCTCTAGGTGCTTCACAATGGATTGCTTGAGGACCCGCTCCGCAATCTTTCCAGATATTGAGGTCAGACTGACTGGTCTCTAATTCCACAGATCCTCCTTCTTGCCCTTTTCCAGTCACCTGGGACCTTACCAGACTTCCTTCCGCAAGTTCTCCGAGAATAGCCAAATGTCCTAAATCACCTCAGTCAATTCCTTCAGTACCTTAGGGTGCATCCCATCCAGCCCTGCCAACTTGATAGCAACTAGCTTCTCTAAGGAATCCTGAACCTGCTCTTCTACTCCTCTAGGCTGTTTGCCTTCTTCCCTGTCTTTGCTGCCAACCACACTCATCTGACAGCTGACTCTATTTGTGAAGACTGAAATAAAAAATCATTAAAAACTTGAGTCTTCCCTACATCATCCATAAATAGGTTGCCTTCTGTAAAGGACCTATGGTTTTTCTGGTATTCCTCTTTCTTTTGACATACTTCCACAACCTCTTTTATGTCCCTTGACATTTGAATCTCATATCATGCTTCAGCTTCCCTAATTTTCTCTCTGTGTACCCAGTCTTCATAAAGGTCTTCATCATTTACTCAGCCTCAAGAGGTTCATGCTTTTAAACTGGTCTATAATATAAAATGGTTTATGATGTAAGCAAATACTGACTGGTACAACATTCATAGCTGATATCACTAAAATGGATTTTGAATGGTTTAAGTGCTGAAGCTGCTTCCATTTTTGGACACTAATTCTTAGGATGGAGGGGACTGATCATGACATGAGACAGTGAGGCAGCAGGATGAGATGACTGGAGGGAACAAACTTCTCCCAAGTAGTTAACAGTTGGTTTATGACCCATTACGACCCGAGCTGTTCCTTATCAGCCTCCAAGCTCAATGAATCTCTTAAAAAAAACACAAAACGCTCTCTTATTCCATAATAATATGCTAGCACATGAAGCTACTGAGAAGATGGTATACTCCCACATCTCTCCAATGTCTTGCCCCGCCTTACTGAAGCAGCAGATTTCTCGAGCCTCTCCTCTGTCCCTAGGTACAAACTTTTTCTACTGTGATTTTCATTCCTCTCCCTTTAGAGCCTGCTCATAGGGACAGGATTTTTTGAAAACAGGATTGTGCAGGAAACTGGCATTTCAGGAAAAAATGCAGCACTGCAGCCAGCCCAAAAACAAGGCTCCTGCTCACGGCGGCTGGATACACCAACTTCCTCACTGTGCAGCAGCAATGTGGCACGCTGGCAACAGCCAGTCCCCAAAGCTGTTTTGGGGACAGCGACTCACAGCAAAAAGCATCTCTGGAGTATCTCCAAAAGAAAAAATCCCCGATTCATATCGTGCTCCAGGACAATTGCAAAAGCAGCAATCCAGCAAGCAAGCTGCTTGGGTCAGTTGCAAGACCTAAGAATTA
Organism: Alligator sinensis; assembly: GCF_000455745.1. Classification (NCBI taxonomy): domain Eukaryota; kingdom Metazoa; phylum Chordata; order Crocodylia; family Alligatoridae; genus Alligator; species Alligator sinensis. Next base: position 1,093,227 of record NW_005842408.1, on the reverse strand, counting down.
AAGGAAATTACAGCCGGATCCATGGCTGTTTGCCCCATTCTAACTGGCTTGCCAAGCGCGTCTCTCTGAGGATGGCAAGGTTAAGAGCAAATAAATAAATAAAAACCCCATGACATAGAAATCCTGTCCCCTTTTCAGGTTGCTCCAGTAGCAGGGGTTTCTGCCCCAACTTCCAGGAAGGGCAGGAACCAGCCTGTCTTGATCAGCATTTTGAAACCCTAGCCCCTGCCTGTCAACTCAGAGGAGCTCTTACCCCCACAGGCTCCAAAGGTGAAACCACAGTTCATAAACTGGAACGTGAGGTTGCTCAGTTTCCACTAGACCAGGGCAGCCGGATGCCACCTTCCTCTGGCCTCTCTACAGCATGGCCTACACTGCCCCGTCCTTGTCCGGCTCCCAAACCTCCCAGTGACCTTCTCTCGCCTGCCGAGTGGTCCGATCACTGCCACCAGCCTGATGGGACCACTCACCCGTCTCCTCCTCTGACTTCCACGGCAGATGCCTAAGCATGTGCAAGCACATATCTGCAACCTAGTTTGTCTGTCTCTTTGCTACTCCTTTCACTGTGTCCCTCCACAGGTGCAGAATGGCCTAGCCCGGGGCGGCCAACCCACAACGTGTCCGACAAGCAGCACAGGCAGCTCCCGTGTCCCCCCTGCAGCCTCTGGTGCTTAGTAAAGGCAGGTGCAGCGGATGCTGGGGACCATGCGGAGAGGGGCAGAGGCAGGGCAGGGAGCTAAGGCGAGAGGTGTCAGGGGCCACTCACTGCCAAGAGCCAGATTAACCCTTGCCGGCCCCTGCAGCCACCAGGGTTCTTGCTCGCCCCACCAAACTGTAGCAGCTGTGTCGCCAAGGGAGGACTAGCCTGGCTCCTGGTACAGCACCGTCCAGCCCCTGCTCCACTTCACGCGGCTGGAGGCTTGATTTGCACCTGAGGGCGCCAGACCTTCATCAGGTCTGCCTCTTGGGGCAGGGACCAGCGCAGCACTCGGGGAGGCGGCAGAGTTTCATTTGTGGCACACGTGCCAAGAAGGCCGGCAGCCACCAGTCTAATCTATCCTGCCAGCCTATCAGCGTGAGAACACCTTCTCCCCAGCTTCCTTGAAGCCAGGGCTTGGTTTGTTTTTTGAGCAGTGACACTGAGCAGCTGTACAGAGCCTGCCTACACCAGTGAACATCCAGAAAGACAGCATCTGGACCTAGAGCTATCGTTATTCAAGCTTCTCGCTGCCAAATTCCCTTCACATATCGCAATAGCCTAACTTGTCGTTCTCAGGCCTTGAGAGCAACTTGCCACCTTGCGCCCCTGCCCATAGCCTCCAGAGCCAGATCCAGCGCACAATGCACAGGTCTGCTGTCCTGCACTGCAACATCACAGTTCGGAGATGAAAGCACACTGCTGAGCTACATGGTAGTTAAGCCTCTGGTGTGATGAGGCCACTGCCTATAATGTTAAGCAACACCATCTCATCCTCTCCTTGTACTCGCCCATCTGTCTGCATCCATCTGTTGCCGTTTGACTGTGGGCTCTTTCTGAAACAAGGAACATTTGCGTTTTATTGGATCATGCAATAATTTGCTGAATAAAGTGATTTTTCTTATAAGAACCTACTTTAAAGGATGCTCTCGGTAGGAATTAAATACCGCTTGTTCTTTTTTTAAAAAGTGAAAAACGGATTTTATATCATGCAGCCAGGAAGTCGCCACCCTCAGAGCAGGATCCATCACCATCTCGGGCTTCTCCTGCTTATGCTACAGAAATACTACTGACTCCAACACGGAGCAGCTAGCATAGTCGGCTTTATATTCCTTAGCGCTCTGAATAATTGGGCAGCATCCACAAACTTGGTCACTCACTAATTTACCCCGCTTTCCAAATCCTATAAAAATATGTTCAACAGCACAGGACACCCTAGGGAATTCTACTACTTACCTGAAGCCAGATGCTAAATATGAGGCAAGACAGAAAGATGTGGCATTAAGCAAGGGTCAAAATGTTAAGAGCTGACTGACAGGTAGGAAAAACCTTATCTTAACTGTATTAATCAAGGCAGGTAAGGCAAGACTTAGAAATAGTCTGATTGTGAGGATTTTGAGAGGTAGCTAGCCATATTCATTGGAAGTCAGGCAGAAGAAGACAGGGTAGAGATGCACCTTACAGACCAGGGGTGGGCAAAATGCGGCCCTCCGGCCAGATGCGGCCCGCCAGGCCATTCCAGCCAGCCCACGGGGCCCCTAAAAAATTTAGAAAATTAATGTTAATCTGCCCTGGGCTGCCTGACATGCAGCCCTCAATGGCTTGCCAAAACTCAGTAAGTGGCCAAACTAATTGCCCGCCCCCATTACAGACTAAGATATATATGAGCACAAGCTTTCATGAACTTGAGTTCACCCCGTGCGAAGGCTAAGACAGGTCCCACGTCAGGATGATTCTGAATTCTGGCTGAATAACAGGCAAGATGGGATGTGCTGCCCACAGCAATGGGAGAAACAAGCAGTCACAAGGACTTGTGGGGAAAGAGGGAGAGGGGGGCAGGGAAGGACATGAAGAGCTTCCTTTTAGACCAACTGAGTTTCACCTGAAACTAAAGTTAGCTATGAGGAGGTACCAGAAAAAACTAAGATCTCATTTTGACAGAAGGAGAAAGGTCTAGAGCAGAGATGCTCAACCTCTCAGCCACGGGCCAGATTCAGGCCACAAAGCCAGGGTACCAGGCTGGTCATGGGCATGTCCGTGCAAGTGGACACATCTGCCTCTGCCACCCATAACGAATGGCACCAAACTACATTTTACCAGCAAACAGTGCTGATTCTGAAGATTATCTTCTGTAAGGTTAAAGATGAAAAAGGTCTTTGGTATGACATGGGGGTTTTTATCTGCTCGCTGAAGCCCAATATTTTACGGAAAAAATAATTAAACAGTGCTGACTCCTTCAGGAGCTTGCCAGGTCCTTGAACTAGATCAGTCAGCACAGCTGGTAAATGAAAAGGCCTATCCCAGGGCTGTCTGAACTGCTCGCGCTGCCTCTTCCCAGCAGGGGGTCACCGACGCGGTGATGATCATTTCTGTGAACATATGTAGATCTATTGAGCCACACAAGAATGAAGTGGCTCCTTTTATGTTTCATGAAATCAGCATGCTGAGTGCACTAATTACATAAGGCACATTTAAAAAAATCTGTTTGCAGTCTCAATGAAAATGATTTCTCAAGTCCCAGATGGTTCTGCCATGTCAGTAATGATTGTACAATCTTATTTCTAAAGTTGCCAGAAAACAGTTTAAAACTGAAACACTTGCCACTTTATATTGCTTTCACCCAAAATAACAAATTACTCTTAGCAGAAGTATTCAATCAAGGGTACGAGTGAAGGTTCAAGCACAGGCCAAACTTCTCCAAGCAAACAAACCCCCTCCTCCCTTACTCTCCTCTCAACACAAGAGCTAGGGCTCATACGATGAAACCAGGAGATCGTAAGCTTAAAACCACCAGAAGAAAGTTATTTTTCACCCAGCGTGTAATGAAGTGCAGAACAAATTGCCACCAGAGAAGCTGACAGTTTAACCAGGTGCACAAAGGGGTCGGACGGGTGGTTGGAGGAAAGGGGCATCAGTAGCTATTGAGCACGGGAGCCTGGGGCCCGGCCTCGGCATCAGACCTCCCAGGACCTTCAATGCTGAAGGCTGCACGAGAGGAATGGCAGAAAACCTGTTCGCGCTCCTTTTCGGCATCCGCTCTCTGCCCATGTGACACGGGAGAGTGAGCAAGACAGACCTGTGGTCCAACCCAGTAAATGGCAGTTCTTATGCTCTTGCTATTTTAATGTAGTCCATACAGTACTCACCTTTGAAAGATATTGAGCATTTTACCCTGCATAAGTTTTTGGGTTGCTGGGTTTTTTTTGCAAGGACTGCCAGAGGTTCGTTTTCCTGCACCCTTATTTCTAAGGCGAGAGTTATGCTGCAGAGTTGAGAGCAGCCGAGCTCTGCCGAGCGCCACGGTGCCACAGTGCAGAACAGAAGGACTCTGCCTCGAGTCCTCCGCACCACACACCTCCTCCTCAGCGCACCCTGCTCTCGGTCACTCTCCAAGAACTCCCTTCTGTAACTTTGATTTTTTAGCAGAAGACGGGGGAGGTATTATGGCAAAGTTTTCACGCTGGCATATTTAAACTGGTTTCAGGACAAAGACAGTACTCATCAGGTAATGCTAATACGCAGCATATTTTCCAAAGCACACTGATCTAATACTGCAAAGGATTATCGTTACAAATGGTTATTATTACATAGGCAAAGGGCATTTTTCCCCCAAATTCATTTCAGCTAAAATACATTGTAGTTTTTATATAACAAGGACAAAGATTGAAACCCACACAGGTTTGATACATTTGAAATAGGATCCGATGCCCTTACAAGCAAGCGACAATAGTTATGGCACATCAGAGTGCGTCTACGTATAACTGGCGTCAAATATTTTTGCTGTCAAATTGTGACTGCTTTTAGGCTAAGTACAGACAGTCAAAAAACTGGAAGCTGAACTAATTCAATCTTCGCAGGCTTTTTAAAACCACGCAGACTGAAGGAATAAGCAAGTGAAGTGCCATTCCCTTTCCAAGCAGGAAAGGCAGCCGGCCCCTGCAGTGGCCCATGCCAGTAGCACTAGAGCAGGGCTCCCCGCCTGCCGGCCCCCATGGACAGTCAGAGCCCTCCGACCCCCCAACCTACGTCCCCCTCCACAGCCTCCCACCTGCTGAGCAAGGGGTGGGGGGAAAGCCTGCCTGTCCTGCCTGGCACTAGATCCTCAGCCGGGAACAGCCCGGGGGCAGGGGAGCTGGAACTGGGGGCTTTACTCAGAGCCCCCCCACCGCCAGAGAGCGGGGCTGGACCCTTCTCAGACTCGCAGTGTCCGAGGCAGCAGGGAAGAGAAGTCTGCACCGGGGCTTGGCTTGGCTCCCCAGGAGCCACGGCCCCTTCCCAGCCTCCCGGCTGGCTGGCAGGACAGAGCAGCCCGTCCCAGGGCTTGGTTCAGCCCCCAGAGCCAGGTGGGAGTCCCCAGCCGTGTCCCCTTGTCAGCCTCCGGGCCAGCTGAGAGAGGGGCGCGAGTCCCAGCTCTGGAGATGGAGCCAAGCCCTGCTGTGGGCTTCTGCCCCCACCCTGCGCTCAGCCGGCCCAGGGGCTGACAAGGGGACGTGGCCGGGGACTCCAGCCCTGCTCCCAGCCCCCGGGCCAGAGCCAAGGCCCGGTGCAGCGTTCTCCTTCCTCCCAGCCAACCCGGAGGCTGAGAAGGGGCCGTGGGTCCCGGCACTGGGCTCTGGGGGCAGAGCTAAGCACCGATGCATGGTTCGCCCTCCTCCCAGCCAGCCGGAGGCTGAGAAGTGGACGTAGCTCCCAGCTCCCGGCTCTGGGGGCAGTGTCAAGCCCCCACTACAGACTCCCCCTCCCTTCCCCAGGCCAGCAGCACCCGGCTGGGGGGGGTCTGGTGCTGGGCCAGAGAGGCAAGGTCCCCCCGTCACCCTCTCCTCATCCACCCAGGGTGATACTGCTCAGGCTAGGGAGCAGCGGGGCAGACCCTACTCCCTGGAGCAGACACCACAGCCCAGGGCTACAAAGCATCATGGGATGCTGGGGGACTGGGAGTTGACTTGAACAGGGCGGGGAATTGGGGCAGAAGTTCCATAAACCAGCCTGACCTAAATCAGTTAAGTCTGATACTACATCCAACCGAGTTTATCTTAAATCAGTTTCAGACATGTTGAAAGCAGTTTAAGTGCACTGAACTTCTGTTCTGTTACAGGTTTAAACTGGTTTCTCATCACTTAAAACTGGTTTGTGTGCAACTTCCATCCCTAACTTTAATGTTTCTTTTGGTAGCTTGAGTATTCCTTGGATCAAGGAGAGTCAGGGTAATAGGTTTAATAATTCAATGGTGTTCAAGTAAGTTGACTCACTATTCGAAAACAATATGATCATTTTTCCGTCTAATTGTTATTCAAGTTCTTGGACTCATTCCCTTTTCAAATGTTTACATTTTTATTCCATTTACTATTTGGTAAGGTATCTACCACAAATCTCTTCTAGCGACAGCTAACTGATGCTGCCTAAGGTTGAAAAGAAAAACAAATATATTCATCTTTTCATTTCTTTAAAAAAACCAAAACAACCACCCCCCCAAAACCTAAATGCACGCAGTACATAAACTATAAGAGACTGATGTCCTCTTTTGTCACAACACCATCTAGTGGATAAAATTCAATTGATCATGCAGAAGATCCATTGTAAACGATACCAGGAAAAGTTTAACTTAATCAAATTCTCTTTCCTAGCAGATCTTAATCTTCTTCTCTTCTGTGATCTCACATTGGCTGATCTACAAGATGGCTGATCTACTAGGCAGGGCTTTAAACGGACTTTGCTGGGGGATGGGGCAACTCCAAGTAGAGCATGCCTGGGGCCTGGCACACAAGAAAGCTCCCACGTGGAGGACACCAAGGTAACTGGTTTTGAAAATGCTAATGGAACGGTTCTCCCACAGCATCTCAGGAAATCGATGGTCAGCTGGGGGCCTCCCATGCCAGGAGCATGGGGAACAACCAGGAGGAGCTAGCCCTCCTGCTCTCTACTGGGCAACTGATCGGGTAGGGATCACGGAGCCCAGGCGGGGCTCCGTGCATGATTGGAGCGTAGCCTCAGAGGGCTACACCCTGCACAGAAGGGACCGAGCGGGGAGGTGATCCTCCCCCTCTATGCGACACTGGTCAGGCCGCAGCTGGAGTATTGTGTCCAGTTCTGTGCGCCCCATTTCAGGAGGGATGTGGACAACATGGAGAGGGTCCAGAGGAGGGCCACCCGCATGATCCGGGGACAACAGGGCAGACCCTACAGTGAGAGACTGCGGGACTTGAACCTATTCAGCCTCCACAAGAGAAGGCTGAGGGGGGACCTGGTGACCGTCTATAAACTCACTAGGGGGAACCAGAAGGGTTTGGGGGAGACGCTGTTTCCCCTAGCCCCTGCTGGCATAACAAGGAATAATGGGCACAAGTTGATGGAGAGGAGGTACAGATTGGACATCCGAAAAAACTACTTCACAGTCAGGGCGGCTAGGAGCTGGAACCAACTTCCAAGGGAGGTGGTGCTGGCCCCTACCCTGGGGGTCTTTAAGAAGAGGCTGGATACTTACCTGGCTGGACTCATTTGAGTCCCGTTTTTGTTTTTAGGGGGAGTGGTTTTGTTTGTGTTTTTTGGGTTGTTCTCCCGCCCTGGCGGGGGGGCGGGCTAGAAGATCTATTAGGGCCCTTCCGACCCTGAAACTATGAAACTATGAAACTATGAAAAGGCGGAGGGGTAGCTCTCTCTCTGAGGCAGCAGTACACCTGGAGGCTGACAATGGCTCCAAAAATGAGCAGCATGAAACCCTCTGGGTCAAGCTTTGGGGGGGCGTGGTGAGCGAGACCTAACTGTGGGCATTTACTACAGGCCACCAAACCAAAGGGAGGAGCCGGATCTGGAGATCTCTCGAGAACTGACAGAGGCCGTGCGTGCAAGGGACTTGGCTGTCATGGGTGACTTTGATTACCAGACACAGCTTGGGAGGAACGCTCGGTTAGGTCGGATCGGTGACGTAGCTCCTTCACTGTAATCGAGGAGCTCTTTCTGACCCAGGAACTGCCAGGGCCAACCAGAGGTACCACTCTCCTAGACTTGGTCTTGGCCAAGGGAGATGAACTGGTGCGTGGCTTGAACACTGAGGGTAGCCTGAGCAACAGCAACCATGAGCTCATCAGGTTCGCTGTCTGCCGCAAGGCTGACAAATCAACTAGCAAGTTTGAAGTCCTGGACTTAAAAAAGGTTGACTTCAACAGGCTCAGAGCATTACAAGGGGAGGCAATGCGGGACCAGGGACAGAAGGCAAACGCTTAGTGCCTCGGGACAGCTGGTAATGGACACGCAGGAAAAAACAGCTCCTAAATGCTCACTTTGCTTCGATATATCACCAAAGGGGAAAGACCAGCAAGATAAGGCTCACAGGGAGCATGGTGGGAATGATAGCCTTCCCACTGTGGATGCTGAGCAGGTGCAAAACCAACTAGAAAAGCTAGACATTTATAAGTCAGCAGGACCGGATGGACTCCACCCGAGAGTGCAGAAGGAGCTGGCTGAGGTCATCGCACACCCCCTGGCAAAACTCGTTCAGAATTCGTGGCGCACAGGGGAGGGAGATCCCTGCGGACTGGAAGAGGACCAACACTGTGCCCATCTTCGAGAAGGGCAAGAGGGAGGACCTGGGCAACTCTGGGCCAATCAGCCTAACCTCCATCCCAGGGAAAATCATGGAAAAGCTCATTAAAGCATCTATGCGCGATATGCTCATGGAAGGTAAGATCCTGAACGACAGTCAGCATGACTTTGTAGGTCTTGTTTTACCGGTCTCATCTCCTTCTACGACCGGGTCTCTCGCCACCCGGACACAGGAGACGAGGTAGACGTCATATAACTAGACTTCCAAAAGGATTTTGATCTAGTATCCCATGATATCCTTGTGGGAAAACTGGAAGATCGTGGGCTCAGCTGCTCGACAGATCAATGGGCGGAAAACTGGCTGCAGGGTAGGGCCCAGAGAGTCCTCACGAACAGATCTGTGTCATCCTGGCGAGAAGTGGCCAGTGGTCTCTCAGGGGTCCGTGCTTGGACTGATGCTTTTCAACATCTTCATCAATGATTTGGATGTGGGGGTGAAAAGCTCGCTGGCCAAGTTTGCGGATGACACCAAGTTATGTGGAAGCGTGGTCACGCCAGAAGATAGGTTGCAGATATAGGCAGACCTGGACAAGCTGGAGAGGTGGGCGGACCAGAACCAGGTGAAGTTCACCACTCAGAAGTGTAAGGTGCTCCATCTGGGAGCAAACAATCCCCAACACACCTACAGGGTTGGTGGCAACAATTTGACTTGCACCACGGCCGAAAGGGACCTGGGGTTAGTGATCGACCATCGCGTGAACATGAGCCGGCAGTGCGATGCTGTGGTCAGCGGGGCAAACAACACGCTGGCATGCATCAACCGTTGCATCTCATGGAAAACTAAGAAAGTGATCCTCCTGCTGTACTCCGCACTGGTGAGACCACAGCTGGAGAACTGTGTCCAGTTCTGGGCACCGCACTTCAACAAGGACGTGGAAAAACTTGAGAGGGTCTAGAGAAGAGCCACCCGTTAGGCCTGTGCGAAGCTGCTAGTATTCTCTTCGGATTCAGATTCGGCCAATTCGGGGGACAGAGATTCGATTCACTGATTTGGATCACTGTCCCAAATCAATTCGGCTGAATCAGCCAGGCCCATCCCCTGCCCACTCTCCCAATCCGGCAATGGCTGCCCTGCCCGTCCCAGCTCCCAGCACTTACTGAAAAAAAAAAAGCCCTGGCTTGCTGGATGCTGCCAGGTGGGGGGTGATCCCCTGCTGCCCCCCCACTGCCCTACGCAGCATGAGGGGTATGCATGAGCTCCCCGACCCCATCTCCCGCTCCCACAGCTCCCCCTATGGCTGCTGTGCTCGCTATGGCTCTAGCGCTTTAAGAAAAAAAACCCCCACACACACTGCTCCTGCCGGCGAGGGGCAATCCCCACTGCCCCCCGCTGTGTGGGGGCCTCTTCCATGGGCCCCCTGAAGCCCCGAGGCCACTGCAGGAGTGGTGACTCCCAGGGCTTTTCTCAGGGTTTTTTTTTTTCTTAAAGGGGTGGAGCCGTGGCGGGTGGCCCAGCTGTGGGGGGGCTGGGGGGAGATAGGTTGCAGATATAGGCAGACCTGGACAAGCTGGAGAGGTGGGCGGACCAGAACCAGGTGAAGTTCACCACTCAGAAGTGTAAGGTGCTCCATCTGGGAGCAAACAATCCCCAACACACCTACAGGGTTGGTGGCAACAATTTGACTTGCACCACGGCCGAAAGGGACCTGGGGTTAGTGATCGACCATCGCGTGAACATGAGCCGGCAGTGCGATGCTGTGGTCAGCGGGGCAAACAACACGCTGGCATGCATCAACCGTTGCATCTCATGGAAAACTAAGAAAGTGATCCTCCTGCTGTACTCCGCACTGGTGAGACCACAGCTGGAGAACTGTGTCCAGTTCTGGGCACCGCACTTCAACAAGGACGTGGAAAAACTTGAGAGGGTCTAGAGAAGAGCCACCCGTTAGGCCTGTGCGAAGCTGCTAGTATTCTCTTCGGATTCAGATTCGGCCAATTCGGGGGACAGAGATTCGATTCACTGATTTGGATCACTGTCCCAAATCAATTCGGCTGAATCAGCCAGGCCCATCCCCTGCCCACTCTCCCAATCCGGCAATGGCTGCCCTGCCCGTCCCAGCTCCCAGCACTTACTGAAAAAAAAAAAGCCCTGGCTTGCTGGATGCTGCCAGGTGGGGGGTGATCCCCTGCTGCCCCCCCACTGCCCTACGCAGCATGAGGGGTATGCATGAGCTCCCCGACCCCATCTCCCGCTCCCACAGCTCCCCCTATGGCTGCTGTGCTCGCTATGGCTCTAGCGCTTTAAGAAAAAAAACCCCCACACACACTGCTCCTGCCGGCGAGGGGCAATCCCCACTGCCCCCCGCTGTGTGGGGGCCTCTTCCATGGGCCCCCTGAAGCCCCGAGGCCACTGCAGGAGTGGTGACTCCCAGGGCTTTTCTCAGGGTTTTTTTTTTTCTTAAAGGGGTGGAGCCGTGGCGGGGGGGCCCGCTGTGGGGGGGGCGGGGGGGG
>NW_005842408.1:1053873-1082252 GCF_000455745.1 Alligator sinensis | reverse complement strand
GCTGCAGCCACCAGGGACTATCCAAATCATCAAAGCTCTCCAAATCTTTCCCCAAGATTCGGAGAGCTTTGAATTGATTCGGACCTTTTAATCAGTCCCCTGAATTGATTCAGATTCGGAGATTCAGCCACTGAATCAGGCCGAATCTCCTCCGAATCGAATCACCAGCCAAAGCTTCGCACAGCCCTACCACCTGTATGATCGATCAGGGACTTGCAAGGCAAGCCATACGAGGAGAGCCTGAGGGACTTGGGACTCTTCAGCCTACAGAAGAGAAGGCTGAGAGGGGACTTGATAGCGGCTTACCCCTATATCAGAGGACTGCATCAAGGGCTCGATGAACAGCTGTTCACCAGGGCACCCCTGGGGAAGACTGGGACCAATGGACACAAACTCCTGGAAGGCCGCTTCAGGCTTAATACTAGGAATAACTCCTTCCCAGTCAGGGTGTCCTGACTGTGAAATAAACTCCCTGCAGAGGTGGTGCAGTCGCCTACCCTGGAAATCTTCCAAAGGAGACTGAACAGTCACCTTGCTGGGCTCACTTGGCCCCAGTTCTCTTTTCCTGCCTAATGCAGGGGGCTGGACCCGATGAGCTGCAGGGTCCCTTCCAGCCCCTGACAATCTATGAATCGATTTCCACAATAAAAATACTGGAGAAAACCAGTGTGTATCCTTAGGCTGCCCTGTTGGAAGAAGACTTCAGCACCCAAGGAAGCTATCTGAGGAGCTGTGTTATCAGAGAAGAACAGTAAAATGATGATACAGACTTAAGAGATTTGGGAAGACCAAGGAAATGTAACTGTTCAGCTTCTAAGGAAAGTTGATGGGTTCTTCACTCCGGTTGGCTACTCTGAAGAAATCTTTCATCAGGGAACTTTCTGCTATTCCTGATGCTCTTTTGTTATTTAAAAAATGTAGAAAGAAAGAAAGGGGCAGTATTCCAGTCAGTCTCTGAGAAAACAGCTTGCAAAGGGAGCTTCTCTTGCAGTCACCCAGCTGCAACAACAGTTAACCAAAACACTAAAAACCTTTCGTCCTTAAAGGTACCTTGTGCTTGTAATAGCCAATAAAATGCATAATCTGAAGCTAGAAACCGGCGGCTCAATATCCAAGTTATCACTCACTCATGCTCTAGCTATTCCTTACCAAATTCGCTGGCGTAAAAATCTTCCCCCCCAAAAAATGGGAACTGGCTTTTAAACAGCATACACTAAAGGAGCAGACTGTGTAGTACAAATTTAACACAGCTGAGATCTTCATCAATTGACTCACAGATGTAATGCAGGCACCCAAGAGGGTGCGTGGGCTGTTTTGTTTGTTTCTGGGGGGGCCGCGCTTGGAAAGCAGTCGTACAACCTTTTCCGCCCAGATCCAAGCCTTCTGTGCCACTGCAATTTGGGCTACAGAAGCAGCTGCAAAACCAAGCCACTCTGACAAGTGTTCACGTGACTCATCCTCCTGAACAGCCAGTCATGGACTGCCACCAATATAAATTGCTACGTGGCGCCCTCGCAAGCAAAGAGGCTCCTGTAACTGATGCACACAACGAGAGCACAGTGAGTAGGGTCAGGAGAATCCCGACTACTCACGATGGTGCAGTTCATCTTCCTCCCTGCCTCTACTTTCAAGCTTTGCAACCTCCTCAACAATTTGACAAACCAAGGTGCAGCAGTATTGCACCTGCTTTCCTATATGTAAACTGCTTCCCCATTAGAAATGTATGAAGTCAGTTAAGATAACAAGACTGTTTACTTTAAATTTTGCTACCAATTGCCTGTGCTTCCTAAATGCAGACACCATTCTTGAAGTCTTATTTGCATTAAACGATACCCTTGCCAAGTAATATCGGGGGGGGGGGGGGGGGGGGTTTTTTAGCCACACACAGGAAGAAAGGGGGGGGGGGGGGGGGGGCGGGGGCTATTATCTAAATGAAGGTACTGAAACAAGGTTTTCAAACCAGGTATAATAAAATTTTTTTTAAATGTTAATTTTGAAATCATGTAAGTTTTGTCTGACTTGAGAAGTTTTCTTGTATTTTGTTACTTCTTTCAGACACTGAGAAAAAGTTTCTTATAACTATAAAAAGCAGCAATTGTGTCAAGTCTGTAGGTCAAGTAAAGCAGGTCCTAAGCAAACTACCAAGCATGTTGCCAGGACTATTCCACTACTGGCACCAATATGCCACTTCTTTAACTAAGATGGAGGAGGGCTTCTGTCTGAAAACTAAGTAAGGCTGGCATGTCTCAGATGTTCACTATGTCTACTATAATACACCAATACTCTAGCACGACAGGTACAGTACAACACCGGGTATGCATTCCAGAATATTGACTGCCCTCTGCTACAATGGAGAAAAAGCCAGGTACAAGCACACGACAGACTGCCGTGCTCACACTTACCAGTAGCTCTCAAACTCATTAAGGAATACAGCTACTTCTGCCCTACTCAGCTAGGATGGGTCAAACAACTTTGCTATTAAATACAGCTCTTTCCTATCAGCCAAAGGGATTTTCAACCCAATTTGTTGCTGCTGTTCTCCAAGGAAGTTCCCTAATGAACCAAGCAAAATGATTATCTCATGACCCAGCATAGGTCCAAACAAGCAAAATGTCCAAAGAAAGGAGGTAACACTTTCTTAGCCAAGAACTGCTGCCACAGTTCAAACAAGATGCCTTCAGTAAATACCATGCCATTGTCAACTGCATCCTCAAAAGATGCCAGACCAAACAGAAGAGAAGTGAGTTTCCAATGCTAAGCGCATAACCTGTACCTCAGGCACTTGTGTTCATCAAATCCAGCCCCGGTTCAGATAACCCACTCTCCTCTCCGCAACAAATATTGCTCACAGACATTATGGAGGGGTACCACCCACAGATGATAACGGACTTACGCAAGGTAGAAGCAGGTCAATGAGGGACCAGGGTTAGATTTCACAACTCCAGGCTTCGGGCTTGACTTTATACTGTTTAACATCAATGTCTGAAGAATGCACAAGACGGTTTCAAGTCGATGTCTTGTGCTTGCTGAGTATGAGACACGCACTGGTAATTCCACTTACTCTTTTTTAATATTACTATTTTACAGTCCACCAGATGGCAACACAGGCTCACCAGTAGTAATACTGTTTCTGAAAGAGAATACTAGTCTTTAGGATGAGTAAAGACTTTCTTTTCATCAGAAAAGGAGCATTTTTCTCCTGGATCTAAATAAACCCTAACATTTAAACAGTGCTACTGTATAATGTAACTATAATTATATTCTGCTTAAAGACAGGGTCTACCACCCTTTGTACACTGAAGCAACAGTCCATTTCTCAAGGTGCTACTAACAGTGCCATTATGTTCCAGCTTGGAAATTTAATAGGAAAAATACTTTGATTGGCAATCCCTGTGCACAGCCACACGAACCTCCTTTCCAAGCCATGCTGAGCTTCACTTCTGGAGCCCAAAGCTGGAAGCTGGTGGCCATTAGGATCCTCCCTGGTGACCTGGCTGCAAGCCTCACTTGGTCGCTCGGTTTTCACGTGCAGAAAGACGTCCTCGCAATGTGGATGGCTTGCAATCTAACCTGCCAACCCTAGCAGCTGGGAGTGTGAAGGCTTCAAGAGATTTAGCCTCTCTTATGGAGTACATTTTGCCTTGGACAGAACACAAATAGACAGAGCCAAGTCATGAAAAACCTGGAGCAGGAAGGATAGTTTGACACCATGGTGACAGTCTGCCATAGCTTGCACCAACCGCACTCCAGAGCTATGTCAGAAAGGTAAAATGGACAGAGAAACCTACCTTAGAAATATTACCAATACCCAACTACACTGACAACTGGATTTAACTTTTTACAAAAGATTTTACAAATACTTAGATAACGAGAGTAAGAAAGGAGATGAAGCAATTAAGACTCCTTTCTTGTAGAGCCTCAAATACTGAAGGCCTCATGCCATAAGGTATTGTTCAAGCGCCAAGAGAAAAGGCTTTCCAGAAGGCTCCAAAGCACTGAAATGCAGGCCCTTTAAACACGAGTAAAATATACCAAGGATTCAGGGCCCCTCAGCCAATCAGAGGCACTCCACCATGAAAATAGTGCCCGATGCCACCCAGGACCATGAAATTCGGAAGCAGGTTGGACTATTTTTAAATGGAGATCAATACTTGTAATGTGCAGTTGTGGACTTACTGGTAAATACAAATTCAACCTCATGGCTAAAGAATCCCCGGGGTCCGTCTGCCCCCCCGATCCGCTTCTCTGTATGTGGAACACAAAAAGAAATGCATCTTGCAGGAGAGCAATGTGACTAAATCCCTGCATACTGCATTGCAAGTGTAGTTCTACATGTCTGCATTTATAACCAACATCAGTTTGAAATGTGATTTGCTCTGAAAAAATAAAGTTAACAACCTTAACGATCGAACAAGCCACTGGGAATGCACAATGATCCCCTTCACAAAAGGATATTCATGTAGCCGTAGGGATTTAAATGGTATGCCTCGTGTTTCATTTAAGACGACAGTAATGCACAGAAAGTTTTGTTTTTCAATATTCAGAGTCACTGCAATGAAGGGATTATGCTTTGTGTTCAGTATTACGTTTCTGGATCCAGAACGGCTGGCATGCAGCTACTGGACACATTTCCACAGGTATTTAGAAAGGCAGCACTGGCGGGGTTTGTAGGGCCACGTGTCCAGTGCCTTGCCTTTGCAGGTAACCATTTATCTTAAGAGTCACCACAATCATCTACTTTAAACCTTCACATACCACAACTACAAAATACGTTATGAAAACAAAGCCAAGACGCGCCCCACAACATGTCACAGGTCATTAAGCATGGGAGACAAAGGCACTGCCTCTACCCTGGTGTTGCAAGGACAGAAGTAATTTGGTTAACATATGCTGCCCAGGAAAAGGACAGAGGCACACACTGATGTTCTCTGAAGAGCAATTTAATTATGAACAATTTATATATTTGATGATAGTATTTTTGGAACTTAATTTAATTTACAAACAATTGAGTTTTAAATTACTTGATATTTAGGATTTTAGGACAGTTGGACCTAGCTGCTGGAGTTTAGTCACAAGAGGTGGTGCCACAGATTGGCCATTCTTCTAAAAAAATACCAAAAAGTGAATTTACCTAACAGGTAAATAATGGATATAAAAATATAGCTGTCAACATCACCAAGCTCAGTGAAATATGATGCCATCCAGAAACTGCTGCGAAACTACATGTACTCCACAGGATTGCTACTGGGGGCCCAGAAATCCCGGCGCTTTTAATGCCAGAAGGAAGCATCCAATCACCTAAT
Source organism: Alligator sinensis (assembly GCF_000455745.1). Lineage (NCBI taxonomy): Eukaryota > Metazoa > Chordata > Crocodylia > Alligatoridae > Alligator > Alligator sinensis. Next base: position 1,076,949 of record NW_005842408.1, on the reverse strand, counting down.
CCGACAACCTGTATAAGCAAGTCAGGTGATTTCACCCAGTTATCCCAGTACTGGGCTCACCAACTAGAAAAGGTTTTATTGGAAGAGTCCAAGCTTTATTTGAAGATTTGAAGAGATGGAAAAACGACTTCTCTTTACAGGATTACCCTGGTTAAAAGTTTGTGGTTTATTTCCAATAATGAACTTGTCTGGCCTTAGCTTCTGGTAACTGCTTCTTGTTATGCCTTTCCCTGCCCGCTAGGTGAAGACAGACCTCTAGTACTCAGCTATTCTCTCCATGAAGATGCTCTCAGAATCCAATCAAATTATCTCGGTCTTCAGTTTCAAAAGCTAGGTAGTGATAAATTCAACTTTTACAAACCCTTGAATCATTTTGTAATTCTTCTCTGCAGCCTCTTCAGTTACCTTTTAAAATGGTGACACGAAACCTAACACTGCATTGCCACGTCAGTCTCAAATGGGACTCGTACAGAAGAGCATCCTCCTGTGTCCTCTACACATTGCCTCCTTTGGCAATGGTTAGCCAAGCATCGCATTAGACTTTTTTTGCAGGAGCACTGCACAGAGAGCTCTTGTTCAGTTGTTTGTCCTTTGCAACAGGAGATGGCAACCTTTTGCTGCTGCAGGCCATTGCTTGTAACCTAGGCCCCTGAGGACCACAGACCTGCAAAGGGAACAGCTTTTAAAGAAGGGACTCTAGGACCGCAGGGCTACCAGCACTGCTACAGCAGAAAGCATGAACGGAACGAGGCAGGCAGCAGGACCCTGGGGTCACCGCCTCAGCCACTGCGGCTGAAGCATGCCGCCAGTACCCAGGGCTGCCACGGGCCCGATTCGGGCTCTTCAGGGGCTGGATGCAGCCACACGCCATTTGTGGCCAAGCCCTGCTTTACGACCTTGAAATCCTTTCCTAGATACAGTCACCTCCTCCACAGGCATACCCCAAGTTCCTTGTTCCTACAGGTACAACGTTACACTTAAAAGTATTAAAACTGATTTTGTTTTAACGTACCAATCTTCCCAAGCAACACCGATTACTATGTCGGGCGGCCCCAACCGCAGCATGGGCTGTGCTCAGCCAGCTGCCAAGCAACCTGCAGCGTCCCTCGTGCCGACAGTGTGTACTGCCACACCACTGACCAAAGTGTTAATGGGATCGGGCCCCATGAAAGGGCTTTCTTGAGCCCCACACATTAGCCAGATTTAGTTCAAGTGAAATACATTTTATTGATACCGTCTTTTTAGTCGGAACATTTCATGGCACTAAGTCAAAAGCTTTACAGTCTCCTAAACCTATACAGTTAACTTTAAGAAACTGAAATCGGGTTTGACAAAACCTCCTTTCCATCAAGCCACAATATCTATTAAAACAACAGCTCAGAGCTTTTAAAGCGACTTAAAAAGTTGCCTACCTTTACCGGTGAAATATGAGAATGGGAAACAAAGCCGTGTACGTTCTCAATCTGGGAGAGGTTCTTCTCCGACACGTGAACCAACTCGGGACCCGCCGCCTCGTTGCTAATGTGCGGAGAGCTGAGCTCTTGTGGAGGAGTATCTTCATCCTGGTAGCGGTATTTCTGAGGAGTACAGAGAAGTTATCTTGAAGTGAGCCACATACAAAGAGGCACATGCAGTAAAGAAGAGTTTTTTAAAAACAGAGAAAGAATAATGACATGCAGTCAATACCACGTGGAAAAAAAAGAAAACTGGAGATCAAAATACGTCTCTTTCAAAGGAACACCATTAACTTAAAGATCCCTTTAAATCTTTTCCTCCTCGAAATACAAACAACTTCTAAAAAATCCCATGAAACCAAATGCCTGGTAGGTCGGTCTGTTCTACAGCACTGCGCGTCAGCTCCAGTGTCTTTCTGGGGTGAGGTCAGGTCCTCCTTCCTATGTTTAGTTTTACACAAGCAGTAGTAAATATTTTCAAAGTTATAAAATTACTGTAACAATCAAAACTTGAATTAAGAAACTGGGATAGCATATGGCCAACCTGAAGTCACATTTCTAACCTGGCTAGATTTTATAGTCACAGTCTCTCTCTAATATTATTACATACTTTTACATACTTATTACATACTTCCAATTTCAATGACAATGGGAAAGTAATTATTCCAACCCTGTCATCTTCTCAAAATACATTCTTCAGCATGCACCAGAAAAACAAATTCATGCGTGCACTGCAAAATGTTTCTCCATATCCTCAGCGCCAGGTGTACTCCAAAAGCATGCACTCTCTCTTCTTGCTGTTGTCTGCATGTTCCCTCCCATTCAGGGAAAAATCACTTAGGTAATCTTATAAACTCTTAGAGCAAGGGACTCGTATGGCTGAACGCTTTGTACCTCACGTTTATGGTGCAGAATTCTGTCGTCTTACATAAAACCTAGGAGATAATTTATACTTTAGCAGCAAAAAGATGAATGTTCACCAACAAAAGCAAAGTCAGATCACTGATCCACAGTCTGGCACAGGGGTGGGCAAAATGCAGCCCGCCAGGCCATTCTACCCAGCCCGCGGGGCCCCTAAAACATTTAGAAAATTAATATTTGCTTCATATTTATCTGCTTTGCTTTAATATTTATCTGCCCCTGCCTGCCTGTTACGTGGCCCTCGATGGCTTGTCAAAACTCATTTTAAAGTAACCTGAGCTGGATACACTTATTGAATACAAAATAGTCATGGGCAGTCCCTCAATACAAGGACAACAGTCTTTGAGTAAAAAAAAAATCAGTTATAACAGGACTCATAAGGGAGCTCTTCTACAACAGAAAGAATACTTGATGCCAAATTAAATCACTTCTGTTCAAAAGTGAAAATGGGGAGCAAACGAAAGCCTCCACTTCTGTGACAGACTGTTGTGGTCTTTCTGAACGGCTTCCAGTCGGTTTGTAAAGTACTGCCTGGCGGGCTTGGGGAGAGGAAGATGCTAGTTTTTAATACGATAGTCACGCAATACACAGGAGACCTTAAACTACAGACATTTTAAACTACAGAACAACATTTCTGTTTCATGGAAACAATTCTCACACATTTTTAGGAACAGCAGAAGGAAGCGAGTCTTCCTAAAAATTCACTTGAGTCTGACGTACAATAACAAGTCTTTGTCATCAGACCCCAAAACAGGACCGCTTCGGAGAATTCACTGGCGTAGTAATCCCTCTTCGAATATCTGCGCTCAGAGCACCAGTCTGTCCTGCAGTCGCATTCCCAACTCCGAGGGCTACTTGTAGCTGGTGCTAGTGTTTTTAAATGGTGTAGAAATGTAATTCTCTAAATCAACATACCAATCACAGGGCTAGATCGTCTGCCTTTGAAATCAGAAACAAAAGGCTCACTGGTATCAAAGGCGGCATATCCCGTATCTATCCATAACTGGTCATGAGCAAGTAGCATATTTGTTCAGAAGCAAGAATATTTTTAAAAGCCATCCGAGCTGGATCAGGACCTTGCAGTGCTAGGTGCGGCACGCAACAGGACAGCTGCAGCCCTCAAGAGCACTAAATTAAAATAAAGTTGGTTTGGTATATTCTAGTCTTGATCCTGCTCTCTAACTGCTTGGTTTCCATAAGCTACTTGAATGTGAAACAGAAGAACTGGATGCACTTACTAAACTGGACTTGGCACTTTCCAGGCCACGTAGCAACAAGACCAAGCCATAACACCAAGATAACATTTATATTAATAATTGGCAAAGGTTTAGAATTAGTGTGGTGCTAGGATTCCAATCTATATACAAAAGTTTCAGAAAATTCAAAATATTAGGTTCCTTGCTAACTCAAACTTTGTTCCCCTTTTACAAGTTATATTTTTCATCAGTTTAAGATACATAAATACCACACATACTTACACAAAAAGACTAATTTATTTGATTAAACTCAATGACATTTGTTAGCAGATCCTCAACAGAGGATAGAAAAACAAAATAAACAGGTTTACAGCAAGTGGATTCTAGATGCACAGGCTCTAGTGTTATTTCACTTCATTTGGATTAATTTCCATTTACAAATTATACAATGTTCTGAAGCTTATAACCACAGATAATTTACAAGAGATGAGGCTTTCTGCAACATACTTAAACTGACTGGAAACCAGCAGACATTAGGGACTCAAGAGATGGCCATGCCCGATTTGGAGGTATCCACCTGAACCCATGATTTATGGATTCCAAGTCGGGGGTAACAGGTCACGTGCTAAAACAGATGTAAAGAACAGCTGCTAAGATGATCAAGGAAATGGAAACACTCTCCGACGAGATCAGAAGAGTTTAGTGTAGGAAAGGAAAGGCTGAGAGAGAATATGATTCGAACAGCTGGTTAATCTAAGGAACAAGGTTTGTCACAAGAAGAAATGGGTATTTTCTGGCCCTGAATGAATCTAGGTTGGACATTAGAAGGTTTCTGAGTACCAGCCAGTGGGGAAGAGAGGAGGAGGATGCCACACCTGATTAGCTTCAAGGTGCAGTTTGACCAGTTTAGTGAAGGAAATGATCAAACAGGACCAGGCAGGATTACCCAGAAAACCTTTTCCAGTCCCATGAGTTGATGGTGGAACTAAAACAGGTGAGATCTGAAAAGAGGAGTTAAGTCTTCTCTTGTTCACAGATCAGATCATATACTATACACCCAAGCTCAAAAACCAAGACAACTCATTCTGGTTAATAGACGAATTAAATGTAAAGTACGACCATGTAAAGTACTTATGGCTTGGTTTAAATAGAAATTGTCAGGATAGGAGTGTGAATAATTTTACACAGTAGTTGTAAAAAAACAACAACCCCCCCTTCCTCTCCCCGCCCCCCCAACTAGTTGGTTTCCCCCCCTCAAAGTGCCCACTTAGCCAGCTACTGAAGTGGAGGCTGATAAGGGGATCCGGTTTTATTTTGCTAAAGAGGTGTCCTCTTCAGAGAGATCGAGCCATGATTTGACAAGTGCACTTGCACACTGCTGAGAGCCGAGAAAAGACAAACTCTGGTTTTCAGCTACACTGATATAGCTAATTACATTTACGTCGAGCAGGTGAAGAAACATGCTGAAATGGAGCGACTTCCAAAGACGACAGGGCAGATATGCACCTTTACAGACTAACCGAGTAGAATACACAGAGAGCATCAGCTTTCGCAAACTCAAGTTCACGTCATTAGATGACTTCAACCTGGGTTCAGCAAAGCTCGTGCTCGTATCTACACAACCTTCTGACTGACTTCAGACTAACACAGCTAACGACCTCTCTCCCGGCTCTCTACCCCAGCTTTCCCCGCCACCTCTCCGGCTTCTGCCAGCTCTTCCCTCCCTACCCCAGCTTCCTACCTCCACCGCCTCTGCTTTCCTGACTCCATGGCTGGCTCTCCCGGTAAAGGTTTCAAATCATCATAAGTAATATGATATTTATAGTCCTTTCTTGTTGAAAGATCACAGATCATTCCTCTCTCTCGCATATTTGCACATAAATTATAGGGCTGGAAGGAACAGACCAAAGATCATTTAATCCAGACCCGTGCACTGAGGCCCACCGCTGGCATCTGGCCACTTGTGGAGTGAGAGCAGAAGTCAGATAACTGGTGCACCCAAGTCTGCACAACAAGAAAAGGAATTTAGGCCAATGACACCAAGGACACTACTGTCACTGCCATTTCGTGGTTAAATTTTCACACTGCGGGGATTGGGTTGGATGGAATTTAAATCCGAGCCGCAGCTTCTGAGGATCACCATCCTGTTCCAAGTTTGCTTCGGTCACTGACGCTGTAGGAAACTCCCTTTTATTTTTTAAACAACATTTTTTTTCAGCTCCGCAAATTCAACTCTAAATCTGAGAGAAGACTCACCTGTACCACATTTCCCAGTACACGCTGCCCTGCAAAGGTGCTGGGACTTCCTGTACTCCAGTTCTACCCTGGCAGGTAGTTTCTAAAGGTGGTGGCAGTCACCTGCTGACTACAGGAGAGCGAAGAAGAAGAACTGTGCCCCTCACGCATACAAGACATGATGTCTCCATGCCCCGGCACTGTCCTGGCTCCCTCCTGCACACCTCCCAAGAGCCTGCACAGCTACCACCATCCTCTGCAGTGAGACGCTAAGATACCAGAAGACAAAACCGACGCGACCTGTTTCCATCCAACCCCTGCACAAGGGAACGGAAGTAAAACCCCCAGGTACTGAGGAGGATGACACCGAGGCACCCCGATCCAGCCCCTGGGCTGACAGCTGCTCTTCCTCTCGCCTTGCCCATCTGCCCGAGATCAGCTCAGCAGCAGCCCAGGGTAGCTACTGCCACCTACCTCCCTTCACAGATCCAAGCCACTCTTGCCCAAGCCAAAGCTTAGCTGCCCCGGTATAGTCTTCTAATCCCTCACTATCTGTAAGAACCAGCCAAGTTCAGTTACGGAACATTTTTAAGAGGCTTTCAGTTAAAAATTACAATGGTCGATTATGTTACAAACTCCAAGAAGGTTTTAGTACTTAGGAATTTGGGCATTTATTGCACTTCAAGTTCACACAGGTAGGCTTGAGATGTATGTTGCAGGGAGCTGAATTCCTTTATCACAATTAACAGTAGCTCTACAGGGCAGATTAGGCACTTGGACCTTGTCACACTATACTCATCATGTGTTAACTTAAAACACAAGAGTCCAAGCAGCAAGCCTCATGGCATAGCAAAGCTGGGCCCTTACTGGTGAGGGCAGTCTCCAGCACATTATCTAACAGGTGTTGAGCTAATGTCCAGCTGCTCTACAGGGAAATATATGATTTCACAGATTTCATAGACATTAGGGCTGGAAGGGACCTTGGAAGATCAGAGTCCAGGGGCAGGAAGTCAGCAGGGATCACAGGATCCCAGGAGGCTCTGGTGCAGTGCCGAGGCTGGGACCAACGAACAGCTGCTTGCTGGTTGCACCCTTCCCACCACACCAGAGTTTTGAACCAGCTCTGGTGCGGGCGGGGAGGCAGGAACCAACCAACAGCTAGTTATCAGTCCTAGCCCCTCTTCCCACCCCACACTGGAACCGATTCAAGACTGGTGCAGTGAGAAAGCTGGGACCAACCACCAGCTGACTGCCAGTCCCAGCCCTCTTATACCCAGTTCAAGAGTCCGGTGCGGGGGGAGGACTGGGGCTGTCAAACAGCCGCTTGGTGCTCCTAGTTCCCACAACGTACCGGTCGGAGTCTGCACCAGCTCCAGCGCTCAGGATGTGTTTTATTTAGATTATAAGAAGTATCATCACCTTTCTACTGCTCAGGAAACTGTGCAACTCACAGTAATGCTCATTACAATCTGAAAAAAGACTGAAGTATGATGTGTGACGAGGCACGATATGACAAACGTGTAAGGGCCAAATTCTAGGAGGCTGGAAATTGCTGCAGCTCCACAGCAGCGACATAATACGAAACTCAATTTGTCTACTCAGTTTATCTCTAACAAAGATCTGGGTCAAGCCCATCTGATTTCATTCCCGTGTTTCTAGGGAGCAAGTATTTCAGGCCAGATACATAAATTACTATGTCGACCTCTCTGGGGATAATTAAGGTTTCTTAAGAATAGATTTTATAATGAGAAATCTCTAACAGTGGTGGGTAGCAGCAGACCACAAAAATCGCCAAAACCAACTACAGTGGTTACAGAATAACTCTGTGTTTTAAACTGCAAACCCATGTCAGCTTCAGAATTCAGATTCTTTATAGGTTAGGAACTCAACACTCCAGATGGCTTTCAGATAGAAAGTGAATTAATCAGAGGAACATCCTCAGCTAACAGGTCATCCACTGGCTACATGAAAAAGTAGCAATTAAAATGTTTACATTCAATCTGTATTATCCTACTGTCACACCTAGTCGATAGTAATTTCTTAGACCTAAATTAAATCAAGAATAGCAATACATTTCTTGTATGCAGATATCAAATGCTAGACAAAAAAAATCTCTAGTTATGGCCTGATTTTCCAAAAATCTGGCATTTGGTTCACATCCAGATTTTAAACACATTTTCAACTGTTTTTCAAATGCTTCAAACAACAAAAATGATAGATGAAAAATAAATTAGGTAAATAAAAACACAAAATATTTTGGAGGAAATGTGCACATTCTATAAACACAAAAGTCAAGCCAACACAATATGAAAACAATGATCACCTATTACATTAACAGAGGTGCAAAGGTCCAGGTCTTCACCTGCATCTAAGCAGCATGTGACAAAAGGCAGGAATGAGCCAAACTTTATATGCCCCCCAAACCAAAATATTTGGGCCTGTTTAGCCAACAAAGTCATGTAGAAAAACCCAAGCAGCACCCATCTGCAAAGAGTACCAATGAATCATTTTACTTCTGCAGACAGAAACTGCCAGAACACAAGGGAGCCTTTGCTTTTGCCCCTGACACCAAGTGTCCAGGGAGCTGAGAGGGGCTTTCCCAAAGAACTATTTCTGCAGGGTCTAAGCCATAAGCCATGGCATATTGGGTCAGCACACCGGTCTGTCTATCCTTGTATCCTGCACCCCGCACCGTGAAAGAGTCGATGCTAGGAGGAGAAGTATTTATCCAGGCTGATCTGTCCCCCAGCCCCAGGGGCATCAAACATCCAGCGCACAGGCCAGATCCAGCCTGCAAAGGTGGGTCACATCTGGCATGTGGGGCTTCTTACGGCCTGGGCCACGCACCTCTGCAGATCCAGATGCAGGCCATGGAGCCCAGCCCCTGCTTCCCGTGGTCAGAGGCTTCGGAAGTCCTCATCTGGAGGCTGCAGCCCTACGATCACGTTCAACACCCCGCCAACAGACCTATCCTGCATGAATGTGTCTAATCCTCTTTCAAGCCTGGCTAAATTGTGAGCCTCTACAACATATGGTGGCAATCCCACCATCTGGGGACTTCACTTCTCCTGGGAGGCCAAGTAACCTTGTCCACCGCCTTTTCACTTGCCTTGCACCAGGAGACAAAGCAATCAAAGACAAAAATTAGAACTCATATGCCTAGAAGTAGGGGAATCGAGAGGAAAGGATTATTGTGGGTGGTATCTTTTCGTGGACCAGCTGTGTAGTTGGGAAGGATACAGACAAGCTTTTGAATAAGAGGTACTGTACCCTTCCTCAGGCCTCAGAGAGACTCCATAGACTTTATGTTGTTAAAATCACACACTGTAAGCCACAGCGTTGGCGCCAGCACTATTTCACTAATGCTGGATGAACTGCAAGTGCTAAGGAAATGAACCCTAGCTCCATGCTTAGAGAGGGAGCTGATGCATGGGGGATGAAGGGAACCAAGTTGCTGCCTGGACTCCGGGCTTTTAACAGAGACCAGCGTGCCTTACTGGTTCGGCTGCTGAGCCTACTTCTTGTACAAATCCTAACATGCAGTAAACCATTAAGAAAATGTCCCAAACTGTGTTCAAGCACAAGGACTGTACCCAGGGGTCTGGAGACAGTAGAGAGAACTCTCTTAGTGAGACTTCCCCAAGAACTGGAGCTGCGGCAGAATCAAGACCCACCAGGAAAGTAATGCAGGGGTTGGTCCCCTGTCCTCTGCCAGCTTAGGCACAGCGGGCACAAGCACACAAAATCCAGCTTTCTGTCCCAATCCATCAATCCCAGGGTCTTCTGCATCTTTTAAGGAGGTCGGGGCTGCAATTTCCTTGTGTGTGTTCCTGATCAACATCTAAAAACAGAGGCTTAGTTACCCTTTGCTGAGATTTTTTGGAGCTGAGATCACACAGCCCAGTTATTTTACAGTTTCCCAGCAAATCAGATTGAGTTTGTCAATGACAGCGTAACAAACATTTTTACCCCGGACTCAGTCAGAAAGAGGATTAAGTGACTATGAAGGGAAAATAATTCAAATAATCATTAGCCCAATTTACCAACCTTGAAGAGGTTCTGTAACACGTTACAACATAGAACGTACATTTTTCTACTTCAGGAAAAACAGGTTCTCTCTTCCTTACGGTCTACTATTCTGTTGCACAGTTCAGAGGCAGCTCATAAAAATGATTTTTCAACTTCTGATTTGTGTTCATTAGGCAATTAGACCCTTATTTTAAAAGGTCTTAGTTACAGGCAGGTATAACAACTACAAATACTGAAAGATTAAGTTATATATGGTTTGTCAGATATACCTCTGTGAAGCTACGGTGAACTGATATGCAAAACAAAATGCATTACATTTGCCAAGCTGTGCATCAGGACTACAGGAAGAAACTATTTTTGGAACAAGCCTTCCAATCCAGGTTTAACTTGTATTATCTATATTTGTAATCCTACTGGACTAACTTCAAAATGTGTCCTGAAGAGTATTTTAATACTAGGCCTGCCTAGTATCTGCCTACTAGTTTTTACATGGTTTCTCTGAGTTTCCAAAGAAACATTTGGCAATCTGATTAAGGTAATTAAACAGCCTTCTAGGAAAACTAAGGGAAGTGTTAAAAAAAAAAAAAAAAAAAAAAAAGATGGTGATGACTCTAATGTACACTGATCGTACAAATTTAACCTTAACCTTTGGCTGACTATCAATATAAAACCAGGGAATGTAAATGTTTCTCATTTTTTGGCTACAGAAGGAATATTTCAGCAAAGTACAAATTGAGACAGTGATACATGTTTGTCAATTAACATGAATTTACTGAAGCTAGGATTCAATACTGAAAATATGCAGAATGCCAGTTAGCTACATGCAATTAGCTTATTAGAAAAAAGATAAAGATAGCACACAGATAGGTTCTTATGATGTGTAAAATATCCTAAGAAGTGCCATGCTGGGCCAGACCAGTGGTCCACCTAGCCCCATATTCTGCCTTTGAGTGTGGCAGAAAGGGGTGTTCTAGAGGGAGAGCATTGAACTGGATCCCCTGAACGATCTATCCACTATTCAATATCTTCCGCGCCATCTGCCGTTATTGGTTTAGAGATGCCAGAGGAAACATCTCCAACAATTCTGTTCAATAGCCTTGAATAGTCTTTCATTCATGAATTTATCCAGTCCCTTTTTTTAACCTGGGTGTGCTATCATCCTCCACCACCTCCTGTGGCAATGAACTGCACAAGTCCACTACAAATGGCATAAAAAGTCCTTTCTTGTGTTAGTTCTAAATCTGTCACCTACTGATTTCAGCACCTGCCCCCTAGTTCTAATGGTCCACGACTTGGTGAACAACAGCTCCCTGTTCACGCACTTGGCCCACACCCTTCACGGTTTTATCAGCTCTCAGCCTTCTTTTTTCCAAACTGAAGAGTCCTCGTTTTTTAGTCTCTCCTGGTCTAGCAACTGCTCCAGGCCCCCGATCATTTTGGCTGACTTTCTCTGGACCTTTTCTAATTCTACTGCATCCTTCTTTTGAGATGCACACAGTATTCAAGATGCAAGTGCACTGTGGATTTACATGGTGGCATGATGATGCTCTCCATTTTGTTTTCAGTTCCCTTCTTAAATGATGCCCAACATTTGTACTGGCTTTTCTGGTTACCACTTGGGACAGGGAGCCTGAGGCTCCTGTTACTTTAAGGAGAGAAAGCACAGCCGATGCAGCCCAGCAGCAGGATACAAGCCAGGTGCAAGGCGGCAGGCGGTAGAGAAACACTGCTGCCAAGTCAGGGCGCTGCTCATTCGCCTGGGCTGGAGAACGCTGCCTAGGGCTGCCTGCTGCAAAGCTAGCGGCTAGGCCATCAGACAACAGGGCAGAGCCTAGCTCGGGCAGGGGTGCTGCTGGAGCAGCGGTCACAAGCTGCTGTGGAAACCAGCCATCAGGCCCAAGGGACGCCCCTGCGCTGGCTGGCTGCCACCGGACCGGACAGGGCAGGGCTCCGGCAGCTTGTGTGACCGGAGCCTGAGCCAGAAAGGCAGCCTGGCCCGGCAAGCCGCAGGAGAGCTGGCGATTTCCAGCATGCCCTGGGAATGCAAGCAAGGCACGGAAGGCGTGCTACCAGGGGACACGATCCAGGGCAGGGGAGAAGCTTGGACACAGCCACTAGGCTTGGAGGCTGTGCTGTAGCCAGAAGGCTTAGTCCTCTGTCACTGTTTATAGCGGCTGTCTGGGTTTGGGACTATTAGCGGTGGCACAAGGTCCCAACAGTGACCCAGGGGGACTGGGACATGGAGTAGGCTTGAACCCAAAGATAGGCTACATCCGAGAGAGAGATGGTAGCCTAGCATGGGCTGAAGCCAAGTAGGGGCTAGGGCCCAGACAGAGCCAAAGTAGGCTCAGCACCAAGAGCATGGCAGAGACAGGACAAGAGGCCCAGACAGGATCAAAGCAGGACCACTGCCCAAAACAGGGTGGAGACAGGGCCAGGAGGCCCAGGAACAAAGTAACTGAGACAAGGGCTAGAGCCCAGAAGCCAGGTCCAGCATAGTGGACCTAGGCTAGAAGGCCCAGCAAGAGAAAGGGGCAGATGCTGGGAAGACCAAGGCACCAACAAGGGAGAATGGCCGAACGGTAACATCTACGAGGCATGGGCATGGCTGTAGGGAAGGGCAGAGGCTGCAGGTGCAGGTCAGGAAGGCCCGCTTAGCCCCAGAGGGGCAGAACTAAGACCAGCAGGGTGCAGAGGGACCTGCTGGGGCCAAGAAGAACCACAGTCATTCTAGGACCCTTGGGCAAGCTCTCGTTCAATCAATCAAACACATCAAGGCACAGCAAGCAAGTGAGAAGTGGAGGACACCCCAGAGCTGGAGCCGGGCAAGGGCCGCGTGGTCATTAGGGGGTGCCCCAACCTTGCTGTACGCTGAGCTCTTATTAGAGAACGATCTACAGCGACTCCAAGCTCTCCTTCTCGAGCCAGAACAACCAGACCAGGACCCAGGTCACCTAAATCCTACGGACTAGTTAAGTGCTCCTCAAACCTGAGGACAGGCACTTGATGCCCAGAAGCTTGGCCAGCAGTTCTTCCAGCTATACAGCTGGTTCAATAAAAGGTATCACAAAAAACCCCTCGCCGTAAATGGCTAATAAATATCAACATTTAAAAATACATTACCAATGAAGATACAAGTCTGACGCACATAAAAATATGTACCAGTGGTAGCGTATCACAGAAGACCCTACTAGCAGAGTACCAGAAATTGCAGCCAACGTGACAAGCAGGTGAGTAACTCGGGTGCAGAGGACTAACCCATTTTAGGGCTGTAAACACCTACAACTCTAAACAGGCTTGCTGGGCCACAGAGGCAACTGTCACTTGAAATACCCTGCTTCAAACCCTCGTGTATGGCACAACGTGTCCAAAACATCCGCATACCATCTTTTAACACGGCAGAGGTGAAAACAAGCAAGAGAAGGGCACTGCCAACACCTTGCCACTGCAATGCCAGGGAAGCAGTTGGTTACTACATGCTCGCATCAGCACAGATAAGGACCATGCTACAAAGGAAGACAAAAATGCCCGGTCTAAACTAGCAGGAAATATCCCTTCCTGGCTCCAAATGGTAAATCAGCAAAAGCCCCGAGACATGATATCACCAGATGCCTTCTACACCACAAAAACTAACTTTCTACCCTCGTCTGGGGACCATAATAATACAACTACATCACACATGCTGGCCAGTGAGCCACAACTCCCTGTCCTGCCATATTCCTGCTATGAAACTTAGCTACTTCAACCTTACACAGACTCAGATCCTCTTCCTTCCCCACTTTGCCAGGAAAAAACATCACCAAATGACACTCCTCTGATAGCCAGAAATCATCTGTTTATTTACAATCTCAGTTTAGCCATCGCCAGTTTATAGTCTTTTGATCTTGTGCCACTACAGTTTTTCAACTTCAAAGGCTGTGCTTCTACCCTAATATTCACCCTCATGAATTTGCTTGTATAGAGTGATCAGATTTCCTCGCAATTGCCATTTGCTGTTTTCTTCAAAGCGTTACATTTACTGAATACCTCCTCCACATACTTTTGTAATAATCTTTTTTGCTTCTTCTGACAGTTATTTTTGCTTTTACACAGATTAATTATACGTATCACTCTCAACCAGGGGTGCTCAACCCCAGACCTGCAGGCCAAACCTGGCCTGCAGAACCACAGCACCCAGGCTCCGGGCGGGCCAGGAAATCTGGCAGCAGGCAGGAGCAGCAATTAATACTGTCAGGCCTTCCCTGCTACCTCCTACCCAGCTTTGCTTGGCCAGCTTAGACCCGGCTGCCCCTGCCCCTCTGTGCACTCAGATCAGGCTTTGCTGTGCCCCAAATTGGGCACACCACACTGGATCCAGCCTATGGATGGGCCAGGACTGCCCATCAGGTCCATGGGGCAAGAAGGTTGAGCACCACTGCTTTAAACTAATTATTACAGGAAAGTAGAAAATTAAGAGCAAAGTAAATTAATTTTGTTTAAATATTTTCCTTCACATTTGCCTTTTAGGGAAAAGAGAAACTATTTTACCACTTGAAGCAAAATATATTTCCACTGGCACACAAAGGTCCTCAGCTTAAGTGTGGATCTTGACATCAGATCCCTTTCTACTTCTTTCCATTCATGACCACATTTATTACATCATCAAGAAATTGATTAATCAACTATTGCCTATTTCTAGAAGTTTTAGATGGAAACCACGTGTCACAGGGCACTCTAAATGCCCAGCTCCTATAAAAGAGTGGGAACTGCTAGGGGAAGAGCCCTAGCATTGACTAGGGAGCTCCAGCTGTGGGTTACCAGAGCAACCAGAGTGAACCCGCCTGTTACAGGTCAGCTGACAGGAAGGGGCAGGGCCTGGCTCACCTAAATCCCAGACCTGAGGCCAGTTCCCTGCTGGCAGCCAAGGGGGAAGGAGCCCTGCCGGAGTGAGTCCTGACTGCACGTACAGTCTCCAACATGGTTGAGGAATGGAACACACCTAGGGTGGCTTGAATGCTGGTAGCCGGGTGGCTTGAATTTATGTTATAGCCCAGGGGCTTGTCTTTTGTTTGTTGTTCTGACTGGTGGCTTAGGTGAGGCTATAAGGGGACGGAGGAGGCCGCGTTGAGAAGCCCCAGAGAGGGCGCAGTGCCAGACAGGGCTGTGGAAAGCCTGAGCGCCAGTGAGGCACAGAGTGAGACAGGGCCGCGGAGGGCCCAGTGAGGACAAGGGATCCAGAGGAGGGCCACTTGCATGATTAGTAGCCTTCGTGATAGACCCAACAAGGTATGGCAGGCGAGAAGGCAGGCGGTTGGCCCAGGAACAGGTGGGTGGGCCATGGTTAGATCGACCCCGAGCAGGCCCCCCGTTACACCATGCTAAGCTTTTTCCATGAAAAAAGCAACGAACTGATGCACCATCACCTGACCTTCCAGTACAAATGCTCACCACACTAGTGAATCTTCTCGATCCCTACACTTACTGTTTTAACTGCTGATCACGTTGCCAAACAACAATGGAATCAAACAAACAAGTGTACTAAACTAGTTTTCCAAAATGTCATTTTCAAGGCTAACTTCTGCTTGAATCAAAATAAAAATCCATCAACTTAAGCAGAAGACCACAGCCAAACAGACAGTATACTTAACATGTGAAGTACATTTCTGCACGTTACAAATACATTTTGAACGAGGGCATAATATTTGGGTATAAAATGCAACTTAACCTGCACTTACCAATTAAACAATTTAAAGTAAAATAATAGTGAGCAATACAAAACCAGAAGAAAATTAACCAAAAACCAATAGGCAAGTTTTACTGCAGACACTGCCAACTGGGCATTGCTGTATCCATGTACCAATTGGCCAACTCTGCTTTTTAGAGGGATGCATGGCAATGACAACTCCAAGATCTGCACAGCTGGGACCCTTATTGCCAAGAGGAAAATCCCTATCAAAATTCTGTTACAGGAAAGCAGAGCAATCACTTAACCATCCCCTCACCACTAATCTCCCTTTTTATTTAAAATCAGTTTAACCCAAAAGGCCACAGAGATTTCATTGTGCAATCTTTCCCTGAAAAAGCAATTAAAATACACAATTAAATTGTCTTCCTTTTTCAAAATAATGTATTGCAGAGTACCTTCTAAGTATGTTACAGTTCATACCATACAAACTTTCCTTTTAATTAAGAGGTTTTCAGAGGATTGTGGAATAGAAGAGTTTTCAGATATTTTAAAAATGTTTTATTTTACTTAGCCATCAAGAGGTAAGCTCAAGGCTGTGGACCTCTCTGGAAAAATTAACTAATGTCACTTAGTACCTGAAGCAATAAAGGTGACTATATGTTTTCCAGGAAGAATTCTTTATCCAAATCTTCAAATACATTTGTGACTTAAGTCTCTTACTGTATTTTATTGTACAACATATTATTTTAAATGTTTTTAATAAAAGCTTTGTTAGTCATCTTAAGAGTAAAGCAGAGGAGGAACGCCAGGGGGGTGGGGAACAAAAGATGCAGTAGCACCCGCCTTCAATTGTGTAGCCCCCAGACAGTGAGCTCTCGACTGCCAAGAGCTCTGGTCCCCTTCATTATTCACAGGCCCCTTGCCCCCTCCCCACCACCAATTACCATTGCAAAATTCTAGATCCACTCTTGGAGAAAAGCACTTGAGGGCCACAAGTGTGCTGGGACCGTGTTCTGTTCCACTACCACTTTTAACTGTTCAGTAAGATGCAAAAAATGAATCTTATATTCACCCATCATTTGCCATTACTGCAGCTGGCAGTATGATCAACCCTCTGGGCAAAGCAAGAAGAGTCTATGTGAAATTCCTTGCAAGCACCTACAGCATTCATTCTCTTTGATGCACATGCTTCAAAGGGGATACCAAAGGGACTACAATATGATCCTGAGGCTCCATATGTGCATCTCTTTCAGCAAAGTGGCAATTTAGAGAGAGGAACCCAGGGTGCTTAAGAAGCCTGACGCTGCTGCCTCAGTGGACAATACCTGGCTCTGGTACAAAACTGTAAGGAGAAAGCGTGTCAGGCACTCAGCTCCCATCAGAAAAGATGCAGAGGTGTTTGAGAAAGAAAGGCTTATCCCTTTTCCTCTGTATTTCCAAGAAAGAAAACTCCCTCAGCTTTACGGACACTCACCTTGCTGACTCACCTTCCTGCTAATTTCTGTGGGTGCCACCTAGCTCTATTATTCAGGGACTTGGTGAACAACAGGTCCCTGTTCCTTTGGTCCACAACCTTCAGGATTTTATAGACCTCTGTCATATCCCCCCCTCAGCCTTCTCCTTTCCAAACTGAAGTCCTAGCTTTTTAGTCTTTCCTGGTCTGGCAACTGCTCCAGGCCCCTGATCATTCTGGCTGCCTTTCTCTGGACCTTTTCTAATTCTAGTACATCCTTTCTGAGATGTGGAGACAAGAACTACACACAATACTCAAAATTTAGGTGCACCATGGATTTCTACAGTTGCATGATGATGTTCTCTGTTTTGTTTTCAATTTTGTTCTTAATGAGACCCACCATTTTATTGGCTTTTTCAGTTGTTGCTGTACACTGAGCTGAGGTTGTTCGAGAACAATCTACAGATACCCGAAGGTCTCTTTCCCGAGTCATAACAGCTAGGTCACTCCACCATTGTATATGTAAAATTGGAGTTATTTCCCCCCCACCCCATGTGCATTACTTGACATCTGTCAACACTAAAGTTCATCTGCCACTTCTCTACACATTCTCTTAGCTTGCTAAGATCTTTCTGCAGCTCCTTTCTATCAACTTGAGATTGAATTACCCAGGATAATATAGTATCACCTGCAAGCCTGGAGATTTCACAAGGTTCTCCCTTTTCTCACTGCACAAAAGAACCTTCCCTCCAATCCTGTGGCAGCTCAGTATTTTGAAGAGGGTTTGGGTGAGGGACCTGGTCAAACGTTTTTTGCAAATCCAAGTGGATCATCTCAGCTGGATCCCCCTTGTCCATCTTAATACCCTCAAAGAGCTCCAGCAGACTGGTTAGGCAGGACTGCCCTCTACAAGAAGCACATTTACTCTTCTCCAGTATTTCCTATTTGTCCATGCGACTTGAAAATTTTTAGCCTAAAGCAGTTTGGACAGATTATAAAACCAAGACAATAGGAGGCTAGGCGCTGACTCTGCAAAAAGCCCTCAATCAAGATGATGATAATGATGGGTTTCAGTGTTTTCAACACATATCTAGACTGCATTTCTGTACCTAGTCACCATACAAGAAAATGCAAAAAACATGCCTCAACCCCTGACAATCTTTGCCAAAACAGTTCAAATCGCTTGATTTTAACATTTGCAACATTCTGTATTTCATAGAATCATAGAAAATGAGGGTTGGAAGGGACCTCAGGAGGTCACATTAGTCCAACCCCAAGCCCCAGCTAGATCATCCCAGCCAAGATTTTGTCTAGCTGGGCCTTAAAAGCCTCCAAGAATGGAGAGTCCCCACACCACCTTTCTCAGTAGACTGTTCCAATGCTTTACTACCCTCCTAGGGAGAACATTTTTGCCTAATATCCAACTAAAACTTCCCTTACTGCAATTTGAGCGCATTGCTCCTTGTTCTGTCATCTGCCCCCCACTGAGACCAGCCCAGCTCCATCCTCTTTGCAGCCCCCCTGCAGGGAGCTGAAGGCTGCTGTTCAATCCCCCTCGGTCTTCTCTTCTCCAGACTAAATCAGCCCATTTCCCTCAGCCTCTCCTCACAAGTCATTTGCCCCAGCCCACAAACCATTTTCATTGCCCTCCGCTGGACTCTCCCCAATATGTCCACATCCCTTCTGTAGTGGGGGACCCACAGCTGGACACAGGACTCCAGATGTGGCCTCCCCAGTGCTGAATAGAGGGGAAGAATCACTGCCCTCCACCTGCTGCCAACACTCCTACCAATGCAGCCCAGGATGGCATTGGCCTTTTTGCCAACAAGGGCACGCTGCTGGCTCTTATTCAGTTTATTGCCCACTGTCAGGTCCTTTATGCAGAGCTGCTGCCCAGCCAGTCACCCCCAGCCTGCACCGGTGCATGTACTTGTCCTTGTTGAACCTCCTGAGATTCCTTCTGACCCAATCTTCCAATTTGTTGAGGTCTCTCTGAATCCTAGCCCTATCTACTATCCTCCACATCTCTACTACTCCCCCCAGCTTGGTGTCATCTGCACACTTGCTGAGGGTGCATCCATCCCATCTTCTAGGTCATTGATGAAGACACTGAACAAAATTGGCCCCAGGACCCATCCCTAGAGCACTCCACTTGATACCGGCTGTGTACTAGACATCAAGCCATTGACTGCTACTCCCCGAGGCTGATGCTTCAGCCAGTTTTCTATCCACCTAACAGTCCATTCATGCAGCCTGTACTTCCTTAGCTCGCCTGCGAGATCGCTGTGGGAGACCGTATCAAAAGCCTTGCTAAAGTCAAGGTACACCACATCCCCCGGTCTCCCCACATCCACAGAGCCAGTCGCCTTGTCATAAAGGCAGTCAGGTTGGTCAGGCATGACTTGCCCCTGGTGAATCCATGCGGACTGTTCCCGATCGCTGCTTCTCCTCCAGGTGTTTAGAAATGGATTCCTTGAGGATCTGCTGCATGATTTTTCCAGGGACTGAGGTTTGTCCGACTGGTCTGTAGTTCCCTGGATCCTCCTCCTTCCCCTTCTTGCAGACGGGCACTATGTTTGTCCTTCTCCAACCATCCTGGACCTCCCCCAATCACCATGAGTTTTCAAAGCTGATGGCCAGTGGCTCTGAAATTACGTCAGCCAACTCCCTCAGCACCCCCGGGTGCACTGCATCTGGCCCAATGTACACACATTTTTGATTTCAAGTGAAAGAACAGTGATTTCCTTTAACAGCTTAACTGGAAGAAAGGGAAATGTCTAAGTCAACAACATCAACCAGCACAGACAACTGAAGCAACTTCTTGTGCTTGGACATTTTTAAATGTAAATTTTCAAAGTTTAATATTGCATACTTGGAACAGAACTGAGTAAACCTCCTATGTTATTTAGGGAACTCTGTTCCATCGTTATACATCAAGACACTCACAAAATTGATTGTTGGTAGAGAAAGAATGGCTAAATCCACTGAAATATTGAAATTTTACTTCAGCTAAGAAACAAAATGCCATATATAATTACAAAGGCATCAATATTTATATGGGACATCTCCCTCAGTCTAGAATTTTATTACTAGCAAATGCGTACCAAATTGTAAATGGACCACAGAACAATACATTGTCTTAAAAGGTATTTGGTCACATGGAGGGAAAGAAACACAAAAAATGGCAAACTTTCATTTACTATAATAGTTGTTGATTCTCACAGCGCAGTCTGCTCTGTGTGTGAGGGACTGAACAGCTTGTCCTCCCTTGCTGCACCAGATGCAGCTGTTCGGTATAGAGTCATTTAAATATTAACCCTTCAACTTTCTGATAAGCTACAATATTTGAAGTACATTATGCTTGAAAATAATGCTATTTTTATATTTAAGAAACCAAGTTAAGCTTTAACCTTTTCAGTATTTCACAACAGTCCCATGTTAAAAAGTCCATATCACATCAGTTCTGCATTCTCTGTGCATTCATTTCAACTATTCTTATCTGCCATCTAAAAATATTCAGCGCATTCAGGATCTGCTTGACTGCAATACAGGATGTATGTGCTGTGTCAGTACTTGTAAACAACTGTGCCTTAAAAAGGGAATAAAAAGACTTATGTCTGCCAATACGAGAACAAATTATAATAAAAACGTGACAGTTGGGAAAATATTTCTCTCAAATTTGCTTCAGTCTAAGTGCCTAACACAGGAAAGCCAAACGGCATTCAAAATGTTATAAAAATGCTGCTACTGGTTACATTTTAATGAAAGAGTCTTTGAAGCAGGCGCACAGCCGCGCAGCAATGCCCTGCACGTTAGCAGCATCGCTGCTCCCCACACCAAGGGCCCAAATGTTCAGCAGAAATCGCTCACGTGCATTCTCTGCTGTTGTCCCACCAGGGGGCAACCGTGACCCTCCACCCGTGTCTGGAGACCTTGACGCTGCAGATGGTCACAGCCTCCATTTCCTTTTCCAAAACTTGAGCAGCAAGACCACAAAGCAGTGGGGAAGCACTAATAACATTCCTCTCTTTTTCACACACGGCCACCGTGCCGGGTACAACTCCCGGGTGAGCCTGCAATCACTGATCCTAGCACCAGCCCGGGCTCTGTTCACACAGCCATTCATCCCCTTCAAGCAAGTACAAGTTTGCGCGGCGCCCTGGGAATCTGTGCCGCTCGACAAGTTAATTGTGTGTTAATAATTCTTTTGATGTATGGTTACAAAAATACAGATGCACAGATATATGGATGTACAGTAAAACTGCTACCACCAATCATCTCCAAGAAGAAATAACTACCTTAAAAAGGATATCTTCTATTTTTCTCTCTCAAGATACCTTTTATTACCTGCTATTTTTACACAGTCGCTTTTCACTATTAAAAAATGTTTTTCCCTCTGAAACTGTCCAGCACCGTTCCTGAGCTACTATGTATTACAGAATGTGGTATAAGAAACGTTGGGGGTTTTTGTTACATTTTTTGTTTTTTTAAGGGCCACAGAAGAATTACACAGTGTCTGCTCCAGACTTGCATTTACCATTTCACTACGTTTTTTACAGTTCTCAGGCAAATGCAAAAGATGTGGATAGAAGAAAAACGGAACGCATCACTGCATCCTGGAACTGAATACATCCAAACTACAGATTATATTTAGATAAGTAAATTAAGCCAGTAATCTAAATTTACATTCATGCTATACAAAATTCTCAGACATTCGAGCTGTGTTTTTCCTCAGCTGTAACAAACACACTGCATTTCACGAAGTACCCCACAAATCGTACCAGCCTACATCAACCTGCTGTCATGGATACGTGTCTACACGTGTGTCTACAAAGGAGGCATAAAATAGCTACTTCTGGTTGTAAATTAATTTATTTAAATGTTGTTTTAATACATCAAACCACAAACTGGTGTTTTCTAACTGGATGTTAAATGCTCTAAATTAATTAAAATCTGCACCTGAAAAGTAACTTTTACCTATATATTTCATCATTTTTTTTTTCAATTGTTGAAGCACTCTCATATTATTTAACAAATGAGCAAAACTATTTAACTGTTAAAGTTATTTTGAAATAAAGCCTGAAAATGCTCTCTTAACACAAGTACAATTATCAAGTTGTATCTATTTTATTACTCTATAATTCCAGCAGTTGAATTAGACCTAAAATAACTAAAAGCCTGAGGTCATTGTTAAACCCAAAACTGCCACTAACAATTGCTTCCATCAATATGATGTCAGAAGGCATTTCCAGCCCTGCATATCAATGGGAGTCTCCTGTGTATTTAATTCTTTACAGCTGAAGAAAATGAAAGCCAAGCGCAATAAAGTGATTACATGATTAATGCCGATTGATGAAGAATGACGACATATTACATGCAACGTACACCAAATTCCAAAGACCCTTTTGAACAACATCTGAACAGTATAGGTATATCATTCGTTACTTTTGTCAGATTCACAGAGACCACTGAGAACTGGCTAGCTAATACATGGAACAAAAGCATACCAAGTCATCTGAATCTTAGTATCTCATTCCCTAGACATGACGACTTAATCACTAGCAACACATTAAAAATTAAGCTCGGGTTTTTAGGAAAGCCTCTTCAGACCCACCTTACATCCAAACATTAACGATATTGTGTTGTTGGTGCATGCTACTTTACAGTGGCACAGCATCGGAGAAAAGCAATCCAAGTTTTTGATGCTAGGAGACATTTTCTCAGACCCTGGGCACTTCAATCGATCCGTGATTGAAATTCCAGAAAAATGCCTCTGTAAACGCTGCTTGCTGCCTGCCTTTGACATTTACTCTAGGTCCATAGTGCTCAAAATTGAGCTTTCATTCCTCAGGAAATGTTGCTCCCTCGCGTTAGAGATCAGTTCAGCATTTCAGGACTGCTACTGACAAATCCTTGTGTCCACCTTCAAAATGTTACACCCCACTTTTCAGTCAGTTAGATCAGCACGAAGGGACAAGTGTACCAAGGCCCAAAGTCTTGCTGGGTGGGATCCCCTCTGCCGGCACCCAGGCTCAGCTCCACCTGCTGCAGTGCAAGGTCTGCCGTCTCCTCCACGAGAAGAGAAGCAACTCCAGCCGAGCCACTTGCTCAACGTATGCCGGT
>NW_005842408.1:1040754-1053778 GCF_000455745.1 Alligator sinensis | reverse complement strand
GCTCTTCCTGCAAGGTGCTTTCGCACTGCACCAATGAACATGTGAAACCTTCTTTAAAAGCCTAACCCGAACGTAAACCATGAGTTTGCTGAAGAAATGTTTTCTTTCCACTGTATGTCTTAAAGGGAAAATAAAGCCAGAAAAAGAAAACGAAAATCTACAACCTTTTTACATAAAAGGATTTTAACCCTGAACAGATCCATCCAATAATTAAGAATTTTGCAACTGGTTTTAAATGTTTTTTCTGACATGTCAATATGTTAAAAATTGTTTAAGTAGTTTTATTCAACAACACAGAACATCCTAGCCAACTTTGCAGCACTGTGAAAAGTTAAGAGATTGCTATGGAAACGTGCATTTGTCCAGTTTCATACATTCCAAATCAAAAACTTCATTTTTCACTTTTCCAGGCTTTGGTTAAGTTTGCACATAGCTACTGCATTTCAATCAAGTACATAGCTGAACTTTTTTCTTTTTTTTCCCTTCTTTTTTTTAATTAAAACACTAGATTAAAAAATATTTTGTAGTCTTTACCTTAACACTGAGGTAAATGTGAGCATGATTCAAAGACCTCTAAAACACATTTTATTTAAAATCTTTTTATGTATGACATGTTAATTAGCATGCTTTAATATACGGCATATTTAAAAAAATGTTTGTTTCTCTATTCAATTACAAAATTAGGAAACTGGACTTAAATATTTTGTAAATGAGCTCTACAGCATGAACATCTGAATACAGTGCATTCACTCATTACAAGCGTGTTGTATTAAGTACACTGCAGAATATACCTAAAAAAAGTGCTTCCACAATTGTTCTGTTCTCACAGAAGAAGTCTTCCCTAAATGAGTGTTCAAATGAGAGTACCGTATTTACTCCATTCCAAGACGAGACCCCCCCCCCCGGCATGGGGAAAAAAGCCCCTCGTGTTATAATCACATGCATGAAAATCTCATAAATGCACTGGCCATCATTAAACTGCTGCCAAAAGCAGCATGATCTCAGCAACATAAACCCACTATGAAGCTGACTGAATGCAGCCAATGCTGTGCACAACTATAAAACACACGGCCCTTGTTGGGCAAACGTGCTGCCAGGAACCAGGTCGGGGGTGGGGGTGGGGGGGATGCAGTCATTCGATGTGCAAGCCCTAGACCCAGAAGCCTTGGGGTGTGAATGTCCCCTAGTTTTGTTTGCTCCTAGCCAAAAGGCCGTTGCATGCGAGTGCCCGCTAAGTGCAACCCCCTCAGGGCTGACTCCTTTTCCAGTCTTTGCGAGCCCCGACACTGCTCTGTCACAGGAAGCGATTCCCTGTGCTGCTCAGAACCGTGGAGGCCTCACTGGAATACCCTGTCCAGTTCTGGTCACAACACTTCAGGGAAAACATGGCAAACTGGACAGACTCTAGAGAGAAACACGAGTTATTAGAGGTCTAGAAATCACAGGAGAAGGAGAAGCTCCACATAGGAGCTTTCCTGGGGGAGATAGAATTGAATTTCACTGTCAAACCATAAAAGACTAAGTACTAGCTTCTTGGGCTAAGATCAAGTGTCACACAAGATCAAGTGCCACAATGCTGCCCAGGAGCAGCTGGTGAAGGCCATCCTGGTCACAGCTGGGACGGTGACCATCAACCACACCGCCCCAGGCTGTGAGAGCCGACGGCACCCGGACATCGTCATGGCCAATGGGAACAGGCACGCTGTGATGGCTGATATCACCACCCCCTTCGAGAACTGGCAGCATGCCTTCATTGAAGCCTGTGAGCAGAAACAAAGTACCAACTACTGACAGATGTCCTGCAGAGCTGGGGATACGAGATGAGTGTCAAGGCACTCGGAGCACGGGACCCCAGCAATGAGTGTCCCGCGGGCCTGCTGAGCATCACCAAACTGATGAGGCATTTCATGGTGTCTGACATCACAAGCTGGTCAAGAGACATCTATGTTGAGCACATTATGGACGAGCGCCAGTACATGGACCCCAACAGCCAGAAGAGACAGCTTGCCCACCACCCCAATGGATCACAACCTCCACAGTTGTACTCCACCTGCTGTTACTTGTACCTGTGCACATCCCTTAAAACCCACCTCTCTGCAACGATGCCACTTCCTTGCGCAGGAGGATTCTCGCTCTTCTGTAAGTGTCGCGCCTTTTGGCTCCCCCTTCCCCTTCCCCTACCCCACCCCACCCCCAGACTAAGTAGGCTACACTCTTGCTATGCAACTTAGTCGCATCCCATCCTGCATTATATAGCCACCCTCACCCAGATATTGCATTTCCTCCTACCCCTTCAACTCTGGAATTACCCTTTTTAACATTCACTAATAAAGTTAAAGTTATAGGGAGAGGCCTGTCCCTTGCACTCTGGGCATTTTCTGGCAAGGGGGTACTGCGCTTGTGTTTTTTCCCTAGCTTGCTCCTTGTCCTTTTGGCTACAAGCAAGCAAGATTAGGAGGTATCTGAACTCCAAAGCTTCTGGGCCTGGAGCTTGCACATAGCACGCTTGCCATGGATTTGGGGAGTATCTGAAACCCCAGACTGACGGGCCTGGGAGGGAAGGAGGAAACTTGCCCGGTGGTAGAGCCATGCAGACTTGATGTCTGAGCTCAGCTCAGTCAAATTTCAAAACTTGACATTTTGACTTTGCCCAAGTGAATTTGGAACTGATTTGGGCTTCGTTTATACTAGTTATAACTAGGTGCCAACATGCTGCTCAAAATTGTGGTTATGAAACACCTGTGCTAAAACTTGCAGCCATTTCAAAAAAGGGTCTATACTATACATCAATTCTGGATGAACTCAGTCTGTGGGGACTGGATGCAAATTGCTACAGTCAGGCTCTGACAGTACAAGGAGGAGGAAGGGGCTACCAGGGGAAGAAGATGGGGGGAAGTAGAGAACAAAGAGCTATCTGATCCCCCAGATTATTTCCCTGATGTAGCAGTGGGAAGGGGACAAATTCAAAGCAAACCTCCAATAACTGGATTCTATACCCAGAAAATTATAGCAAATGCATAGATTTCATAGGCATTAGGACTGGAAGAGACCTCACAAGATCATCGGGTCCAGCCCCCTGCCCAAGGGGCAGGAAGTCAGCTGGGGTCAAATGATCCCAGCAAGATAGGCATCCAAGTATTATATATTTTCCATATATAGAATCTAAGTTTTGGGAGTCATCTTGTAATCAGGGACATCTTCTGTTCTAGCAAATATGGTACTTGGACTCCTACTGCAAGCTCACATGAGATGTCACCTATGGGAACATCTAAACTTAAAAAATTAAGACTTGAACAATGCCACGTCTCTTCATGTTTCATCCTACTGATTTAACGACCTCCCATATCCTCCTCAAAAGGTGCCTCTACATTGAAATGTCTACTGCCTCCTGGTGCTTTCATCATCTCCCCTTCAATTCTTTTTACTTGGTAAATGCCTTGAGGGATTTTGTTGTATTGTACAATTACATGCACACTAAGTGAATAATTAATAGACTTTCACAAGTTAGTCAAGTTAGACAGAAAAACAAACCAGTAATTAAACTGATAAAACTAACAAAAAAGCATTACTTGTTCCAGACAAGAACTAGCAGAACCAAGAGATAAACAGCATATGGCAATGCATTGCTGGCTAACTCACAAGTGATACCTACTGCTGAAGACCTCTTTCCTAGTTGGACAACCAAAGGTGACAGAGGTCAAACATGCTGCGCCAGTGATTCTCAACCAGGGTGCCTTGAGATCTTGTCAAAGGCACACCTAGGTGTGCAAGCCTGGTTCACAAGACAAACCCAGTGATTTCACATCAGAATCTACAGTGTTCAAAGCATTCTGACCCGTCATGATCTTTTTAAGTGCTCTGCAACAAAATAATTGCTCTATTATTGTTCCACTCAAAAATGAGTGAAAACTGAGAGCTGGAATTTTCCACAGGGTGCCCTGAGCCTAACAAGGGCTAATTTGAGTCTAAAACTGTTGAGAACTGCTGCTCTACACTTTGCCCCTGGCACCAGCTTTCCTCCAAGTCTCCAGGGAAGTTATCCCTAGGCTTTGCTCCTTACACTGTCAGTGTAAGCTTGGAAGACAGGGGCAGAACCAGGCCCGGGGGAGGGAGAAAGTAGATGAAAATCACATTAGCAGCTACACTGGAAAACTACAAAGAAAAGTATTCAAAATGATCTACAAATCAGTATGAAAAGCTATTAAAACAAAGTTTTCTTCCATGTTTAGCTACTTATCTTGTGCACGCTGTGGTCACATCCAGACAAGCATGGCCATGCAGTATGCGGTGCTGCAGACGTGTCCGCAGCACCACACCCTGCGCATTCAGCTGTTCCTGCGCTGCAAGGTAGCGGTGTGGGGGGGGGGGGTTGACCCCAGGAGAGCCCAAGGTCATAAAAACCCGTGCAAAAAAAAAGCAGAGTTGTGCACACAGGGCAGTGCGCAGCACCCAAAACTAGAGCCTGGCCGGCTGAAGTCACACTCCGGCTGCCGGATTGCCACTGCTGCAGCCCCAGAAGACCCCAGGTAAGGTTGCTGAGAGCCTCCCCTACCCACCCACGGTAACCTGCCACATGCTAGAGGGCACACAGCACATGCGTTCCCCAGGGACAAGTAGCAGCAGTACAAGGTGCGCCACTGCTTCTTGCCCCCTGCAAAATAAACATCCACGCTCATGTGGACATGGTCCGTGTGTGCATTCAAGTCCAAGGGCATTCCAAAAGCATACAAGGCTACCCATATTTTCCAAATATCTGCTTCTTCAACTGGTCATAATAGCAGTCTATCATCACTTTTTTCTGGGGCAACAGAGATGGCAGAAAAAAAACAGTGCACAGGTCAAATGGTAGACAAGTTAGTCAGGGATCACTGCCTGTTCCCCAAGAGTGTAAGAATGTCACTATCCCACAGAAAGGCCCCTACTGCACTTTTTAAAATGTCAGCTTATTTCCATACCATAATGAAATAATTTTGTGGTAAAAAGTAAAAGGCACATAGAAGGATATTCCATGACAATAAACTGGGCTTAAACAGAGCCAAAAGCAGTGCTGAACGTTGCAGAAATAGCTCTCAAGATGCTCAAGATGTGCTATGGGCACAGCCGAATCAACAAAGAGATCTATGGGCTACACATTTACAAAGGATTCTATCAGAAAGATATAATGAAGAACAAAAACCTTCAGTAACTGCAGGCAATTACATGTACACTGTTGATGAACACTACATGGAACAGCCACATCTTTTAGAGGCAAACACATGCAGTTGTGATGATAAATGTTTCTTTACAAAAATATGATTTTATTAATCCTTAGCCAAGAAAGATACGGAACTGTGAAGAAGTGTACCTTTTGATGTACAAACAAAAAATTAATGCATACCTTATGGTATTAAATCAAGCATGTTCTTTCTAAACTAAATCCTGGGATCCAAACTGTTGGTGCAAAAGTACTCATTTTAATCCAAAGCAATCTTAGTTGATCAATCAACTAGGTGATTTAATCAACCTCCTGGATACTAAAAATCATGGACTAAATATAGACATTGGATTTATGACACATTATAACCTGCCTGACATCCGAGTCCCCAGTTCTCTCTCCACTATTCATCCCCCTTCTCTCCCCCCCTGCCCCCCGCCTGTCTCTCACCCATTGACTCCTCAATTTACATTTTCACTGCATGCAGACCAGCCCAGCCACCGGCTTCTTTACTTTTCATTCCATCCAGGAAGAGCACACACCAACTGCAGAAACTTCCTTAGCCTGACGAAGGGTTTTTGAACCCTTCTCAGCAGCTCGGCGGCAGAGAGGAATCTTGGAGTCACAACTGACTCCAAGAGGAACATGAGCCGGCAGTGCAACGAGGCCATCAACAAGGCCAGTCGCACCTTGTCGTGCATTAGCAGGTGCATGACTAATAGATCAAAGGAGGTGCTGCTTCCCCTCTACGCGGCACTGGTCAGGCCGCAGTTGAAGTACTGTGTCCAGTTCTGGGCGCCGCACTTCAAGAGGGACACGGAGAATCTCGAGAGGGAATATTTTGGGGATAATGAAGCACTAATTAAAATACATCCAACTTTAATCTGAACTACTGCTGTAATTTAAAATAAAGGATTAATTTTTGTTTTTAGAACATAAAAAACTAAGAACATTTAAAATTTCTCCTACTACAAATCCATTCCATCCTCCTGCCATCCTCTTACTCGAGTACTGCAAGTCTTCAGCCTCACTGACATCTGCAACCACAGTCCTTTTCTCCACCTTTGATTTGTTCCATGGCCGGGGGCTGGGGTGGCATGGGCGCTCACAGCCCCAATGCTGCAAGTCTGAGGCCACGGCAGAAGCGCTCACAGTGTGGCGCCGTCAAATTCCAACAAATCTGCAAATTCTGCTAAATACAGTACCGTGCCACAACAAGGGCAGGAGAAGGAAGGAGTCCACAAACCCTTCCTCCTGCCGCCGTTTTCTCTGAACAAGACCTTCCAATTGATCCAGAAGAATACAGTTGTATTTCCTTCCTCCCTGCTTGCCCTCTGTTCCCACCTCCCACTCTTCTTCCCTGTCAGGAGAGAAGGGTCTCATCTGCTGTGCCCCCTCTAGTTCCTCAGCTTGCCCCAGTACCCCCATCACTCATCTCTCCTGCCCCGATTTTCATCCTCTTCATTCCTTTCCCCAGCCTCTCCCCTTCCCTCACAAAACATGGTTTAGTTTCTCTTCTTAGATCCTGACCCCAGATCCCACTCACCCATTCAGTGACACTTGCCTCTTCGTGATTACTGCCCGAGGTTACTCTCCACCACCAGTTCCATACTGGGCTCTCCAATTCAGCACGTGCCCCTTCCAATCCACTGAAACCGTCTCTGACCTCCTAAACCGAACATCAGAACAGGCACTCCTCATCCTCTTACCTCAGCACAAACACCATGTGCTTTTTAATATCTTGCCCTCCTTCAACTTCCACAACTACCCTCTCTTACTTCTCCTCCTTCCCTACTGGTTCCTTCACCATCTCCTTCAAAGCCTCCTCCACACCCCTCAGCTTTCTGCGGAGGTCCCACTGGCCTCCCTTTTCAGAGCTTCACCTCCAGACCATTCCCAGGCCCCGAGGAGTGATATGAGGGGTGCATGAGCACCCAACTGGGCACATTTGCACGTAAGTTCAGGTATCCAAGCTGTATCCAGCGATCTCTTCCCACAAGCATGAGTACACGGAAGTCCAGCAAAACCCCCCCAAAAAAACCCACATACACACATCCCATTCCAGCTACCCCCATTCCTGTCCACTGCTCTTCCAGGTCTCACAGGGAGGGCAGGCAGGAAGCACAAATATACAGTCCATTTTGGAGAACCCTCATTACAAGTGAGGAACCTTCATTTCCTCTAGCGGCCCGTGCATTTTCCCACGCATAAAATGAGTGAGCAGTAGTCCCATGAGGACAAGGGAACATGAAGACTTAATGAAACAAGGACTAACTCACCAAATTTAGCACCTGATCAGGATGCCAAATCCAAGAAGTAACGTTCGAGTGTAAGCAGAACACCACATTGCTGTCTTGCATATTTTATTACGTGGGATGTATCGTAAGGTCTACTGAGGATGCTAACCCGAGTGGAATGGAGCCCAATCCCTAAGGGACAGAGACCTCAACTACATTAGATGTCTCTCAGATACAGGGTTGCCAACTATACGTAAATTTAAAGACAGTTCATAAAAAAGGCTAAAAACACTTGTTTGTAAAAAAATTACAAAGAACAAAAAAGAAAACTGAGCCATCTCATGGGATTTTTTTTTTTTTTTCCTAGACTTAAGAAACCATGAGCTTGACTGAAGATCTGTGGTTGGAACGAGGCTGGATGCAAGCGTTGATGGACAGTGGAGCGGCGTCACTGTGCACAGCCCGACACCCTGCAGTAAGCTCTCCATCAGGGCTCCACGGTTCAAAGGAGCCTGCATACCCTTCCTTGCCCACCCTCCTGCTGCACCCCGCTGCCAGTCCCTGCCTGCAACGGCTGCTCACCTGACAAGCAGGCAGGCAGCGCGACCAGGACACAGCTGTGGGGCCAGGAAGAGGGCAGGTCTCTGGGTGGCAGCTCAAGCCAGATACGGAAAGTTGGTATTAAACCCCTGCATGTGAACTCAGCCCTTGTTGCTACTGCCCAGGGCTTGCCAGAAGAGTTGCATATACAATATGTAAAACGTGTCAGTAAAAAGGGCTGGTTTCAATAAAAAGCTTGTGGGTTTTCAGTAAAAAAAAAAACAACCCCAAAAACAAAAAACATTTTGGACTGGCAACCCTGTTCAGATACACAACCATCTAGAAAGTGGATGTCAGGATCCATTACTTTTTTTAAGCCTAAATAAGATATGAACATATTTGTGTGAAGTCCATGAACAGTGAATTTATGGAATTAATATCAAATTTGGCAACTACCTGACATAAGAGCTTCAGCTATTGGCAAAAAAACAGTCTTCTTTAAGGAAAAACCATACATGGAGGGCAAGCTACTAAGGGCTGTAATTTTTAAGTCATAATGTCATTAAGTCATAATGGTTATAAAAGCTGTTTTAATAGATAAATGAAAACAGACGAACGGTCCATAGATTTGAATGGCGGTTTCATTAGCTAAGTTAAAATCAAGTTGAGATCTCAGGAATGAGATTTAAATTTGAAACGGGCCCTTTTTAACTGGAAAAAGAATAAATAAAAACCAATTGTGAACACAGAGATGAAATGCAGATATTGTAGATGAATGCATCTTTCCTATCCTTATATAGGAAGGCCAACAGATTTTAGAAATAAATCTATTAGGACTGAATCAGCCCTGTAAGTGGAAAAATGTATTCATCTAAGTACACCGCTCCTTATCTCTGAAAAAAATTGTTTGTACATCCAATTGCAAGTTTATTCAATGTCCCTTTATTCCCTGTTTCCTAGGCTTTGATGAAGTGAACTGGGATTAGGATGAACAGGTTTATCTTTTTAACTGCATCAGCAAATCTGGGTTGGGGATGGACACATGCACTCTCTCTCTGGAGAACTGCAGTAAGTTTGGGAACCACTGCTGTATAGGGCAAAGACTGTTATTATCAGTGAAAATAAAATAGGACATAACCTGAAACAGGGGAAAGGATGCAAACGCAGAAAACCACCTCAGTGGGAAAATGTTTTCTAGCTAGATTGTTTACATATTAAAAAACATCTATAGAAAAATGTCCTGCTTCTCCCAAAATGCATTCATCCATGTATAAGTAAATCTAAAAAGCCACTGAAGAGAACAATCTTCAAATGACAAAAGTGTTCAAAGGATCATAAGACAACAGGACTGGAAAGGACTCACAAGGTCACCTCATCCAGCCCCTTGCTCCAGGCAGGATCAACCACCCCACCACGTGTCTGACCAACCTGCCACTGAGAACTCCCAGGAGGGGAGATGCCACAGCTTCTCTAGGCACCTGGTCCGGTGCTGGAGCGCCCTCAGCGTTCCTCCGAATCACCCATCTAAATCCCCCTGCTGCAGCTTGAGGTCGGTGCTCCTAGTCCTGTCCCCTACAGCCACAGGGGAAAAGCCCGTCTCCATCCTCTATATAAACCACCCTTCAGGTAGTTAAAGACTTATCAAATCTCCCCCTTCGTCTTCTCTTCTCCAGGTTAAGTAACCCAAGCTCTTTCAGCCTTTCCTATAAGCCTTTACTTCAAGGCTCAAAATCATTTTTGTTGCTCTTGCCTCACCAGTAGAGGTGCACTGGAGATCAGCACCAATAAAAGGTAAATGAACATTATCGGCTATTAACTTTTTTTGGCCGGTGTAGCCGATAACGTCACTGATAAATATAATATGCCTTCTGGCCAGGGCTGCTGGATACCGCGCGCACATGCATTGTCGCACGCATGCACGTGGCCAGGAATGCAGACAGGCAGTGTGGAGAGCAGCTCCCTGCAGGGAAGTCTGCAGAGGGGAAGAGGCATGGGGGACGGCAGTGGTGTTTTGAGCAGCACTTTAACTACCAACTTACAGAATGTACAAACTATACATGATAGTAGTCTGAACCCAAAGGCTCATGATTTAGT
Organism: Alligator sinensis; assembly: GCF_000455745.1. NCBI lineage: Eukaryota > Metazoa > Chordata > Crocodylia > Alligatoridae > Alligator > Alligator sinensis. The sequence goes on along the minus strand of NW_005842408.1, from coordinate 1,043,713 downwards.
CCAAACCCAAAAGACCCCAGCAGAGACAACAGTGTTTCAAGCCACGTTGACTCCAGAGCTCAGTATGTGTGTACACCCAGATATGCCCCCAGAGGATCCATGTGCTAATTAGCTCTTGCTCATGACTGGAACCAGGTGATCTTGTCACAAATCCTGAGATCCTGCAAAAATGTATATGCAGATGAGGCCCAGGGCAACCTGGTCCAGCTCCACTTCCTGGAGAGTGGGGCCACACTAATCATATGCAAGAGGCTGAGAAAGTGGGTCACGGAGGCATTCTGGGTGAACCGTTTGGGCCCCGTTCTAGTGTTTGTACAATTATTGCACTACTGTCTCTCTCTTTTTTTTTTTTTTTAAAGGATAGAAAAGTTAAGTTTCAGCAACTGACTAGGAAGAACTTGTTAGGAGCAAAGTTCAAAATGGTTTAACTTTGATCTCATTTGCATTCAAAAGCTTGGGTGTGCTACCCTACTGCTTTCGCTTCTGAGATCTCAATCTCATCAGGGTCAGAACCGTTCAGTCCTTGAGCAGATCTTTAAGAAAAAAACCAAAACAATCAAATAAGACACAAACTACAGGTAACACAGGCCCCAAAAAAGCAACAACACACTACCTTCACTTATGAGGTCTGTATTTTCAGCAAACCTCTGGTCTTGCATCCATATCTGCTTTTATTTTTGACAGCACATTCTTCTGGAAAAGTACTGTGTTCACATAGAGCAGTAGCTGGCATCACACAGGTCACAACACTGATGCTTTTAGACACTACCAAGACAGAGGTTTATTTATACCAGTTGGAGAATCACAGAAGATGGGGCTGGAAGGCACCTCACAAGGTCTCGACCAACTGTTCATCTACCCTGCACTTGAGAATCCAATGATGGGGATCCCACAACCTCTCCAGGTAACCTGCTCCAATGCTTAACCACCCCAAGAGTAACGCAGCTTTTTTCATACCCAACCTAAGTCTCCCTCACTACAATTCAAGACAGCTACTACTTGTCCTGTCCCCTGTGGACCCAGCTCACCACCCTCTTGATAACAGCTCTTTTGTATTTAAAGACTTATCAAATTCCCCTTTTATCTTCTCTACGTTGAATAATTCAAATTCTTCCTCAAACACCACATTTGCTAGACTACTAATCATCTTTGTTGCTCTCTGGACTCTTTCCAATTTGACCACATCTTAAACTGTAGTTTCTGTTGTTATTAACAATATCAACCCCGCTACATGGCTTTCTATGGCCTCCACAAAGCCTGCAACTCTGTTAACCGAGAAGCACTGTGGAGGATCCTCCTGAAGTGTGGATGCCCACCAAAATTCGTCACCATCCTCTGCATGCCCCATGACAGCATGCGAGCGGTGGCTCTCAGTAACAGACCTATCACAGATCCCTTTGATAAACAGAAGGCGCTTACAAAGCAACCGAGGATGCTTTGGAAGGGAAAGTGTTACATCAACTTAAGATAAGTCGCTTCTTACTGTCATGCCTCTCAATGAATTACTTCCACTTACCACTACAGTATGTTCTACACCGACACCTTCATCTTTGGCACTAAGATCTCCCTGTCAACTGTGTTATTTAGAAAAAAATAATTTAGAGTGTTTTCAGAATGTATGTTTTCATTCGTTCCATGAATAAAAGTTGACTGGGAATAAGACTTACAGGACTTCTGTCTCACAAAAGTAGTACCATTTTCCATTATTGTACCTGTACATCATCAATGGTACCAGCAGCACAGCTGTGTATTAAACCTGCATCGACTGTTTCACACTGATAATGCATAGGAGCATACAGGTTTCCCTCGCTTTATGCTGTACATGCGTTCCAGAAAAATGGGCATAACTTGAATTCACATAAAGAGATCCCACTTTACAATGTAACAAATAGGGATACGTTCAAAGACCTCGACTGTACTGACCCCCAGACCCATTTCTACCACTTTTACAGAACAATTTTGGTACTCCCCAACAGCAGACAGTACACAAGCACAGGGCACTAGCACAATGGGGATGGCAACTACAGAAACACGTCGCAGACAACAAGCGAGGAGCACAGGCCCACACAGGAGACTATATTTGGGTGCACGTCACTCCCACAACACAATGCACAAAGCAGCTGGCGGCAGGCTTCCACCACACCAATCCCGTAAGAGTGAATTTAACTCGCATATAACAAATTTTTGGTATAAACAGGGTCATTGCATAAGAGTGAAGTTGCACATACAGAACCCACATAAAGTGAGGGAAACCTGTATATGCATGTCACTTTGGCATGCATTACGCTTCTCTGCTACTTACTTCCTAGGGTGCAGAGGAGAAGTAATGAATCCACAGAAGGTAAGACAGGAACATGCAAACTAGCGAGAAGAAGAGGGAAAACACAACAGAGATGGGAAGAGTGGGTAAATAAACTTTGCAGAGTAAAAACTCAAGCGTTCAACACCCTCTTAAAATATGGCACATACATTTCACTTAAAATGAACAGAGCTTCTCCTGGAATCTCAGTAGGATTTACAGAATCAAGAGGCACAACTGACACGATCTCCACTGCTTGCCAGCTGCAGGAAAAATGCTGGGAACAACATAGATTCATAGATGCTAGGGTCAGAAGGGACCTCAATAGATCATCGAGTCCGACCCCCTGCATAGGCAGGAAAGAGCGCTGGGTTCAGATGACCCCAGCTAGATGCCTATCTAACCTCCTCTTGAAGACCCCCAGGGTAGGGGAGAGCACCACCTCCCTTGGGAGCCCGTTCCAGACCTTGGCCACTCGAACTGTGAAGAAGTTCTTCCTAATGTCCAATCTAAATCTGCTCTCTGCTAGCTTGTGGCCATTATTTCTTGTAACCCCTGGGGGCGCCTGGGTGAATAAATCCTCACCAATTCCCTTCTGTGCCCCCGTGATGAACTTATAGGAAGCCACAAGGTCGCCTCTCAACCTTCTCTTGCAGAGGC
>NW_005842408.1:1023176-1039948 GCF_000455745.1 Alligator sinensis | reverse complement strand
CAAATGTGAGCCTTGATAATTTTTTCGAAGACTTTGCCTAGGATGGAGGTGAGACTGACTGGCCTATAGTTGCCCGGGTCTTCCTTCCTCCCCTTCTTGAAAATGGGGACCACATTGGCCCTTTTCCAGTCCTCCGGGACCTGGCCCGTGCGCCACGAGTGTTCAAATATTCCCGCCAGTGGCTGAGCAACAACGTCAGCCAGTGCCTTCAGCACCCTCAGATGGAGCTCATCCGGGCCTGCCGACTTAAAGGCATCCAGTTCCTCCAAGTGACTCTGCACCATCTCAGGGTCTACGCATGGCAGTCTGGAGCCTTGCTGCTGCCTCTCTACAACCCCAGTGCGAGACTTATCGTGCCCCTCGCTTAGGAACACTGAGGCAAAGAACTCGTTGAGGAGTTCAGCCTTGTCTCCCCTGTCCATCACCAATTCCTTCTGCCCATTTAATAGGGGTCCTTTTCCACCCTGGGCCTTCCTTTTACTCCCTATATATCTAAAAAACAATTTTTTGTTATCCTTAACTTGGGATGCCATCCTCAGCTCCATGGTAGCTTTGGCCCGTCTAACTGCCTCCCCACACGCACGGAACGCGGCGGGAGTCCTCCTCTTTGGTAATCTCTCCCCGTTTCCACTTTTTATATGCTCCCCTTTTAGTCCGCAGTCTGCCCTGGGTTTCTCATAAACCCCGCTACATGGCTTTCTTTGACCTCATGAAAGTCTTCAACTCTGTCAACTGAGAAATGCTGCGGAAGATCCTTCTGAAAAAATGGGCGCCCACCAAAGTTTACCACCATTCTTCGCCCGCTCCATGACCGTATGAGTGGTGGTTCTCAGTAACAGATCTATCGCAGATCCCCATCGCTTCACCATTCTTCTTCACATTCCTTACTGCGATGCTGCATCTGACCACCAACAAACTTCCAGTCAAAGCGGAGCTGAAGTATCGAGTGGATAGTAACCTGTCTAATCTGAGCCAAGACCAAGACCACCCCAAACTCAATCATTGAGCTCCAGTATACTGATGATGCTTGGACAGACCTTCAGGAAATCGTTGATGCCTTTACCAAGGTGTAGAAGAAAATGGGACTAACACTTACCATTCAGAAGACTAAGGTCCTCCATCAACAAGTTCTTAATGAGCAGTCCCCAGCTCCAGCAATTCAGATTTATAACGAGACTATGGAGAATGCTACTTCCTGTACTGCAGAAGCCATCTCTCGCAGAAGGCTGGCCTCGATATCAAATTCAACATCACCTTAAAAGTGCAAGCACAGCCTTCAGGAGCCTGAGGAAACGGGTACAGGCAGTCCTCAGACTTACGACACAATTGGTTCGTGAGACCCGTGTCTAAAGTCGAAACGCTGCAACTCGGAACCGATTTGCCCATGGGAAACAACATTATAAATGGGGGACTGGTTCCTGAACCAAGGCCCAATACCCTATTTTCATCAAAAATAACCCAGAATTTTGTACTCAATCAATTACAGATGAGTAATATAGCTACATTAACGTATTTATATTGTAAACAGCAATCACATTGATTCAGGACTTCTTTGAGGTGGCTTTGCTGGCCTTTTCGAAGGGCTCCTGGTCGGACTTTTTGAAGGGTTGTCAGCTGGAGTCTTCTCAGGAGTCCGGGGTGCAGGTTTTTCTGGAGTCTTGTCTGCTTTCTTAAAGAAAGCGTCCAGAGAAGTTTGGACAGATGGGAGATGGGCGACACAGCGAACTTGTATGCTGGCATGACATGGAGTCAGATCAAGCGTTGTAAAGTCAAAACTGATATCAGAAAGTTGAAACAGTGTCAATTTATAAACGCTGTACGTGTGAAGTGTTGTAACTAGAAACGTTGCAATGCGTCGTGGAGGACTACCTGTACTTGAAGATCGCAACATCAGATTCAAAACCAAGCTCGTGGTTTATCAAGCAGCTGTGATCCCCACCTTGCTGCACAGAGCTGAGACGTGGACAATATGCAGGAGACCCCTCAAGTCGCTGGAGAAGTCCTATCAGCAGTGCCTGCGGAAGATCCTTCAAATCCAGTGGGGAGACGGATGCACCAACATTAGCAACGTCCTCTCGCTAGCAAAAACCACAAGCATCAAGGAGACATCAGCTTCACTGGGCCAGCCACCTCATCTGGATGTCTGACTCCAAACGCTCGAAGCAAGTTTAATTCTCCCAGTTCGGTCAAGGTGTACGCTCAAGCGGACGGCAGAGAAAGCACTTCAAGGACGTCCTCACGGTCAACCCGAATAAAATGTAACAACATCAACTTGTGGGAGCCTATCGCCCAGGACCACCCCAAATCAAGGAGGAGACTGCTGCAAGGATCTCGCTACTTTGAAACCTCATGACAACAGGAGACGGAAAAGTGGGAGCAGCAGAAACAGCACGTCACAGACCGAATCAAGAAGCCCGAGCCACCCACCTCACATGGAAACACGTGCCTGAGCTGCAACCGAGTCTGCCAACTCCGGATTGGCCTCATCAGTTATCTTCGGATCCACAGATTAAGCAATCATAGAAGACAACCATCCTCAACTACAAGGGACTGCTGATGAAAATATGGAATACATATTTCACGTAAAATGAACAGCAATTGGAAACAGGTAAACACGAGAAAGACGATCCAAAAATACAACTCTCCCAGTTTAAGGTCCTGGAGCTTAATGATACCTGAGAGGGGAAGACAAAGTTTCACGTCACTACTGTGAGATTTCACATCCTGGAACATGCAATAGCAATCCTGCGCTGCCGTAAACGGCCGTGAAATGCATCGTCCTCATTTGGTTTCCTCCAGGGGAAAGCGCTCAGCAGGCAGCAGAGGGCAGCATTTCTTCACCGCTGCAGACCGCCGTGGGAAAAGGCACTGTGCCGCACGCACCAGCCTGCCTACAGGCGACTACAATCCCCCTCCGCAATGCTCGTTTGGTACAGAAACTTGAGCAATCCAAGCACAAGAAACCAGGTGCAAGTCTCGTGGCACAAGTGTTAGGATTAAGACAGCCTCACAAAAGCCAAGGGCTGCGATAAAAGCTCTTCACGTAATGACAGTATACTCAGACTTGTGCGGGCCGGGAGCAACCCGAGCCCTTTTCCGCACTGCACGCGGGCTGTGGCCAGCAGCCCGGGCACGCCGGGTCGGAGAGGGAAGGCCATCAAGCTGGAATTAGGCACGGACGCGTAGCGGTAGTTTAAAAGATTGTTTACTTACACCGAGATGGCAGTGGTGCAGGCTGAAAACTTGCTTGAGTTGCGGTTACAGACAGGAAAGAAGAGAGGCGGACAAGAGTTCTAGACTCGTGAACTCTAGCCCAATCCGGCTGAAGGCTCTGAACACGCGAGCCCGTCGTGTCAGCCGAAGAAAGTACTCGTCCAGAAGAGCTCTGAATAAACTCACACGAAGTTTGCTAGGCTCCGTGGGTCCAGTTCTTTTGCGCGCGGGAAGGGATACGTCTGGATTGCGCTCGGCGACGGGGAGAGGCTAGAGGTTGATCAGACCTCTGTTGCCTGCTTGAAATGCACTGGGTCCATAAGGATCCGCAGCGCTTAGAGATCTTCACACAGCGTGGAGTCTCCTCCTCCCTTGTTCGTGGAGTCCTCCAACTTGGACAGAAACCACTCAAGCCTCTTATACGGCTAGCAAGCCAATCACTAGCCGCCACGTGTGAATAATTTAGAACTGGCCAATAATGGGACTCGAATTAGCATACAAATGGCGGGAACTCTTTGCAACGAGCATCTCTGTGCTGCAACAAAGAAATGCACCCTGCAAAGAAAGCTTCTAATTGGCGGGAAATTCTCCCTTGCACCGCGGTTCTCTTTTGCAGCAGAAAACTCCACCGTGCAAAGAAGCTGCAATTTAGCGGGGACAATTTAGCAGTGCCGAAGCGCACACAAACAAAAATCACACCCTTTGGGTTGTGACAAGACTCAGCCTGTATGCAGCCTGGAAGGGAACAGGCCCACATGGTCTTCATAAACTAGCTGCAGGACGCTGATGGAACCGACACACACAGACATTTTTCAAGACAAAGCCTCTATTAAACCAGTACTTGCACTAAACAAAATCACCTGGGTTCTCTGACAGATGCTTTGTATATCTAATACCTTACTACCGAGAGATGCACATAGTTGTGATATTGGGACTACCCTGCTTTGAAGTTTGGGGTTAACTTCACTATAAAATATTTAAATATATAATTTATTTTAGGATACAGCTGTTAGGTAGAAGATGAAGGGGCTCCTCAAGTACTGCTTACATGTTTCTTTTTCATGCTGCAATAGAAAAATCACCATCTTGTACTACAGAACACCTACATAAAAGGGAAGACAGACATTAAAGATTTAATGAGTAGAAATAAATGGTCTTTTTAGTAGCAGAGAATCAGGTAAGGAAAACAGGATTGAAAAAGGCTTCTTGATTCATCAAGTCTAGCAACCATCTCTCATATGTAAGCCCTTCCATACACTATTCTAACTACGTCTTCAAAGCAGCTTGTTTTTTGCCAGCCTGAAGAGAGACTGGATCCAGCCCCAGGTCATTAGCAGTGCGTGGCAGTGGGGTCCCAGCCCCAGCGCCAGGCACTGACGTGGAAGGTGTGCCTCTTCCTCCTCTCTGCTGCCGCCACGCAGCCCACCCCAGCACAGCCCAGCTCCCCCCAGCACAGCTCAGTCCAGCCCCCTGCTTTGCCCCGGAGGTTTCCACGCACCACTCCTGCATTCATGCTTGTCTACATCTATCCCAAGCCCCCTGCCCACCTATACAGATACATGCTTAACACAAGTTTCTCAACAGAGATACTGAAAGTGAGTGCTCAAGAAAAATCACATGATTGGGAGCAGTAAAATAATGCAAGTGTTATTGCTTTGCACTCCTACACAAACTCAGAGAAGATGACTCTGCAAAAGAAAACGGTTGAGCATCTAGTGTCTTGCAGAGACCAGAAAAGGTAAAGAGCATCCTATGATATGCAAGCATCAGCTGGCTTAGCAAATACTACGAACAACACCTTTTAAACCAATAAATTAACAGTAGAAAATGTCATTGCGCTTTACATACGCTTTTGTTTTTTTGCGTACAAATCAATGGGATATTGGCAGAGATTCAGTACACCAACAGAAAAAAGACCACTGCGACCAGTGACTAATTCACCAGATCTCACTGCAGTTCCTTACCAAGCAGGAAATAAACAAATTCAAACCAGAAATAAAGAGAAAGATTAACAATCAATATAACATAGGAACAGCTGCCCTGAGAATATGGTGAATTTTCTTTCCCTTGTGCAAACTCTTCAAATCAAATACTGCACATCTTTCTAGAAGATGGGCTCTAAAAAAAGGGTTTTCAGCTAATGATTGTGACTACTGGGCAGCTAAAAACAGATTCCAAGGCACCCTGACCATTCTACCCATTTCTCCTACCTTTATCCTTTATCTTTTTTTCCAAAAGGAAGTCTCTCCAGGTTTCAGAATTTCAGAAAGAACCTCAAAAACATGAGCTAAGCATGAATCAATGCAGAGCCAAACAATCATCAGATGTAAAAAGCCTAAAGCGATAGCTCTAATAGACATAAACAGTCACCATTCATTTCAATCAATACCCTGTGGATTTTGCAGCGATGGCATTTTTCCACGATGCCACAGAATTTGCTTTTTGCTACTGCAACTTGCGTCTCCCTCCTGTATCGGGATCAGCCTGCAGCAGCCTTTTACAAAGTGTGGCACATAAAGGCAGAATATGAAGTGCTTTACATGTACATCTGTCCATGCCCCTGGGTCTGCAGTCTCCCCCCTCAGGGGAAGCTGTACAAGGCATGATCTCTGCTCTGGCCTACTAAACCACGTAACAGGGAAGAGAGCATTATGCTCTCCCCGTACTACATTATGTTCTCTTCCCTCTGTTTTTTTTGCAACCTGACTTCCTTCTTGGCTGACCTCAACCAACACACACTAAAATTACTCTCTCCCATACTTCAAAGTAATTGTTACAACAGCAGCCAAAGCACTCTGGATGTGCACAGTCTACAGTAACTGGTTTAATTCATTAACTACACTTCATACTCTTAATACTATAAACAGGTAATAATAGTATTTAATGAATGTGCAACATGTTTTGATTTTAAAAGTTTCTGTATCCAAAACATTAATGTTTGGTTTAATAAATCTGAAGTGCTGATGCTTCATATTTAATTGAAGTCAAGTCACCATCTTAATTCAGTTTTATACAAATATGAGCAAAAAAATTAATCTTCTAGTGAATAATACATATTTCACCATTTTATAGCACACTAAAGTATAGGTTTTTCTAACAATCCAGATACACCAAGCTATATATTTATTTACACACACACCAACCTTGTGTACCTAGGAAACATGTGTATCAAGTTTACTGTAAAAACTGTATAATAGTTGCAAATCAACGTATTTTGGTAAATAAATCAGTGAAAATACACCTTTCTTAAAAAGACACGGTTCTTTAGGTAAATGTGCTCTCTTTTATTAGATCAACTAAATAGCTGTAAAAAATTTAGTTGGTCTAATAAAAGATATCGTATTTACCTTAAGAACCTTGTCTGCCTATGTCTTTAGACCAACGCCGCTACAACCAACAATGCTTTCTTTCTTAAACGCACACACAGAAAGTTAATAATCAATTATTTAAATTGGGCTTTGACTTGCTGATTTAAATGAGTGATTTAAAATCACCTTGATTTAAATCAATCCACTCGGATGGAAGAGAGGTTACCGGTGGGATATGACAAAATCAGAAATTTGGTGACAGCATGACAAGAAGTCCTGAAGGCCTGGAAAGAATATTTTGAAGAACTTCTAAATGTAAAGCATAAATGCGAAGGAAGAGTTACTGCATATCAAATTGCTGAAGCTGAAAGTGTAGAGCCTTTGCCAGAGAAGATGCAGATAGATCTCTGTTGGAAAAAAAAAAACCCTCAGAAATAATAAGGCACCAGGGATCTTCCAGCCAGACGTCTGAAATTTGGATGGGAATCATTAAAGCACCATCTTCACAGGATGGTTAAACAGATCTGGAGAGGAAAGTATGCCCAAACAATGGAAGCAGGCAACAGCATGCCCAATTTACAAGAAGGATGATCAAAGAGAATGTAATAACTACTGAATGATCTTTTTGCCGTGCACAATAGACACAGTTTTTTCTCAGCTGCTGAACTGATTGCTCCCATATGCACAAAAAATTGTAAGAGATGATCAGTGCGGATTCAGGAAAGATGCATTTATTTTGGATCAGATATTCCCAACGATATTATCGGTGGAAAAGAAATAGGAAGTTGCAAAAGACGTACATCAAGTTTAAATAGACTCTGTCAAAGCTGATGATAGCATTAGAACAGAATCATTATGAGCCACCACAGTGGTGTCGGGAACACCTAGGAAACTGGTACACCTTACTAGTGTGTGCACTGACGGTCAAGGAGTCAAGTGAAAACTTGAGGGAGCCGAATGGAAAGCAACAGTGGGCTCAAACAAGGGCGATGCTTCTCGACAGCTTTTATAACCTTCTAAAGCATCCAACTAAAGAAGGAAAAGGTCTGCAGCTGAACTGGTCACAGCAGGTATTTGTGCATGCCTACATACACCTAGTAGGGGAGGAACTGGAAACCATACAACAGGATAGAGATCACAGAGTCAAACACTAAACAAGCTGGACTTTGTTATCCATGTCACCAAAAACTAAATATGTGATCATATCCAGAAATAAATAGCGATATCCAGGAAAATATGGACAGGGAATGACAACGTGGACAAGGCAGAGAAATTTAAATATCTACGAACAATAATCACTGAGGACAATCTAATAACTGAAGAAATCAAGGCAAAAATTGGCAGTGCTGATATATACCAATTGACCCTGGATAAAATTACATCATTAAGGCAAATTCTCAAGAAACTTTAAAATCCAGCTCTATAGCACGATTGTTCACAACCTGTCCTTTTATATGGATGTGAATCCTGGACCCTGACAAAAGCAAGTAGAAAAAGGCAGCAAGTGTTTGAAAACAAGGTGTTAAACTAAGTATTTGGGGGAGCACAAGTGAGTATGGAGAAGAAGATATAAGCAAGAACTTGAGGGCATTTCCAAAAGACCTGATATCCTGAGCAAGATAAGAGTGCAGAGAATTAAATGGGCAGGACGTACAGCAAGTACCAATGAGAGAAGACACGCCAGGCAGATTTTGGATGCCGAGGTGGAGGGTATCAGACCTCAAGGTAGACCAAAGGAACAACAAGAAGATAATATACAAACTGGATCTGGAAGGCATAGGCAAAACTGAACAAGATGGAAGATAGAACAGGGTGGGTGAAAGGTTTTAGTTCGGGCAGTTAGTTACAGGCCGTTAAAGCCTGGGAGACCAGAGAGAGAATACTGGAGAAATTAAACCATCTCCAACATCATATTCTCTCACTGAGTAATCTGCCAAGTATTGCAATTAAAAAGAAGCTGTGCTGTGTGCTCTCAATGCTCATGCAATTTTCAGATTTGCTGTTGCACACCAAAGCAAAGCAACTACCCCTTGCAATAAGCAACCAGCTGGCATTGTACACATGTTCAAAAGCAGCTTTTTAGTAAAGCTCAGAAGCACCAGTATGGCCATACCTGACCAGAACTACGGCAGAGAATGGCTGCTATATTCAGCGGCAACAGGACACGGAGCGTGGGCAAGGGGAGGGAGTGACAGTTTTTCAAATAGTTAATATTATGGTCACAAGTGTAACAGCATTTGATAACTAGAAAGTAGAGCCAGCTAATAAGCATCCAAAGCTGCCATTTTTGATGAAAAATGTTTTTCCTAAAACACTAACAAACTTTACTAGGGCAGAAAGCAGGGCAGAGATGGACCTTCTAGACCAGGGTAACAACCTGCAGCGCACGTAGCACAGAGAGCAGAGTAGTATATCGGGCAGGGAGCACATGGCAGGAAACAAAGCAGAGCAGCAGATCAGGCAAGGGAAAGGGGCTAGAGTGGCATTTGGGAAGGGCGTGGGGCTAATTTGTCACGTTTGCCAAGAAGGTTGGTCCCCACTGTTACAGACTAACTGAATCAGAAACGCATGAACTTTTGTAAGCTACCTTCATCGTGCTACGAAAGGACATCAGGCCATCAAAAGAAAGAGTGATCTGAATCCCTTTAATAAGCTCTGAACAACTTCATTAAATACACAAGTCTGACAGCTAGTTTGGGCATTCAGCATCAGCAACTACACCTGCATACCGAAGTTAATTGGTTTTCACACAGGGAGTCTTCAAACTCTTCTTTTGAGCTAAAAAAGCAAGAAACTTCCTTTTAAATGCACTCTTCCCTGGATACTTTCTAAACCACACTGGCTTCCTCTAAGTGCTTCTGTCCAGTGAGATGCAGGCTCTCACCAAGACCTCAAGGGAGTGTCAGCAGTCCACAACTCCCAGCTCACTGCAAGTCCCTGCGATACTGCCAAGTGAAAAGCCCCCGGTGTGGACCTCTGAGAAACACTACTTCGCTTCAAAGACAAGCTGTCAACTCAGTGGAGAAATGAAAGGAGTTTCAGTGGCTTACGTTATGGAAGAGATGATGCTAGACAATGATAAAATTCCCTTCTGGATTTAAAATCTGTGAATTCCAGCTTTCACTAGAAATTTTTTTTCTAGTTTAACAATGAGGAATATTAACAGGCAAATATGCTACGCGATATAATTTTAATTCTGAATTTCTGAAGAATGACATATAGGAGACTTAGAGCAAGATTCAGTCTAAAAGGAAAATTCAGAAACAAAGAAATGGGGATAAAGAACTGCAATTATCAATTTTCTAATGCCAGACACTGGAGCATATATCCGGCCATTTAAAATGCATACGAAGATCTTCAGCTGAAGATAAGATCCTCTTATAAAGATCCACAAATAATCTGAACCACACACTGAAAATAGCACTATGAAATCCCCAAAACACTTCCACGCCAGAACGCAAAGCCACAACCGTCTGTCTCCTCAAGGTGTCCTAGCTGGGCTGCCCGTGTCTCTCCTCTTTCCATTTATCCTCTTGCCTCCTTATTTCATACATGATTTTTTCTGACCTCACCTGTCCAAAAAGGCTGGTAGCTTCCTCACCGGAGGAGAGTCTTCTCACCACCCATAACAACATGGCACGGGAGAACGCCTAGCCCTGCAGTAGGCTGCGCCGAGCGGGCCACGCATCTCATCACGGCTCAGAGCTTTGATAGAAACAGGAAGGTACAGCAGCGTGGTCCAGTGCCGGGCCTGCAACTCTGTACACAACAAGCTGCTTGAGAGGAAGAACAACATCAGCTCTTCTCAAGGCCCTGGACGAAGTCTCGGGAAACAAGAGTCTGAAACCCATTTCTCCTGCACAGCTGGGAGCACTCTCACTCCACCGTGAGACAAGCAGTGATAAAGCCATCTTGTATCACGGTTACATACAGCATCTAGGCACAGTGGGGCGATAAACAGATGTCACTTCTGTCACAGGATCACACACAGCTGATCCCAACTGATATGCAGGTACAGATGTCACCCAAGGCCGCTATCCCACAAGACCTGGCCCCGGCTGCTCCTGGGCCTTCAGGGACCCAATCCTGCAGGACAGCAACCCCGGGCACCCAATCCCAACCTGGGGCACACATCTGTAATCTGCATCCCAGGATTCCCTAGGCCCCAGGTCGCACGATCCATGCTGCAGAAAACAGAAATCCCTCACCCTGTTCTCTGTCTTGGAGCAGTCTCCTATTGAGCTCTGCCAGTGTTTCCAGCGGTCCAGCTCCTACTGCTAACTTGTCCTTGCTCACCTCTGTTTCGGAAGGCCTTGCTCTCCTCTCGGACACCGCCACACGCCCCTCTGCATTTCTTCATTCTTGCTGCAGTTCACTGATGTGTGTATGGGATTCCCTCCCTCTGGATCCATGGCTCGGGAGGCTTGGTGTCTCCCGATACACGGATCAATGGCTCCTCCCACTGGAATAATCCTGGCCACTATCACTTACAGGTTTTCCCTCCTCCCTATTAGGCATGCAGGCCACAGCTCTTCTGACGCCAGGTACCATCGTCTAGAGAGGTGCACCTTTGCTCCCTGATCTGCCTAAGATCTTATTGACAATCTCGATTAACTTGTATCACATATACACTAACATGTTCCGTGCAACCATAAAAGTGATAAAAATGAACATAGGTCATCGTTACCTTTTGAAAACAATCAACAATGAAGGTACTTAAATGAAATAATAATCATATTTATGCATGTGGAAATAATGTTCCCTTAAATTAATCATAAGATACATGAGTAACCATGACAGAGGGCATTTGCGGACCATGAGGGCTTTGATAAAACACTTCTGGGTTGATATGTTAGTGCTGCACAACATCTTCAGCAACATGGACAAATTTCTGCATACTTTGCAAATAAAAAGGGCGGGGCTTAAAAAAAAAAAAAAAAAAGGAAATGATTCAATTTATGTTTCCTAGTCCATATGTGGGTACCTTCTTCTCCACCAATATAGAATCTGAATTTGAAAAAAAAAAAATGTCCAGAAGAAGTCACTTTTCCCTGCATGAATCATTTCCATGTTCAAACAGATGATATTATAAAAGGCAATATAGATATGATGCTCTTTAATTTGCCTTACTTGCTGTAGCTCCAGACAGACCTAAAAGTTTACAGAGGCTCAGAGATGTATATTAAGGTCAAAGAGCTTCAACAGTATCCTACACAGAAGCGGAGAAGAGTTCAGATCCTTGCCTTTCAGTTTTTATGCACAGCTAACAGCTAATCTTTCAAGCTCCAAAAATACCAAAAACTAAACTGCTTCAGAACGGAGATCATGTTGAAGAGATGGTAGATGACCTGCAAGAGGTAGTTTAAAATTATCACAGCAGCTGAACCGGAGTGACAATATTCGCTCTGCAAATGTGTTAATGGACAGATCAACCTCAAGGATGGTCTAACAACACTTCTACATTCATATCTAGTGTTGCATCTCATCTTGAAAAATCTCTAGCAATCAATTTACTGTATTTATGATGAGCATGAGTCTGATTTTAATACTTACCCATAAAAATGCTGACAGTTTAAAAGCCACATTCTATGATAGTCCTTAAGCCACTTGTTTCCAAATACTTCCTACAACTCTAAGCACACTGAGACAGAATAAAATCTATGCTCTTATCAACCACTTGAGGTATTAACCAGCAACTTACCCATTTAAAATAACACCTCCAGGTCAACTTTATAAATTCATGCTGTAACATACCTTGAAGAACATGGGGGCTTCACAGCATCTTTCCTGGAAGCGGCAGGAAAGGGTTATCTGGAGAGGGCCCCACAAACCCACAATCATTTAGAAAATGCAGCAAGACAAACTGCCTGAGGTTCTGAATCCCAAACAGTTCAGTATCTGAAATGAGTACTAGGAAAACTACTATGCTGTCAAGGCAACAAATGCTCTTTAAGCAATATGTCAAACACTGTCCTTCTGTTATTGTACAGTTAAGAATATCCAAATGCACTTGACCACTTCTATTCTGATTCCAAAATCTATAGTAAGTGTCAGATCGTATTTGTATTTCCTTATTTTTTATTACATTTCTGAACTGTAGCACTGCTGTTCAGGGCAATTAAACACAACTTAAATTCACAACTAAATAAGTGGAAGCAAACATGTCAAATAGTACTGAACATGCAAGCTAACTTTAGGTTCATAGGAAAGCAGGGCTGGAAGGGACCTCACAAGGCCATCTAGTCCAGCCCTCTGCTCCAGGCAGGTTCACCCCTGACAAAACTGTCCCCGCCAGGTGTCTGACCAACCTACTCGTGAACACTTCCAGGGCGGGAGATTCCACATCCTCTTGAGGTGCCTGTTCCAGTGCTTGAGCACCCTCAGAGTCAGAAAGTTCTTCCTAATCTCCAGCCTAAGTCTCCTTGGCTGCAGCTTGAGTCCACTGCTCCTACTCCCGTCACCTGCAGCCAAAGAGCAAAGCCATCTCCATCCCTTCTGTAGATCGCCCTTCAGGTATTTGAAGACTGTTACCAAATCTGCACTCAGTTTCCTCCAGAATAAGAAGCCCGAGTTCTTTCAGCCTTCCCTCAAAGGTCATGTTTCTGTCCACTGGACTTTTTCCAACCTGTCCAGATCTTTCTAGAAGTGCAGGACTTGGCACCTGTCCTTGCTCAATCTCATCGGGTTGATTTCAGCCCATGTCTCCAGTTTATCCAGGTCACTCTGGAGCCCAGCCCCACCCTCCAGCGTGACAGCAACTCCCCCAACTTGGTGTCATCCACAAGTTTTCTAAGTGTGCCCTCAAACCCATGGTCCAAATTATTACTGAACTCGTTACATTACTACCAGACCCAAGACAGACACCTGGGGAACCCCACTTGATACCTCCTCCCAACTAGACATCAAGCCATTGATGACTACTCATTGAGTATGACGACCCAACCAGGTATGTAGCCACCTTATCACAGAAGGAAATCATTTTGGTCAGGCATGACTTGTTCTTGTCCTCTAGGTGCTTCATAATGTATTCCTTGAGGGCCCGGTTCCAGTCTCCTTCCTAGTATTCAGCTCTGGTTGACTGATCTGCAAATTCCCTGGATCCCTCTTCATCCCTTTCTTAAAAACCTGGGCACTATATATTTGCCCTTTTTCACTTGTCCAGGACCTCACCCAACCTCCACAATTTCTCAAAGGGATAGCCAATGGCTCTGAAACTACCTCAGCTAATACCTTCAGCACCTTAGCGTACAGCCCCTCCAGCCACACTGACTTGAAAACATTTAGCTTCTTTAAGTAATCCTTAATTATTTCCTCCACTATTGTTTGTCTCTCCTTCCCTATCTTTCCTGTCAACTGTGCTCACGACCTGGTAGTTGACCTGATTCATGAAGAATAAAGTGAAAACAGCATTCAGTACTTCAGGCACAAAATGCCTGACTGCTCATGAGCCAGTTTCTTGCAACAAATTTACAATGTTAATATTCTACAGTTTAAAGCACACACTGGGTAGTCATATAAAACAGGAACAATCGTTATTGAAATAGCTCTGCTCTTAATAGTATCCATGGTTGCAGTGATGCAAATATGCCTACCTACGCTAACTCACAATGTACTCGCACACGGAGGAGAAACAATTTCACTCAGCAAAATCTTTCAGTACTAGCAGGGCCGGCCCGCAATTTTTTGGGGCCCCTGCGAGATATAGTTTTGGGGCCCCCGATGCGAAGAAGCCAGCGGTGGCAGCAGGGGAGGGAGGGGGTGGCGAGCGGCCGGACATGAAGCCGGCGGCAGCAATGCGGAGCAGCAGAGCATTCACGGCCGCAGGAGAGGGCGGGCCGGCCCCAAGTACTAGGTTACGAAGCTGAAGCAAAGCAAGCTGGTGAGCCCTAAAATACAATACAAAAAACAGCAGCATTGTAAGAACCAACCTGCTAACAAGAGAGAGAGCTCTTTGTTCTGAACTGAACTCATCTGAATGATTAAAGGATCACCGTTCAGATCTCTGCATCAGGGGAGGACTAATAATTCTTCATATGCGTATTTTTCTTCGGATATGTTAGAAAACAGTACTGTAGTTATTTACAACACTTTTTTCTAGAGGTAAATTGGTTTCTCCAACAGTAGGAGGAAGAATGAACTTCTGACTCCTAGCAGTCCGCTGATATTACACAAGAATTTCATAAGCTCGGGCAAGCTGGTACAAGAGTAGCAGGAAAAGCAGCATTTAAAAGATGAGGCTCTGGTTTTTCTATCTGCTATAACTGCATAAACTTCTTTTCTAGAAGTCAGGGATGTTACTCAGGATTTATTGAAGTATATTCAAGATAAGAAGCTGGGTCAGGATAACCAGGTGAGTAATATCTCTTCTCAATTTACCATATTTAACTGAAATCAAGACAACTTTGAATTTAAGATGACCCTCCAACAATTACATTTCTAAATCTGTTATAGTTTTCCATGTAAAGAATCTAATATTTGGAGGGTCATCTTAAATCCGTCCCCTCCCCGCTGCAGTGGGGAAAGCAGTGGCAGGCAGGCAGGTGACAGGGGAGTCCAGTGGCTGGGCCCAGCACCTTGCCCCCCAGTGCCTGCCTCCACCCAGAGTGAGGTGTGGAGCTGCCCCCACCACTGCTGTGGGGCCAGGCAGGGGCCTGAGCCACAAGGGAGGGGAAGCGGACGGACGGGGAGGGCATACAGGGCTCCTACCCGCATGCTGGGAGCCTGCTCTGATGTGCTGGAAATCCAGTGTGTCGGAGCAGACTCGATTAATCAGGTCTGCTGGAGCACGGAAACTGATGCATCGCGGGAGCCTCAGGTGTCACGTGTGTCAGCGTCACCACACGCCTCCACGCTCACAAAATGGTGGCAGGGCGCGTTGAAATAAAACAAGGCCAACGAGCTTTAGTTCAAAGCATCCCACTGCCATTTTTTCAGTATGGGAACGTGCGGTGATGCTGGTACACGTGACGCACAGGCGCTTTTAATTTGCACGGCTCACTAATTAAAGCACCCAGCGCCGCATCAGAAGCACATGTACAAATGCCCACAGGGGCGACCCAGAGAGAGGGGAGGGGTGGGCTCTGACTTCAGACCTCAAAACTCAAATTGGGTAGGGGACAGGACTGCAGCACCTGCCTGCCCCCCTGCTTGTACTCGCATCCAAGACAATGGTCTCCCTGCTTTCCCCACTGCCCATGGTAAATGGGAAGCGAAGCTTCACCTTGGACTCCAGCAAGTCTGGTGCTGGAATGGGCTCCTTTTCTGCAGTCACTCAAGAGTGAGAAACGTAAATCCTTATTTGGAGTTAGTGTCTAAATACAGTATCTAAATCAGTGGTTCTCCACCTCCTTAAACTCGAAACACCCCTCAGAAAATGCCAGCTCTTACTTTTTTCTCCCCCTACAAAAAAATACAGCAATTCTTGTGTTTCAGAGAACTAAGAAAGACCACAACAAGTCAGAATGTTTTTAACACTATGAACTCCTATCTGAAAAATCATCTCCAGATTTACCTTGTGAATCATGTTCGCGCACTAACATGTGCTAACACTGCACTGCACCCTGGACATAATCGCAAGGCACCCTGATTGAGAATCACTGATCTAAATGTGCCACATATGACAGTATCTCAATCTAACAGTGAAAACAATATTCTTCTGTTCTGTATTAAAATTGAGACACACGGAAATCTGCATCAAAGTCAAGGAATGATAATCTTACACATTTGTTTCTTATCATTAAACGTTATTAAAGGTGACAGTCTAAATGAAACAGGAATGGCAGAAATGCCTCCACTATGACTTGAATTAAACTGGAGACTGACACAAGCATGCGTATTGCTTTTGACAACACAGAGCTCAGGCATCAAAAAGAAACGGTATTCGATGAAAGATGATGCAACTTCATACACTTCAGCTGTCGAGGAAGAATCCTTTGAACCCAAATGCACGAAGAGAATTATCCTATATCATTAGAAGCTGCACTTCTTGCTTTCTATCCGACTCACTCATAAGAATTTGCACCTGCTGTATACAAAACCTGCCACCAATAAACCCAACATACTCTCAAAATGCTTTGTATGCATCTACTTTCTCAGAAAGACTCTGAAAGAAAATAGTAAGAATTAAACTGGTCTCTATACTCAGATGTTGTAGTTGATAATAGCTGTTTGTTCTAATAATGACTCCAAATTGTTAAAGGTAGATTTTTTAAAACCATTTTTATCCACAGGAAAGAAGAAGCAATACAAAGT
>NW_005842408.1:1018485-1023145 GCF_000455745.1 Alligator sinensis | reverse complement strand
AAGAGTGTTTATGAACTCACTTCACCTTCTCCATTAACATATTTCAATGTGAACAGTGAGTTTACATTCAATTTATAAATGAGAATGTTTAGGCTTAGCTATTACAACAGCCTATATTAGAAATAAGCAACAAGCATAAAGCATTACTCTAGTACCAGATGAATAACACTAAAGCATTTAAATGTCCTTTCTTCAAGGAAGCCGAAATGGCAAAAGATAAAGGATACTTTAAAAAAAATCAGTAATACCTACTAACAATTCTCAATCTTCCTTAAAAAAACAAAAATTAAACTTGTTATACTTTGTAACCTTTCCTAAAACATCTGGATTTACACATGCTGGAAGAAAACAGCAAAATGCTGCCGTTCTAATGTATTCAGAAACAGTTTTTAGAAAGAAAATCTTGCTAGTCTATATTAAGAAAGGTATCATTTAACTACACCCATTTTTAAGTGCTACTATAATCAGGTCTTACAAACATGATATTTTAGAACAGTAATAAATATTCACTTTTACTACAAAATTTCATTAGGCAAAACAATTCAAATAAAAAGAAAAGACTAATATGGTACTTCCATTATGATTAGATCTAAAAAAATACCTTTAACATTAGATTAGGAGGAAGGGTTCAACTAAGATCTTATTATTAAGCAGCCTAAGATGTTGTGTCTTACCTTAGTAGTTACAATGCATAAGCAATCCATTGTTTCAGCATAACCACTATTTTCTAAACATTAAGCAGTTTATTGCAACTAAATGCTGGCTAGACAAAGAACTCGGGAGAGGAACGGAATAAAGACACCCAGAGGTCAAAGCAGCAGAACTTGTGGCAGGTTCGCTCCTGGGTCCACTCCCAGGTAGAAGCAATTTGGGAGAGTGGAGGGGGGGGTTGGGGGAGGGATAACGTCTGCTATAATAAATGCATTGCAAGTACTTAACAGTTTTTAAAGCTCTTTACTTTTGATCATCTGTGTTCTAAGCACTTGAGTTTATCCCTGAACAAAAGCCAGAGAAGATGCCAGAGTTTATTCCATACCAGTCAACTGCTTCTTCGTACGCTCGTCTCCCAGGACTGCTTAAATGCACAAAGGTTCACAAGGAGTCACTGGATGAAGTGCAATATAAAATGTTTTTCACTGACAAGATTTGATATTTGCTTTTCCTAGTTGGTTACAAGCTCTTTAAAATAAATATCTTCCTTCCTTAGAAAAGAAAAAGAAAATACAACCATCCAGAAAGATTTCTGCTATCAAACCATTTCAGCATCTGCAAAATAATTGACTTTCTTAGGCAGAAATGAATGGACTATTCCATATAGAGTTTTACAGGAGGGGTGCAACAAAACAGACGAGGGATTGGGAAAAGACTGTCTTTACCAAACAGCAGTACTTTCTGAAAAGTAAATTACATCATTTTTGGAAAAAACTAAGGTTTTTAGCTTTGAATTAATCCAAACTGTCATTTTTGGGGGGGAAATGTTCTAATACAGTGAATCACTAAATTAGAAATGAAGTGGATTGCTCATAATTAAAAGGAATTATTAAAAGGAAAAATCTGGTGTCCTATTTCTACATAGATGGTTAAACACTGAGGTTCTCTCATTTCCACACACACCTCTGGCTTGCGCTCTTGTGGTTCAGACCAGCGGTGCTCAACCTTTTAGCCTCACAGGACAGACAAACGAGTGGCACGGGGCTGGTGCACAGGTCGGATCGGACCCCGCGCCCCAGGATCCTTGCCATTCCTACCCAGCCCTGCACACCGGGGAGGGGGCCCCACGCAGCCCTGAGCGCCATGGGGAACTGGCCTACAGGCCAGGTGTTGAGCATTCAATTTAGAGCGTTTCTTCTCCCAACTAGACAGAGACAGAACATTAGTTATTTCTGTTAATAATGTGACCACATAGCCAACTTAAGCAGTTTTGGAAATTAGTTAAAGAAAACTTGTGGAAATCTGTTTTGCATTACGTTACAATTTTAGACTTAACTGTATAACTCACACTGAACTAATGTAGACTAGATTAGCTGTCAAAAAGCAATCCCAGTGTATACTATTCAAATATGACAACTGTGATGGTATCCAGAAATTTTTCCCTAAGTCTAATTATTAAACACAAATTCTACAAATCGAGGTTAAATGGGTTCATATCATGCATCACAAATGACATTATTATGATAGGTCTAGCTTCTCTGTGAACTTTTATTCAATGAAGGGACCGCGAAGGACAATCCCTCGTTAGCACTCTGCAGTTGTATCTCAACTGCACTGTTACCCTGAGAAATGAGACGTTCCCGGCTGGCAGGATCACCCTTCACAAATGCCCCACATACTGATTCAATAGGCATCTATAAGGCTGTGTGTGCACATCCGCATGTGCCCGTGTATTTGTATAGTTCATACACACACAGATAGGCAAGTAGAGACTTAATGTATCCATAACCACTCTCTACTCTTACAAACCCACACAAGCTCCGGTTATCATGTGTACCCTACAATAATGGAAGGTAATAGAAATTTCTCCAAAGAAATTTAAGGTTCTCTGCTATTAAAGAAATACATGTAATCTTACCGTGAGATTTAAATGTAGAATTTAATCAAAATTCACTCTGCAGCCAATAAAATGTTGCGCATTATTAAGAAGGGGATTGAAAACAAAATAGAGAACATCATCATACCACTATACAAATCCATGGTGCGCCCACATCTGGAATAGTTTGCAGTTCTGCTCCGCACATCTCAAAAAGGATGCAGTAGAAGTGGAAATGGCACAGAGAAAGACAAAATAATCACGGACCTGGAGCAGCTGCCATACCAGGAAAGACTGAAAAGGCTAGGACTCTTCAGTTTGGAAAGAAAGCCGAGGGCGGGGGACATGACAGAGGTCTATAAAATTATGAAGGATGTGAACCAAGGGAACAGGGAACTGCTGTTCAACAAGAACACTAGAATTGGAGGGCACCCACTAAAATTAGTAAGTGACGGGTTTAAAGCTAACACGAGGAAGGATTTTTTTAAACACTACAAAATTTATTAGTGGAATTCATGGCCACAGAAAGTAGTGAAGGCAGAGAGTGGAGTCAAGTTAAAAAAAGGACTGGATAATCATGGATGATCTATTAATGGCTACTGAACAGAATGGTTGGAGAGAAAACTCTGGCATCTGTAATGCAAGAGATGGTAGATGGCAGGCAGGGTACTGAATGGGGAATATCACTCTAGAGCAGGGTTTTCAACCTGTGATCTGTGGAGCCTTGGGAGTCTGCAGCCTACGTCAAAGAGGTCCACAAAAGATGACAATGATCAATCAGAAGTATATAAATACCCACACTTACATTCAAAGGGGTCTGCACCTCCAGCCAAAATTTTTCCCATGGGAAAATGAAAAAAACCCAAAATACATGGATTTTCCCTTTTAATCGGGAAAAATGCAGATTTCTCATTTTAACAGAGGAACACATGGATTTTCCACTTTTGCAAAGAGCTCTCTGCAGGCTGGCTGAGTTCTAGCCTGCAAGGGGGTGGAGGGAGCAGGATGAGGACGGTCAGACAGGAGAGGCCATCTGCATGTGTGTGCTCACACATGCATGTGGCTGCCAGGCAGCCTGGAGAACAGCTCCCACAGGTAAGTCTGGCGGGGTGGGACTGAGGCCCCTGTAGAGAGGGAGGGAGGGAACTGGGCAGGGCTGGGGCTGTTGCTGCTGCCCAGCTGAGGTGATGCAGGGGCTTGGGGCCAGGGCATAGTCGCAGGGCTCCAGCAGGGAGTAGGATGGAACAGCAGGCGACTGGTCCAGGAGGTAGGGGGGCTGGCTGCTCACACTACTGGGGGGATTTGCCCCCCAGAATTGTGCACGGGGCCTGACTTAGCAGGGCAGAGTGGGACTGGGTGGGAGTTGTGTCCCTCGCTGCTGCCAGGCGGGCAGGGGGCACCTCGCCAGGGTGGCCTGGGGTTTGCAACAGCAAGGAGCTTTCCTGCCCAGCCCCACTCTGCCCTGCTGCGCTGGGTCCCACCCGCTCTCCCCATGGGCTCCGCTCCAGCTGTGCCGCCCAGGGGCAAGGGGGAGCTGGGCTCTGCCCTCTGCTCTGCCATAGCAGCCACCCCCTCCCATGGGTGGCAGCCAGGGCTTGGGCACTGCTGGAGGGGGCTGTGGACTCAGTTCTTTGGCCCTACAGCCCTGGCAGCTGGGGCCCCCCTCTGCCAGGGCTGGGGGGGGAAAAGAGTCTGGGGGGGAGGCGAGGAGTACCAGTAGGGCCAGAGAACTGTGGGTTGGGAGTGAGGGCCCTGGACCTGGGTCCTGGTGAGTGAAGAGAGCAGGGGGAGCTCTGATTTAAAAACCCAAAATCAAATACCAAAACGTATAGGTATTTAGAATGTATTTTTATTATACTGTTTGAGGCACTGCTAGGCTTCCAAATTGCTTTAAAATTGTAAATATATCAATAAAACAGTGCGTTGAATACATATACATATAGTAATGTTTCATTTTAATCGCGGGTTTGGGGTTTTTATCAGAGAAGTGGCATTTTTTTTAATCAGAGAATTTACAATTTTTAAACAGAGAAAACCAGGATCCTGGGTCATTAGGCTGCTTCCTGTCTTCCTCTTAGGCTACGGGTACTGGTCCCCCTCACCCCTTCCCCTCCCTCCCACCTGCTGCCTGTG
>NW_005842408.1:1011990-1018475 GCF_000455745.1 Alligator sinensis | reverse complement strand
CAGCAGGGCTTCCCCGCCCCCCCACTTCCCTGCCACGCTGCACCTGCCCAGAGACGAAGGATAACTGGAAGGCTGATTGTCACGGCACTTTTCAGTTAAATGATTAATTGTTTAACCTTTCACATCCCTAGTAGAGGTGGTTTTTCAATTGAAAAATAAAATGCGTGTAGATGTCATTAGGGACTGTGGCTTTTTCCCCGTCTTAAACCAGGCGTACCAAGGATAATACTCACATTTCCAGAAAGGCAATATGTTTGCTTTACATAGCTCACCTGAACTTTTAACTAAAACAACAGTGGTGGCATATTTACAGCAGAGCCTGTCAATCCCAGATAGGCCCCGTCAGCTATCTCCAGACCCATGGATAAGGCCATCATCCTTGACTGCGAGGGATTGCCAAAGAAGAAAGAAGGTCACGTGGCCGTTTAGCTCTGCTGGTTAGAGCTCAGCTGGGGTCTCCCAGGGTCAAACCTCCCCCCACTCCCGCTGCACGGGGAACGCCTGCATGTGCGATGTGTGGCGCTGCCGTGTGCAGCACCACCTACCGCACGCCCGTGCTTGTCTGGATGCAGCCACGGGGTCTGCGGCAGTTTTCCCTCTTCTGGGAGTATTCCCCAGGCTCTGCATAGGGAAAATATATTTAGTATTTATATCCTTCAAAAGTATGTGCTTGCTCAGTCCCAGATTGGTAATATTTTCTTCAGTTCTGTTTTTAGTCTTGGTTAACTAAATATGAATCTCAAGCTTTAAATGCTCTTCCCTAACCTGGTGGAGGAATGGCTGGTTAATGGTCAGTAATATAATTTACAGGACCTAGTGGGTCTCCTCTCTTGGTTGACTTTGCCCTATATTGTCGTTCTTCCTAATGTTGTTGCATCTTCTTGCTATATTTCGTTGCAGTCCTCACTCTCCAAACAAGAGGAGATCAGAGTCATTTTAGCAAATCAGTTCCAATGGCTCCTTAGCCTGCTTGAATTAAACAATTAAGTTTCTTATGTGCTTTGGAATTTGAGTTAAATGTTAACCACCTCTTCAGGGAATCTCTAAATACATATCCAAAAGCCATTTCTGTGTTAGTCATGGCAACAGAAGAAAAACTGCTTAGGGTTACTGGTATTTTGTTGTGTGCAATTTTCCAGGGATGTTTAACTGAGATGCAGAATTTTCAGTGAAAGGTCTGTACAGACATTGCTCTCCGCTGAAGTGCTGCTGGGGTCTGTCACTGCTTCTGTCCTGAGAGTCAGTTCAAAAAACCTTCGATGGGCCCTCCATAGAAAAGCAAAAAAATCTGCCACATTTCATTAAAATGCAAACTTTACTACTCTTGCTGTCATATCCCACATTTGTCTTTACTTGTTTTCATGCTTATTTATTTCTTGACCTTTCTTCTATTCTCTAACGTTTCACTTATTTTTAACCCGTATGAGATGGTAAGCTCGGCTTCTGTGCTTCTACTTGTCTGCTGTGTCTCCACTTCTCTCTCTTCTCAAAGAGGAGTTGGTCACTGCTCTCAAATGCATGGCACAGCTGCAGCAGTTTCGGGCCTTTTAACTAATTGTGTAGCCAATGGGAGAAGATGTTGAAGTAGATAACCTATGTAACCTAAGGAAGCAGGAGACTACAACAGATTAGATTTCAAGCAGGCCCTCTGTAAACAGTGTCCTCACACCAAAAGAGGGCAAGCATCGATCCTCTGGATCATGGTGTGCGCATAAGAGGCCGAGTCAGGTGCCTGATGAATCCACTTGTACAGAGCTGTGTGACCATCACACCTTTGACGTGTACGCCTAGGCAAAAGTATGAAGGAGTGGAGGCTACCCAACCTACCACCCCCCTTTGGACCAGAGACAGAACGGTCCAATGAGCCGGGTAACTTTAGACCAGTCAGTCTTACCTCTATTCCTGGGAAAATGCTAGAGAAAATAATCAAAGAACACATTTGTGCAGGCCCGGAGGGGAAACGATGCTGAGGGGAAACCAGCACGGGTTTGTCACAGGTAGATCCTGCCTGACAAACCTTGTAGCCTTCTATGACCAGGTCACACACTGCCTGGACGCGGGACCCGAGGCTGATGTCATCTTCCTGGACTTTAGGAAGGCCTTCGGCACAGTCTCGCACCCTATCCTGATTGGGAAGCTAGCAGACTGTGGAGTGGACGCCTACACGGTCAAGTGGGTGGCCAACTGGCTTAGGGACCGCACCCAGAGAGTGGTGGTGGATGGGTCCTTCTCGGCCTAGAGGGAAGTGGGCAGTGGGGTCCCGCAGGGTTCGGTCCTCGGACTGATACTATTTAATATCTTCATCAGCGATTTGGACGAGGGCGTGGAGAGCACCCTCTCCAAGTTCGCTGATGATACCAAGTTATGGGGCAAAGGTTGTACACTGGAGGGCAGGGAGCAGATTCAGGCTGACCTGGACAGGTTGGATCAATGGACAGAGAGAAATAGGATGCAATTTAATAAAGAGAAATGTAAGGTACTCCACCTGGGAAGGACCCCGCTACGCGGCCCTGCTCAGGCCCCAGTTGGAGTACTGTGTCCGGCTCTGGGCGCCGCACTTCAAGAGGGACGCGGGGAATCTCGAGAGGGTCCAGAGGAGGCCACTCGCGTGGTTAGTGGCCTTCGTGATAGACTCTACGAGGGGAGGTTGAGAGAGCTGAATCTCTTCAGCCGTCACAAGAGACAGCTGAGGGGAGATCTTGTGGCCGCCTATACATTTATTAGGGGAGCTCAACAGGGAATAGGGGAAGCGCTGTTTACTAGGGCACCCCAGGGAGTGACTAGGAATAATGGGTGTAAACTAGTTGAGAGTGGATTTAGGTTAGATATTAGGAAGAAATGTTTCACAATAAGGGCGGCCAGGATCTGGAATGGGTTTCCAAGAGAGGTGGTGCTATCACCTAGCTTGGAGGCCTTCAAGAGGAGGCTAGATAGTCACCTGGCTGGGGTCATCTGACCTTGGTCCTCTTCCCTGCCAAGGGCAGGGGGTCGGACACGATGATCCACTGTGGTCCCTTCCGACTACAATCTATGCATCTATCAATGCACAGGCCAAACGAAGGCGAGATGTTCAGTGCCTCAATGGTTGTAGCTTCCTCCAGAGAGCAACCGATAAGAACTGCAGCTGACTGTCCAATGCCTCAGCAAGGGTGTGTTTGTCAGGGTGACATCCCTTAGCCCTTCTCCAACCACGGACAACTTCCCTTAGCCCTTCTCCAACTCACAAGACAGTGGGGGCTAGAGTGAAAGATCACCCAGAAAAAACAAGCAAAAATGAGGACTGTGGATCTCTGTCCTACCTGCCAAGAAGAACTGGAGGCCTGAGAGACTCCTGAACACCTGGCCAGCTGCAGGGAGATGCTCTGTCCTCCAACAAAAGACTTATGAAAAGTTTCTGATGTCTTACGTTAGGCAAAGTTTTCTGTTGTTTCCTTGCCTTATGCTTAACATTGTAAATTGCTGTACTCAATAAATGCCTTCTTCAGAGAATGGACTATTCTTGTCCAAGCCATTTTCAAGATTTCCACCACCTAAAGCCTGACATTAACTTTAGGTAACAGTCACCATTGGCATTCTTTCTTAGTTCTACCCTCACCCCTCATTTCCTTGGTGCTCCTTTTCTGTGCTCCCCTCCTATATTACTGAAGGGCAGAGATCAGTTGCCCCACTGCGTTCAGACTTTTAACGACCACGACAACGACAACAATGACCGATGTACAGTTTCCTTACATCCAGTCACCAACGTTGTAGGGTTTTTAAGCCGTCTCTTTTTTCTTTTTTTTAGAAGTTCATAGTTCATCAGGTGCTCTTTCAAAGAGCTTCAAAAAAGGACTTCTGTCAACAGAGAGCAACAGAAATTTTGAGGCATTATCTGCATGAGTTCCTCTGCAGAAAGAATGATTTGGTCCCAAACTCCTCAGCTTTTTTCTAGTCTGTGATAAACAGACACAATTCCACTCACTTAGAGGGCCGTTCTCCTGAAGAACACAAGGCCACTGGTGCTCCAATTACTGGATAACCTTTCAGATAACATTACTTCCATGCAGTCTGAAAGAGGCCCAGCTTCCCTGATCCAAACTACCCAGACTTCAGAGGCTTAAAATCCACATTTTTAAGAACATAAGAACTGGAACATAAGAACTGCCACTAACTTGGTCAGACCCTAGGTCCATCTTGCCCTGTCTCCTATGTCACGAGGGGCAGAGAGTGGATGCTGAAGTGAGCCGGGTACAACCTGGGTTTGCCCCGTTCCTCTCTCTCCAGCATTTGAGGTCTGGGAAGTTCCGATTCAGAGGCTGTGCCCCTCACTCCCCTGCTGAATAACTACTGATGCCCCTTTCCTCCAAAAATCTGTCCAATCGCTTTGTCAGTCTGGCTAAACTGTCAGCTTCCACCGTACCCGATGGCAATAAGCTGCATACTTTAATATGCTGTGTGAAAAAACATCCTTTTTGAGGGACACAGGGAAGAAGAAAATGTGTTTTATGCAGGTATCATCTGAGATTTGACCGGTCCTAAAAGCATGAGCTAATTTGTGTTTTAGAAGAATGAACTATATAAATAAATGTATAAATAGTAAGGCACGTATAAATAACTATATAATTTAAATTTAACCTCATTTTTCCCCTTTAGCGCTAGAAATTTTCAGGATCATTAGTCTTTTCCCGAATATTCAATGTACAATCAATTGTAAAAAAAAAAAATATCTGTTTTATGTTCACACATCCACTCTTCTGAAGTATACCCAGGTTTTCAGCTAACTGAGCTTGTAGGCTTTTTCCTGGCTCTGTGGATCCAGGGGTGACCTGCCACCTGGACTGTTCAAAGTTTCCCAGGTTCCTGCACTGGACTCAAGGGACTGGAAGCCTTAATTTAGCACAGGGCTCTTAAGGCCTTCCAAGCTTCTAGCTTCATGATGGAAAATTAATGCCTGCCTCACTTCAGAAGAGACCAGCAAGATCCCCATATACTGCAGTGGTGACCATCCAAGTTACCGAGCACAAGACGCTTTCCCGGGCAAACTGAGCCAGCCACAACGTGAGTACCAGGTTGTGCCTTATGGGCATAAGAGTAGCCATTCAGGATGCCATGCAGGGTCACCTGCTCCATACAGCAGTTCTGCATGGTTTACACTGATTACACTTCAACCCCATGCAGACGTCAATCATGATTTTTATAGTTCTTGGGAGGTGGGGGGAGGAAGTCAACTTATAACTAGAACAAAACGGCATTCACATAATCAGTTAACATCTTTGTGTAGTTTTGCCCACCCTCAAAGACTATCGAGGTCATACACATCTACCACGTATAGGTCAGTGTTACCAAGAGTCATGTTCAACTATATCATGTTTTCATGCTTAACATAGGAAGTAGTTAAACACCAATGTATTAAAAAACAGCACAAACATATAACTTGTTTTCCTTATCTGTATATGGGTAATGAAATAACAGATTTGGCATCTAGAAATTCATTCAGAGTACTTGCTGAACACAGGGCCAAAATGGATATTTATTACTCCATGTGCTGCATCTGTCTTCTAATTACATCAGAGACCATCTGTAAAATTCCACTAATATCTTTTCATTACCATCCACCTCATTAATTAAAATGTAAAGGTTCTTTTTGCACTACCTTAAATGAAACTAGGAGACAGTGGTGTTGATGCCTACATGGTCAGATGGATCACTAACTGGCTGGAGGGCCGCACCCAGAGAGTGGTGGTGGACGGGTTATTTTCGACCTGGAGGGATGTGGGCAGTGGGGTTCCCCAGGGCTTGGTCCTCGGGCCCGCACTGTTCAACATCTTCATCAGTGACTTGGACGAGGGGGTGAAAAGCACCCTGTTCAAATATGCAGATGACACTAAGATGTGGGGAGAAGTGGGTACGCTAGTAGGAAGGAACAGACTGCAAGCAGATCTAGACAGGTTACAGGGGAGGAGGATGAGAACAGGATGGGGTTGAACACTGCCAAGTGCAGGGTGCTGCACCTGGGGAGGAGGAACCAGAGGCACACCTACAGGCTGGGCAACTCCCTTCTCATCACTGTTGAGACAGAAAAGAATCTTGGAGTCATCACTGATGCCACAATGAACATGGCCCGACAGTGTGGGGACGCGGTCAGGAAGGCCAACCGTACCTTGTCGTGCATCCACAGATGCATCTCGAGCAGGGCCAAGGAGGTGATCCTCCCCCTCTATGCGACACTGGTCAGGCCGCAGCTGGAGTACCGCGACCAGTTCTGGGCGCCGCACTTCAGGAGGGATGAGGCCAATATGCAGAGGGTCCAGAGGAGGCCACCCACATGATCAGGGGGCATCAGGGCAGGCCCTACGAGGAGAGGCGACGGGACCTGAACCTGTTCAGCCTCCACAAGAGAAGGCTGAGAGGGGATCTAGTGGCCGTCTACAAACTAGTCAAGGGGGACCAGCAGGCCTTGGGAGAGCCCCTGTTCCCCTGAGCACTCCCGGGAGGTACAAGAAACA
>NW_005842408.1:978850-1011919 GCF_000455745.1 Alligator sinensis | reverse complement strand
AAATGGCTGTCCAAACAGCGGGCCAGGTCCTTTTGTCTCCAGTACTCTTTCCTGCCACGGCAGGGGGTCGGACTAAATGATCTCCTCATGTCCCTTCCGACCCTATGAAACTACTATGAAACTGTTACACAAATCAGTTTTTGACACATTAAAATTTCTGAATGAATTAATATTGAGTCAAATACATGTTTAAGGACTCACAAAGCTAATTTTCCCTACCCAAAAAAACAAAAGCTTATGGACCTGGAGGACACTTTGCACCCAAAAGCTTGTCTAACATCTCACCCAGCTACACAGTTGGTCTAAGACAAGATATCACCATAAAATTTTGCTTCAAAGTTTATGGAGACATGAAATGGCAAGAAGTGAACTATTCAAGAAATACAACAGCTTACCAGCTGTGACCATTCACTCGAGTAGATGGGAGTCCCACCTGGTGTTACTTAATTAGGCCTCCATCACTGAAGAGCGAGCCTACACTAGAAATTAGCACAAGTTAAACAGATCTGCTTTCAGTTCCACTCTCGCACAATCTGCAGTTATAACTCTGCTGCTGAGTGAAGCAAGCTGTTCTTTCACACTCAGAAACGGCCACCCTCCCTGTACGTGGCACCAAAGGGGAGTCTCAGCCACTCCCTGTATTGGAGCTCCTCCTGTGACTTCTCTTTCCTATCACATCTCTAATATTGCTAATTAATAACTCAACAGCATGGTCCCCCACCCATGCAACATGATGCTCACAAAACATGTGCAATCACAGGAGTTAGAGTTGAAGTCAAGGTTTATGGGACAAGCAAAATATAATGTTGACAACAGCATATTACCTGCTCAGCTGTTTCATGGATTGCCAGGCTAACGTGAAGAACCACTGCCCTCATTTTTTGTATTCTTTGTAAGGATAAATTTAACTCTGAATCAACTTGGCTTAAAATATTCCACCTTACTGATACCCCTAGTCTTAACAATATTTTAACATGTTTTGTCTTGAAACTTAACTGTAATTCTTTTTTATCTTAACAGTAAACAAGAAACAGTATTACTTTCAATTATCTGAAAACATAGTATAGAAAGTATTAACCTCTAGTCACCACAGCAGATGGAGCAGCTGCAGTTTTCCTCCATGCATTTCCTGGCAGCCACATCCCATACCTACACGAATGCGCGCGCACAAGCAAGCATACACGCTCACGTACACTAGTACCACTTTCAATGTGCACAACCCTGGTTCTTCCTCCCATTGCCCTCTCAAGATCTGGTAAACTAATTTTGAAGAGAAATATTTAGCTTAATCTTCATTTTTTGTTATCATTTCACATGCTGGATTGGTTCCATCAGGA
The DNA here is from genome assembly GCF_000455745.1 of Alligator sinensis. Taxonomy (NCBI): domain Eukaryota; kingdom Metazoa; phylum Chordata; order Crocodylia; family Alligatoridae; genus Alligator; species Alligator sinensis. The sequence goes on along the minus strand of NW_005842408.1, from coordinate 1,010,582 downwards.
GTCTGATGCATTAAAATACTCTTTTAGGAAAACTAAGGAAGAATCACCTTCTTTCCAAACTGCGACTATCTTCTGTTTCTTCCAAAAGGAATGAAGTCAGCAGCCATCTCTATTCAGAGCTGTATGTGACCTAATAGTTGAAAACAATGGAAGATAACGACCCTTTTGAAAAAGGGCAGCTTTTGTCACAAGAATTCTTGGCAGTAAAACATGAGAGGCCCTGTTGGAAAAATTTGCAGTTTCTGGTAATAGAAGTGCCTGAATTAACACTAATCCTAAATGTTAAAAGTCAGTGTACATACAAAATTGCAGCACAAATTTTCACCAGTCCCTCAAAGTTAAAACCTGTTACAACACTGCAAAACTGAAGCAGGCATGAATAAACCGTGGAAGCAATTCCTTTACAACTGAAATCAATGAGGTTTGATAACTGGCTAGACTGATTTAATTGGCTGCCCACCTGACCTGATGGCCCCATACGGGAATCACGAGAATATATGAAAATGTGGGGTTCCATTTTTTCTTAAGTTTCCTGCTCTCTCAGTCGAGGAATGCCAGGAATAGGACCTGAACGTACTTGAAAGACTCAGGAACCAGAAAAATAAACCTTTCTTCTTTTAAGTCTCATGATTTTAAAGCCAATGCCAGGATTTCGAAAGGCTGAGTCTATTACCCACAAGTGTGCTGAATTATGATATTATTCCATTAAAATAATTCACAATGAACTGAAACTGGGTGCTTACTTTTTCTTTTTTTTTTTTTTTTTAAAGACCCATTTATTTAGCTCTAAACAAATAACTTCTGATTGATCAAAAAACTGATTCTGTACTCGAAGGATAAGTGCTATAATTCTGAGATTGGGGTATTGCATTCTTCATACTCACGTGCTTACGGGTAAGAGCAAATGTTTTACATTAGCCAAAGCACACAAGTTTCTCCTCTGTGACTACTCATATTTATGTCAAAATCTATCTGCACAAAGCAAAAAGTAGACTTGGGATTTTCAAGATGACACTGGCATGAAGCGTAGCTGTAGCCCATATTCAAATATTCGGGATACTGTTTGGGGAAGGATTTCTCAGTAGCTTATTTTTTATACTTTACTTGTTCTCCCATTTGCTCATTTTATACATTATTTTCTTCTCCACTTTAAGTCATCCTAAGCCTTTGTTAGAAAAGGTGACATGTCAATCTAATAAATAAATCAGTGGGGGCCACGCTTTTTGCAGGAATGTCACAAATTTGCACTGAACTTTCCTCAAGTGCAATTCCAGTTCCCTTCCTCTGCCCAATATGCTGCTCTGCTCTTTGCTCCCTGCCCTCTCCCACTCCACTGTTTGCTTCCTGCCCTGTGCTCCCTGCCTGCTCTGCCACCGTACTACCTGCCCCCTCCCTGATCCATTATGTGCCCCACACAGGCTGTCCAAGCCAGTTATGGCTCACATGCCACTGGCTAGCCACCCCTGAGGTAACTGAACCAAAATGATCAGTAATGTAATGTAAAGCACATATCTGCCATGCCTGTGCTATGCAAAGAAAGCCAAAAACATTAAGAAAAAAACTCTTGATACTTTTACATATAATTCTCCATTAAGCATATATGCATTTTTCCATAAGATTAGATGATCCGGTCTCTTTATCTACACACACCAGCTGAAAACTTGAAGTGTACCTAAATCATACCTGACATTCCTATCTATAATTTTTTTTTTTGCTAGTAAAATAAAGTAGCATTTATATTAGTTTCCAGCCATAAGTCACAAATTTGTATCCATTTTCCTCAAATCTAATTACCTTTTTATTGGGCAAGGTTCCAAAAGAGAGACTTCAAAGTATGGCAAAAATACAAGTGGAGTTTAAGTGGAGCTAGCCTATCATAGATTCTGAAAGATTTTATGGGATCACTTGAATTTGACTCCCATTTTAAACAGGTGCCAAATACTCAATGCTCTAAAACATTATCTGAACTGTAAGAAACACCACCCAAAATTTTATTTCAACTCTATTTTATAAAATAAGAGTTGGTAAAACCACCATAAAAAACAGAGTTCTTTTCTTCCGTGTTGCACAATGTGCAGTCATTTACATCTGTGCAAAGTATTTCCAGTTCAAAACTGAACTTCACAATTGAACTGAGCTACACAAGGCGAGGTCCAAAAATGACAGGTAACACAACCCACGCCACGCAAACTTGAGACAAAGCAGGATATAAAATATCTAATTCCTGACCACCCAAGTCAGGCCACAAGACCCTATTTTCAGTTCATTTTTATAGCATTTTTGTTTAAATACGAATGCTTGCAAATGCAAATTTTATTAAGCACATGCAAAGCACACACAACGATGATACTGAAAAGAAGCTTGACGAAAACTCAGCGAGGCATCAAAACATAGGTAAAATGAATCCACTCCTGTCTTTATACATCCCAAGATTGCTTTAACTCTTTTTGTCACAGCACTGGAAACACATGTGCAGTTGTTCGTTATGACCCTTAAACCTTTTATTCAGTTGCGGCTTTGCAAGATACATTCCCTCATCATCTCCCTAAAAGCCTACACTCCTCGTACCTGGAAGTTCAGCATTTTACTGGTCCAGCTCAGTAGGCGATTCAGACTGCTCTGTATTACTGGATCACATCCTCTTTATTCCCACTCCAATCTTTGTCATTGCAGTAATTTTAAATTCTTATAGACAATTTATGTAAATATAGCATAGCATCAGGCCAACCACCAATCCCTGAAGAATCTCCCTAGAAACACCTGCAAGTCTATGATTCTCCATTAAGCGAGTTGAGTTCTCAGCCCCTTTCAAAGCCTGTTTTTGAAAATTACAACTGAACAACGCAAGCGATCAGAATGTCCCATGGTACTAGGTCAAGCATTTTACAAAAGCTTAAGCATACTATCTACTCAATTAGGTTTTATCAACCAACCGTGTGAACTCTGCAAAGAATACCTATATTCCCATAAAAGGACTCGCATCACTTGCATTCTTTCCAACTGGTTAACGGAAAAACATACATGATTAATAGGCCCAGTCATTTTTGTGGTCTGTCTCTGAACCACATTTTTCTTTTAAGAGAATTACTCAAATTCAACATTAAAAAATTGGCTCAATGCATAACACTGCTTTGCATAATAGCCTATTTTCAGCATTTTCCATCCATACGTTGTTCAAATATTCCTGCATGTTGAGCAGATTTTCATTAATCTGACTACAGTGACATTTCTATTTTCCCCTGAGTAATTACAGGTAATTTAGGACACAACTAAAAGAGGTTCAAATGGATCCTTTCTATGTGAAAACATCAAATGCATCTGCCATTGCGTTACATAATCACCTGGCTTGACTGGTTCCTTGCTTCTTGAAAAGTCTATTGCAGAATATTTTCAGAAGTTGCCACCCCACTTCAGGACCTTTTAAACAAAGAATCTAGTAAAGAATCTAGATATCCCACAGCTACCTTTTTTGCTATGCTGAAGGTGGACCTTTCTTTTTTTATTTTTAACTAAATTCTGCCCCTGCTGCCACTTGGCTCTCCACTGCATGCCCCCCCACACTGCTTTCCTATGTCTAGGATGCAATTACCCCGTGTCTAGGATCCCACGTCGTCTTAAATTCTAAGTCATTTTTGAGTCAGGTAAATGCAGTACTTATAACCATAGGAAATTTTAAGACAAAAAGGAGGAAGACTAGAAAACAAAACTTATAAATAAGTTGATATCCTCAAACCAACTGTGTAACTTCTCATAAAGCAGGGAGTACTTAATACAGGGTAATCATCCTACACTGCATGATCAATAATTAATGTAATTATGACAATTCATATGATACCTCTACACTTGGGCTAAGGCTGCTTGGCAGTGTTTCCGATGTCACGGTTGTGCTTGGAAGGCTAGAGAAGTCCCAAGTGTTCACAGGCTGTACTGGTTCAGATGGCTTTGACTGATCAAAGCTTTTTGGATTGTCCAATAAGGTCACTTCATAAAATTCTTGAATATCTAGAAATGTTTAAAAAAAAAAACAACAAAAAAGGTTCAGCGATCAGATTTCATAATAAAACTATTAGTTTGGTCTGTAGTAAACTTAAGACAACTGCACAAGTATGAACATTGTTCTGGTTCTGATCCATTCCAGATACAGAATTAAGGCAATGTTCCTTTCATGAAAGAGCAGCAAAGACTGATTTACCAATTCGCATACTAAAAATTAACAATTTACCCAAGATAAAGATTCTAATTGCGCTCTTTGATTTTTTTTTTTTTTTGTTACAAGTTGTATGTATATTTTCCCCTAAAATTACCCACTGTTGTCTATTTTGGGTTGTTTAGGGGGGGGGGGGGGGTTTAAGGGGTGTTTTCTTTTTAAAAAAAGTAATTTTATAGTGTCAGAGTCCAAGGGTATCAGCATAAGTTTTGAAGCTACAGCATTTAACGACAGCTGAAGCATTTTCCTGTGTTATTTTACTTTCCAAAAAGTTGCTTACTTAATTTACCAGCATCAGGCAATAACTGAAAAAGACAAAACTAACAGCTATGGAGGTACAAAGAACATTCACAACCTTTTCTGGAAATAAATGTTGTGCTTAACGAAGACTAAAAGTAATCAAACTTGAAGAACATTCTTAGACTGTGTACACGTTCCAGACAAACTACTGAAAGGCTATTAACTGTGAAAGAGATGCAAAGGAATACTATTATTAGGGCTGCCATAGATCTGCCTAAAGCACAGCAAAGTTAGCTGCAAATTACAGCATCTTTGAGACTGATCAGGACAAGCAGATCATAGAATCATAGAAATGAAGGGCTGGAAGGGACCTCAAAAGATCGACCCCAACCCCCTGCTCTGGGCAGGAATGATCAAATGATCCCAGGAAGGTATCTGTTCAGTCTCCTCTTGAAGACTTCCAATGTTGGGGACTGCATCCCCTCCTTGGGAAGTCTATTCCAGGTTTTGGTCACCCTTACCGTAAAGAACTTCTTCCTTGCATCCAACCTGAAACCATGCTCAGACAATTTATGGCCATTGCTCCTTGTCTCCTCCCCTGGGACGCCCTAGTGAACAGTCTGTCTCCCAGCTCCCGATATTCACCCCTTACATACTTCTAGACGGCCACCAAGTCCCCCTCAGTCTTCTCTTCCCCATGCTGAACAGTCCCAGATCCCCTAGTCTTTCATAAAGTTTGTCTTCCAGGCCCCTAATCATGCATGTGGCCCTTCTCTGGACCCTTTCATAATTCTCCATGTCTCTTTTGAAGCGCAGCACCCAGAATTGGACACAGATGAGGAACTTTTACTTAATCTATATTATTCCTACCAAAAAACAAAGACAAGTTAGATGCTACTAGATACTACATTTAAGTTTCATGTTTGATTAATTCAATTCAGTGGAATTGCATACATCTATCATTTTAGATGGCTTTTGGCCATAATCCCACATATATGCCTAGAACCTGCATCGTCCTTTCACTTGCGTTCATCTAGTTCAGGGGTGCGCAACTATTTGGGCCCAAGGGCTACATAGGGAGTTTTGATGAGCTGTCATGGACTGGGTCAGCACCCCTTGTCCCCCGCACAACTCACCAAAACTCACTATGGGGCTTTGGGTGAGCGGGAGCGGTGTTCAGGAGTGGGACAAGTGTGATCTTCTCCCTGCATGTCCTGCTCTGTGGGGGGGCAGGACTGGCAAGGGGTGTATGGGGGTGTGTGCACATGTTGGGAGAGTGGGGGGGGGTGCCCAGGGAGTGGTGAGGGGTGTGGACTCAACGACCCAGAAGATTCGTACAAAAAGATCATGTTCTCCACCAATACAGAAAACAGCAGCAGTACCATTACTGTACTTAAATCTCACTTTTATATACATCCGATCACTCAAAAATTCAGACCAACTGGTTACATAACATCTAGTTTCAAAACCATGTTTGCTCTCAGCACTACTGGGTTGGAAGAGTTAAAAAGGGGAGGATGAGAGTGTTTCTGAGAGAGAGTTCCAGAAACTATCCAAGCCAAAAAAGACTAAGTCTCCTGTATCTTATTCATTTTCCACATCACCCTTCTCTTATTATTATATATTTCCATATCAGAGTTCTCTGCATGAATGTCACTACTATTAATCAACATTTAATCAAGCATTTTTTATATGCAAGATTCAGGATATAGTCTAATATGGTGGTTTTCAACCTGTGGTCTGTGGGCCCCTGGGGGTCTGCAGACTATGCCGAAGGGCGCTATGAAAGGTGACTGCAATCAATCAAAAGCATGGGAACAACCACACTTGCAATTCAAAAGGGTCCACACCTCCATTTGAAATGTTTTGGGGGTCTGCAAATGAAAAACTGTTGAAAACCACTGGTCTAATACAACTGGATACTTTAGGAGAGAATTTAATTTTTAACCGTGTTCTGCATTAGCCACATTAAGAAGGTTACTACATTATTTATAGGAGAAAGCTATTTCTGTAAGTGTTTTACAGTAGCAATCTAGGGCATCTATTCTTAATCCTGTTACTATTCAGTTAAGTCATGCCATTTGCAGCAGAACGCACAATCATCACAGCAGACTGGTTTATTTCAAAAGGGCTCATTTCCTTGCACGCCCATCTAGCTGTGGTCTTATCGCCACACCAGTGACACCAGGAAGCACATGCAACTGAAACATGGAAGGTATGGGAACCATCTGATAATGGAATTAGTTGGTCTGTTCTGCACTGCCTTCTTGTTCAGAAAAATTGAAGGATTGCTTGTTTTTTAAAAGAAGTCAATGAGTAAATTATAATATTGGTTTCTATGTACATTTTCAGTCTGTAAAACGCAACACTACTGTATCTGGACATCCAGGAGCTGTCTGTGCACCTCGTTTAGTATATAACAGCATGAAGATGCCCGACAACCACGTTCTAGAGAACGATGCTATTATGTCATGCCAATCATGAAAGGCTAGAGGCTTGTTCCTTCCAACACTAGGTCCAGATCAGCAATTTTAAGTCTCAACCCATTTAAAGTATCTTCATCAAGCACATTATTTAACATTAATGTCTAGATATTTATGTTTTATACCTTTTAAAACTGAAATTTCTACTTTTCCTGGACCACAAACAATGAGCACCAATCTGCTTTTTTGCTGTTACGGCACTGAGTCCTCCTACCAAAAGCTGCTCTTTTGGGACTTGTCCAGAGTTGAAGAAGGTAAGGCTTGAACCGGCACAGTTTTCTGCCTCTGGTGCCAATTTTCTCTCTTGGGGGGAAGTGTGAGGGGTGGGGGATAGGGACAGCAGGTACAGGGGGTGGGCAGCAGGGATCAGCACAGGCAAGAGGGTGGAACGAGCAGAGGGCAAGGGGGGAGGCAAGCACAGGCACAAGGGACAAGGGGCAGGCAGCAGTGGGGGAGGCAAGTGGCAGGGCGAAACCGGGGCTATTAAAACCCTCATGTAAGAGGCTATTCAGAAAGTATCTATCCCAGGGATGGGCAATTATTTCAGCTGGAGGGCCACTTAAGTTCTGGTGAGCTACTGAGGGCGGCAAGGGTAGCTCCGCCCCTTAACAGGCACCCCGCCTCCTGGTCACCCCCTAGCCCCTGACCTTTGCCACCAGAAATCCTTCCCCTTGCCCCCCAGAAATGCTCCTTTTGGGAGGGGAGGGCTGCCATCTTAGAGCCAGAAAACCTCCCCATCATACACTAAGAGTCAAACACCTACTAGAACATATGTTACCTGTATGACCTGCGTTATTTTGCCACGATTTGTGCCTGCGTACCATACAGTGGGGATTGCATCACAACTCAGAACTGAAGTCTTACTCACATGCTGTGTGTGGGATGGCATCTGTGGGGTGTGAGAGAGGGAGGGGTTGTGGGGACCCCACACACTCCCTCCCACGGCACACAGCCCCTGGCACCGGTGGCGCCCTGCCCCTGCTTCCCAGCGCAGCCCTGGGACCTGCATGGCAGGGAGCGGCGAAGGCAGCCGGCTCCGTCACGTGGGGCTCCCCCCAGCAGCACCCGAGTGCCAGGAGCTGCATGTGCGCCGCAGGGAGCCCCGCACGATAGCGGCGGGCCGGCCTGGCTACTGCATGCCAGTGCTGGCCAGAGCCACAAGCACTCAGAGCCCCCGCCTGCTGCTTTTGCTGCTGGCAGCAGCAGAGCCTTGCGCCATGCGGGGGGACCCCACACCCCCCCTCACACCCACACCCTGCCCGCCTGAGCTCCACATTCCCCCTGGGTGCAGGCTCCATGCTGTTGCCAGCCCCAGCCCCATGCGCCACACTCCGGCCCAGCTGCAGTTCCCCCCCGGCCCCTTCCCTACCTGCTGCCTGAAGCAAGCGGGATGCCAGAGAAGCCGAGCAGGGCGGCCGACAGCTGCAGCAGCAGCAGCAGTCCTGCCCAGAAGCTGTGTGCTGGCTGGGCAAGGGTGGGAGCGAGGCGCATGGGCTGGGTGGGGTACAATTAGTTGGTGGGCACCTACAAGCCAGATGAATTTGCCTGGTGGGTTGGATGCAACCCACAGGCCGTATTTTGCCCACCCCTCATCTAGTCTAATTCAATTACTGTGCTAGGGCCCAAGCAAGTTCACAGATCAAAGTACTACTGTTTTGATATGCTTCTTTGTTAGCAATTTAGTTTTCAAGCTACGCAGAATTGTACAATGACACATCAAAGTGAATCAATCACCCAGAAATTAAGAAATGGAGAAGAGTGAACTCAGAGCAGTGACCAGACCTCCATGAGAAAGACCTGACCCCAGAGGAAATCCATACAGACGTAGTGGCAACACTGGCAGCTGAGTTTAAGCAAGGAAGAATCAGCACTGAGGATGAACCAAGGTCAAAATGCCCCAGAGTTTGTCCCACCTTAACAAGTGGTGGAAGATGGCAAGGCATGACAGACAAATCAGCAGCCAAGTACAGAGCAGAGAACCGGGCATCAAGCACTGGTCAGTACCTGCCATCCACAGTGAAGACTGGCGCATGAGAAAGCAGTCAGGCAGACAGATGGGTGACCAGGGTGCTTGGAATTGTGGATTCCTTTCAAACAAGTCGCAAAAAGTCCGGAGTAAGAAGTCCCTGCTCCAGAACAAGACAGGGGGGTCACCTTGATGCCAAGACCAAACGGAGTAAACAGAAGCAGCCTCCAACTCACAAAAACGGCATCAGTCAGGAAGGCAATGGTCAGAGGTTTTTCAGAACAATGAAGGGTAATCATGACCGGCTACTTCTCAACGTCAGCGGGGAGTACCACATTAATGAACTGCTGCGCTTGTGAGAAGCCATCAAAAAGAAACTCCAGAGAAAGCCTGGCCCAGGAGTCCTGCTGCTCTAAAACAACACATGACCCCCCACATCCCAGACTGCTGAGACCGCATGAACCAAGTAAGGCTCTGAACCATTTCCCCATTAAGAAATGCTTCACAAGTTTCACTACTGGTATGTTCTGCAGTCCTAGGGAAGAGCAAAAGTATGAAAGGATTTGCTCTGCTGACAAACTGCTAATATGAAACCAGCATGAGACATCATGATGGACACGGACAAATATTCACACATTCCTACGATAAAACGTGTCTCCCATTGCTTATACCTGCTGCTTGATAATTTCATCAAGTTGGCCACTGAGCAGGATCAATAAAAGAACAAAGTAAGTTTAAGATGTGTTAAAACTACTCATATGGTAACTATAATTTTGAAAAAGCAGCAAGCAAGAAAATATGAAAGGAATAAAATGGTAACACTGAAGCTTCTCGGCGAAATAGTATAGGAAAGAGAATGATGTTTGTTAAAAATGCAGTAAAAACACGGCTTATTAAGTAAGTGATCACTGAAAATCTCCAAGTGATTGAAAACGTATGACAGTACGTCGTAATGAGGACTTCTGGGTTCACCAGGAGAACTCTCTGCAAAAGCAACTGACTGCAGACTCTTCATGTGCTACGAGAATCAGACCCATCACTTCTTTGGAGCATTCTTCAACTCTCGGCCAAAATAAAGCCAGCCAAGAAATCTAACTGCATCTCCACTGGTGTCGAGAAGAAATGAAAGTGGAGAAATTCATTCACAAACAATTCTGCTGTCAGCCTGCACATGCATACCTCTTAGACCCAAGTTTCAAAGGTAGCAGAGTTAAAAGATAGCAGTATCGCTATGACGTTCACAACTGCTAAACAGACCACACACTTGGGACTCGTCCAGACAAGCACAGCTGTGAGGTACGTGGCACCACAGACATATCTGCACGTTCACTTGTTCTCTGTCCTGCAAGGCAGCAGTGCAGGGGAGGTTTTGAACCCTGGATATTCAGGGTTAAAAAAACCTGTGGGGAAAAAAAAAGAGTGGTGCATACTTGTCACTCAAAACGGAAGCCTAGCCGGCCAGAGCCACACTCCACCAGCTCGCCAGGCTCCATGCGGCAGGACTGCTGCTGCAACAGCCCCAGGAGGCCCCCAGTAAATTTCTGAGGTGTATTAAAAACCTTAGTTTGGGGAGGAAGGAAGTTTCTCCCTGCATCTTCAAATTTTCCAGAAATTTTACATTTCTACTGAGGACAAGGATCCCATCTAGCAATATGATACCTTCCCTTTCCTTCAAATGTATTTTTTGTTGCTCCTTAGAAATCAGGCAGAGCCTGCTTGCCAAATCTATCGGCAAGTGAAACAGCTAAGATTTTTTTCTGATGCCTCCAGCAAAAGCATACATAATACTGGGATATAGCTATGCTCTGCAGAGTTTGGAAGCCATATATATGTATATAGCCCTTTAATACGCTGTAAGAAAATACTGACTAAAATGCAAGTATAAATTAATGATATATTTGTAAATTATAAATTAATATAATGCTTCCAAAATTCAAATACCCACTTTCCATCCAGTAGCACAAGTGGGTATAAGGAAGCGGGCCTTCTTCCCCACATCAGCCTGGTCCCAACATCCTCCCCCATCCCCAACTTGCTCGCTCCTCCCATCCCCGCTCCAATTTTGGCCTGGGCCCACTGTTCTTCCCCCTGCCCACCCCCCAGCTCGTGGCAAGCCGGCTTCTCACCACCCTCGGACCTGGTCCTCCCCCGCATTGGACCCAGGCCCACTCCTCTCCTCCCCCCACTGCTGCAGCACAGGAGGGGGGGAATGGGCCCAGACCCTAAGCAGCAGGAGGGAAGGAGGGAGCAGACCCAGATGGGCTCCCCACCCCCCATCATTCTTGACAGGCAATTGGCTAGTACTGTCCTAAAAACCACCATGAGTTCATACTTCTGTAACTGGGAGAATTAGTACTGGGAAATGTGATATAAGGAGATGTAAATTCATATTTTGCTTCTAGCTGCTAAGTACTACATGCAAGAAAAAAAATCATGAAACTACTCAATTTGGAGATATTTGACTACAATTTCATTATTGCATACACATCTCAACATCTATACATTTATTTGACTAGACTCCTCTCTTTTTGTGTGTTTTTTTATTTATATATGTCATCTATTTTTGCAATATTAACACCACCATTACTGAAATTATGCTGAACAACATTTGTCCTTGCCTACATTTGTAGCTGCACCTATTGCCAGAGTATTAATGTCGTTTCCAAAGAATAATGAACAGTGAAGTACTCCAACCAGAAAGTGCACTGGAGCAGACCAGCAGAAGACAGGATATCTTTAGTACCTCAAAAAAAAAAAAAAAAAAAAAAGATAAGTTTCTCATGCACTCACTGCTGATGTGCATGTAAACAAGCCCTCACCCCGCACGCTACATAAAACAACGGGTGTTTCCAGTCCGACGTACCACTGCTGAAGCACCAATACTACAATGCAAGGTACAGCAAGAGCCAGGAGAAAAGGGAGTTCTCACATGGTCTCGCAGTGCTTTGAGTACTGTGCATGTGCTTACCTTCCGCACAGGCTATAGTCATTGAACACAGCATGAGAGGAAAGCAACCATGGCCATAACTTTCATGTCTGTTGGCTCATGTTACCTTAAATTTTGAAGGGGGCGATCATATCCTGTTCCCTGGACGTCTGGGCTCATGGGAATGTCAAGATTTGTGTAGAATTTCCTCAGGAGAAAACCAGTCTCACATCTAGAATCTTAAATTCACTAAAAACCAAGTCGTTATTCTTGCAGGACCCAAAAGAGAGGCCTGCAACAGGCAAGTGCCCACCTCCTAGCCTGGATGATTGAAAAACTAAAGATTTTTAGCAATGACATAGCACAGTACAAATGAAAGTGTTTACTTCAACTCCATTTGAAAAAAAAGGGGGGGGAAGGTGATTAGAAAGGAAATGAACAGAAGCAAAATTCAGTATTAATGTTATTTCAAACTTCTTAGAAAGTATTAAACAAAAAACAAAACACAATGAAAAAGGACATTACCAACTATTTAATGGCAGGGTTTTTTATCTTAGATATTTAAACACATTTTCAATTGATATTATGATCCAGTGGGTTATGCAAAGTCCAGTGGTTTTAACTAAAATTTATTCTACTGCAACCATCCTCAAATCATCCTTCATAAAACGTTTTGTTTTTCCATGTTTTTCATTTACAAAAATAGTGTGCTACAAAAAATACACCACAATAATACCGTGAAAAGCTAAAAAGGATCATTTTTGAGCCTATCATGAGGTGGTGTCTTTTTAAGCAAAGTCCTTCCAAAATTAAAGTGAAATCCTCCAGAGTCAAGAAACAACAAGACACTGGGGTGTCCTGGGTTTTAAGTGCCCCTCGGTGTTAGCATTACCACGCAATCTTTTCTTCCGTCTCTGAAGGCCCCTCGACATAGAAAGCAGTCTCGTTTCATGCAGCAGTTCAACGATGTGCACTGAAAGAGCTGGGGATCAAATAACCAAACGTAAAAGATAAAAATACTAAACTGCCACCCCATCAGATTAAGAAAACCAAAAACAAACACAGAAAACCCCCATGTATTTTAAGAACTGCTATAATTCATACGGACAAGGCAACAGGCAGTTAACATTAGGTTGATGATACAGTACTAACTAATCCTACCTCCTCCTTCTCTCCAAGTACCATATTTTCCAAGACAACTCAGAATTTAAGACAGCCCCCCAATAATCAGATTCTACACATGGAAAATTATAACATATGTATCTATTTTCCAGGTATAGAATGTAATTATTGGAGCGTCATCCAATTATTGGAGTGAATGACAGACAGCCCTCTCCACCAATCAATCAGTGGTGTGGGGGCAGGGCCACCAGAGCCCCTTAGCCAATCAAAGCTGTGGGTCTCCCACCACGATAAGCCCACAGAAGTGGCAGTCGACCCAGCAGTCTGCTCACAAAATCTGCCAGCTGCCTCCTCGAGTTGGGGTCCTAGCTATGTGCTGCTGATATTTAACCAAGTAATAGAAGTTTGAGATCTAAAGATCTCTAAAGTTCATCTTAGTTCATTACTGCTAGCAACTCACTCTTCATTGCTTTGCTAGCTCCCTTTGTTGTTGGTTTTTTGGTTTGGTTTTTGAAACACCGTCCAAAAAACTGTAGGTCAGGGGTTCTCAAACTTTATGATACCATGACCCCGAGTGCTGGATGAGCTCGCACGCAGCAGCCACCGCTGCCATCCAGCACTGTGCGCCACTTCCCTGCGCCACCGCACGTACCCCCAGGAAGTCTGCAACCCTTTTTTAAGTTCCTCACAACCCCACGCATTCTGTGTCCGTCTTCACTGTGGAAGATCATGTTAAAATGGGAAAGCTAGTTAGACAGAAGTCATACGACATCACTAAGGAAATGAAGAACTTGTATGCAGCATGCAAAGTGCTTAAGAACACCATACTGAAGGCACAGAGCAAATGTATACTGCAAATCCAAAAAAAAATGGAGCGCAGACCAAAAGAAAGCCAGCATGATTTAATGACAGAGTTACAGAGACAATAAGCAGAAAAAGGGCTTCTTTCAAGAGGTGAAAGTTGAATCCTAATGAGGAATATGAAAAAAGAGCATAAACTCTGGCAAGTCAAATATAAAACTGTAATAAGACAAGCTAAGAAAGAATCTGAGGAAAAACTTGCTAGAGACAAAAAGGCAACAATAAAAATGTAAGTACATTAGAAGCTAAAGACCTGCCAGAGAATCAGTTTGGCCTCTGGATGACCAGGGTGTAAAAGGGACGCTAACGGACTGCAGGGCCGCTGCCAAGGAACTACTACACGCGTTCTTTGTGTCCGTCTTCACTGTGGAAGATTCCATTACAGAGATTCCCGCACCAGACCCACTCCTCTCGAGAGACAAGTCAGTGGAGCTCACCCAAGTGAGGGTTTCAATACATTAGGTCATACTGGAAACTGCTAAAACTAAACTGGAACGAATCACCAGGACCTGGTGACATTCACCCTAGAGTCCTGAAGGACCTCAGATGGGAAACTGCTGAGCCCCTAACTACTGCGTGGGCCATCACTGAAAACACTGTCAGTACCAGAGGACTGGAGGCTTGCCAATGAGATTCCCATATTTAAAAAAGGCTCTAGAGCAGCAATTCTCAACCTTTTCCACCTTACATCGCACCAACCATTGGTCCCAAAAACCCTGGACCCACCATGATAAACAATGAGTGGGGGGGCGGGGGCGGGTGTCGTGCCGGTGGTGAGGTCACCACCTCTCCACGTCCCATGTAGACAGCCTTTGTGTCCCACCAGTGGGATACATCCCGCCGGTTGAGAAGCACCGCTCTAGAGGAGATGTAGTGAATGACAGGCCGGTGTAGAACTGATCAGCAATGGATGAACGTGACTTGCGGGAAGGAATCAACGCAGCTTTGTCAAAGGGAAATCATGCCTCACCAACCTACTAGACTTAAGGGTATCAATAAGCCAGTGAATTGGGGCAATCAAGTTGACATCATAGCTGGACATCCAAAAAGTCTTTGACAAGGGCCCCCATCAGAGGCATTTAATGAAGTTGTGTAGTTACAGGAATGTTCACTTATGAATTAGAAACTGGCTTACAGATAGAAAACAAAGAGTGAGTCTATATAAATGGCCAGTTTTCAGGATGGAAAGAAGCAAAGAGCAGAGTGTCCCAGGGAGCTGTGTTGGGACCACTGCTGTTTAACATTCTTAAATGGTCTGCAAAGGGGGGTGAGTAGCGAGGTGGCCAAATTTGTGGATGACAAAAATATTCAAAGTGGTAAAGACCAAGGTGGACTGTGAGAGATACAGAAGGATCTGGCCTGATTGAATGAATGAGCAACTAAATGGCAGATGAAATTCAGCGTAGCTCGGTGTACAGTGATGCACATGGGCAAAAATAACCCATACTATACCGACACTATGACGGGCTCTACATTAGCTGTTACCACACGGGAAAGATCTGGGAGTCATTGTGGACAGGTCAGTAAAACAGGAACTCAGTGCTCAGCAGCTGTCAAAAAGCCAAACACAATGCTATGGATTATTAAGAATTGTAAACCAAAACCGTCAGGATCATGATGGTCCTTTATAAATCCGTGGTGCGACCACACCTTGAAGACAGTGCCCAGATCTGGCCTTCACGCCTCAAAAGGACAGAAGACAAGGTCCACAGACAAGGTCCACAGAACGGCAATAAAGATGATGAGTGGCATGGAGGGGCTTCCGTAAGAGCAGAGACTAACGAGGCCGGGCCTATTCAGTTTAGAAAAGAGACACTCAGGGGCGGGGGACATGACAAGGTTTACAAAATACTAAATGGTGACAAGAAAGTCGATCAGGATCTGTTATTTACTTTTTCCCACAATACAAGAACTGGGGCAGGGTGTCATAAAATGAAACTAGTACTTAGTTTTTAGGTAGTTAGGAGGTTTTTCACACAGCATGCAATTGAAATGCAGAACTCGCTGCCACCAGATGTTCTGGAAGCTGACAGCTTCACCAGATTCAAAAAGGGACCAGATTCATTCTTGGCGGAAAAGTCTAACAGCAGCTACTGAGCACAGGAGTTTGGGGTACAGCCTCTGAATCGGAACTTCCTAAACCGTAAATTGTGGAGGCTGCAAGTGGGAGAGGAACCGTGGAAAAAGCCCGGGTCAGACCTAGTTCCCTCTCCCTTCCAGCCTCCGCTCTCTGCCCTGTGAGACACAGAAGACTGGGCAAGATGGACCTATGGTCTGACCCAGTAAAAGGCAGTTATGTTTACACTGTCATAGAGCTAATATTAACTGGTCTACAAATGCTTGCAATGACTGGAGAATCTGTTGCAGCGCAGATATGTCCTTTCAGACATGGTATCTATCACGGTTTTAAACTGCTTTAACATAAAGAGCCTTTTTTGCCATTCATTCAGGAGGCCCAACCCAAAGTAAAAGGCTAGAGCACATTCCAAGCTCACTGAAACACAGTGCTAAATGAAACCGCTTTTCCCAAATAAGGGTATTCGCAATTCTGCAAGTCTTTCATGGAGTCAGACTGGACCTCACAGGTCGTGCAAGCCTAACCCTGTGCCTGACTTCTACACCAACAGACATTCTGTAAAGCCTGGGCTGTGGAAAATCTGAATAGCAATATTTTGTAATGGCAACAATACTGCCCACCGTGAATCTCAAGCACTTCTGCACTGACTGAAAGTTAAAGATCCTGCTTTCCCTGCATGCGATTTCATTTTGTTGACAGCGTGGAGTGCAGGAGGCCTGCAACTGGGACTTATCTTGAGACTGAACACCGCTTCAAAGAGACCAAAGGGTCAGCATGTTATTTCAGAGCAGGGCAATTTAAGACATGCACGGTATTTGGCAAGCTCTAAGCAGCTCAGCATAATGAAACATATATAAAGTATCGTGCTAGTTGTCAGGATAGTAGTAGAGCTCCCCTAATCTATATATTTCTCTTTCTTATAAACTAAGGAAAGATTTCAGCTCTTTCTACTGTTCCTGGATTAAGTCTGCATACTGGGAGCTTGCCTACCCACATGCACCCAACAGAGCCTATGCATTTCATGTGGATGAATCAGGAACCGAAGTCAACATGACTCACAGGTAACAGGAAAGGAGGAAGCGTGAAATGAATTTTACTAAAAATGTCCTTTCTCCAGCAAATTTCCCGACAGAACTGAAAATCCACACTCCTCGAACAGCAATTTTTAAGGAGACAAGACATCAGCAGTGATACCACATGTGCCCTTCAAGTAATGGTATGTTTTGCCTGACTTAGAGATTAACAGTAAGTGCCTCCTGTGTACTCCACTCGCATGCCTAAACTTGGGACTGAAAAAATGATGCACTTACACAGAATATGCATTTATCTAAATTTACTACAAACAGCCTGTGTCCATTAAATGCACAGCCCTGTCAGTGCTGTGGGGTTACCAACCCTGAAGCTTGTTTTCAAGGTTTCTAATTCTCATTGCAGGTTACTAGATGGCCTTGAAAATGAGGGAAGAGCAGCTGTGAACCTGACTAAGGGAAAACTATATGCAACTGTCTACTTCAGAGGTGCTCAGTCTTTCTGATCATGCAAGCTGGATGACAGGGTGCAGCCAGTCATGGGGCCAATCCAATCCCGTGTGCCAGGTCCAGGCCCACATGCCAAGTCCAACCCCAGGCGCTGGCTCTGGGGCTGCACTCAGGGTCCAACCCAGTGTGCCAGGTCCATCTAGTACGTGGGGACAAGTTATCCAGCCCGTGGGGATTCCAGAGCTCCTCCTCTGCAAACCCCCTAGTGACCTTATCCCACTTCCTAATTTCCATTAAAACCACTCACTTACTGCTCTCCTTAGCTTCTCACTTATCTGGCATGTAGCCCTTTACCAACGCATCAAGCCACAAAGCCTAATCACAAACATTTTCAATCCTTAAACAAGATGGAAGGAAGCAAAACTTTCCAAATTTACTCGCTCCAACAACACCCTTACAATCCATCATAATGTCATCAACGTATCCAACCACACTCTCAGCCTGGCAGAGGTGTCTGGATTATTCTGTGGTCTTTCTGCCTGCTCCATTACACAGCTCAAGGCATGGCTGTAGGAAGACCTCAAGGCTTTTTTCCACCACCTAAGGCCAAGGGAATATTTTCATGATCAGAAGCCTAACAGTCGCTACTAAAAACGATGTAACCCCTACATAAGTTGTTTCAGCTCATCTTAAGATGACACACTAAATTAAAACATTCAGATACATTTTGCACATTTTATCAGTTAAAGTTAGTGTATCTTTACGGACTTTCTTAAGCCTAATAAGAACAATACCTACATATTCTTGCCACTTTCATTATTTCACACAATAATATAAGGTCCCTAGGAGATGTTACACATAAGACCTGATTAACCAGTTAATCGTATCTTGAACAGTAACCTGGCCACATACTCGAGTAATTAATGGCACAGAAACAGAAAATGATTCCACAAAATGTGTGTAGTAATTTTATGGCTAGTTGCCCTTGTGCCTTAAACTGAACATGTGGCAGATCCCTACCATGCAGCCTGATGACTGCTGGTCTCTGCTCTGCCCCAGGACCACGCTGGAGCTGGTTGAAGATTTCAGTGTGGTCCCAGGGCTGAGACTGACAATCAGCTCCTCTTGATTACAAGCTCCCCCTAACAGCATGACGGGGATCTGATCCCAAATCCCGAAGATCACATGTCCTGCCATACACACGTGGCATGGCAGGTGTGACTCTTGGGATAAGGGAACAGATCCTGTTGTGCCATTCCATGAACACGTCGGGGCCTAAGTAACAGCACTGAAGCTGACAACGCTGTTTTCCGCTTAGCAGGTTAGGAAAGTCACAAAACAGCAGATATCCTGAAGCCATCTTCTAGAACATGAAGATATAGCCCTGCTTCTGTTTCCTTTTGTTTTGGGAAGGGATAGAGAAATCCAACCAAACAGTCACTACAAATATGAAGTCTAGTTTTCATTATAGGTGAAAGAACAGTCCTAGATAAACTCTTCGGCTAGGAACAGACATTACACCCAAACTGGTTTAAGTGATCAGAAACTGGTTTAAACCTGTAACAAAACAGACATTCAGTGAACATCAACCAGTTTGAGAATCAGACTTAACCAATTTGGCTCAAAACGGTTTATGCAATGTCTGTCCCAGACCCCTTCCTGGTTTAACTTAAACCAGAGTCCCCTAGCTTCCCAGATGCTTTGCAGCCCTGGGAGGGGCTCTCTGCTCCCCAGCAAGGCTGGCCCCTCCAATCTGCCTGATACTACATTCAACCTTATTGAATGAGGCTTAGATTAAACACCCCACAGCCATTTTTAAACCCACGGGGGTTTAATGCACATAACGGTGAGGTGTTTTAATTAGAGCGGTTTGCTGGGAACTGCTCTAATTAAAATGTCCACACCTCTGAAGCATGTGTAGGCAGCTTTACTCAATGGAAAAATGATATTTTAAAGTTACAAGTGTATCTGGCATTTGGATTCACTTGGCATGAGCATCTACCCCTTCTGTGCAGAATGCAGTTTTGGGAAGAACACAGGCATGTTAGTTGAATGGTTTCCATTTCTGGAATGAATTTCATATATAGTCTTCTTGCAACAAGGAAAGCTGAATATGGAGGGATTCAGCCTTGGCCTGTAGGTTGCTGGCCCCTGGTCTAGGCAGCAGATGAAGCAGCTGGAGAGGGTCCATAAACATTAAACACATCTTGTCCAGCAATGGAGTCAACTCTCTAACCAGTGGGTATGTAATTTTGCTGAGATTTTTCTGTGTTGTTATTTTTATGCAAGAAGCAAGGATTTCTTGGAGTGACCTCCTTTACTGGACCAACTGTACAGCTGGGACAGTTAGATAAGCTATATAGTTGCTCGAGTGAAAGAGGTCACCACAAGAAATCCTTGCCTCTTGCCTAAGTCCTGGATCACCACAGCTATAACATCTAACACTACCCATTACTTTCATAAAGCGTGACAGTGTACCTACTTAAACTTGCTCTGCTTAGGTGTCCCCAAAATGCTAACTTGCTCCATGGGATACTTGCCAAGAGCGACGAATAGGTAAACCCCAGACTGGTACATTCAAGGAGCTGTCTTGGGCGGAGGACTATATTAACAAGACCTGTTACTTTTTAATGAATTCATCCTAGGAAACCTGGCTCACCCAAGGCAACTATCAAGCAAACTAATCTGGGGGAACTGAAGGTTTTAGAACAAAAAGGGCTTTTTTTTTTTTTTTTTTTGACCAGCCACCTAAGCTTAGCTTTGGCTAATGTATTTCAAAGTAGAGTGCAGAACTGACAAAGCGTGCACCCAGACTGCAGCAGTGTGGTAGAGGAAGATGTGTAGAAGGGGATCTTTGATTCCTTCCTGTGCTTTGACCACGCCCAAAAAATGATCAAGAGCAGAAAGGAAAGGTGCAAGCAAATGCACATGCTTACTACTTGGTCTAAGGAAGGGATGCTCAACCCTCAGCCAGGGGGGCAGACACAGCCCTTCCAGCCTGCAGGGCTCACCACAGGTCAGAAAATTTGGTACTGGAGGAGCATTGGCAGATTATTGCTCCACTACTGCCAGATTTCCAAACCCACAGTGTGTCCCACTGCCCAGATAACATGACCTGCCCCTGGCACTGGGACAGGTACTTGCATGGAGGGGCTGGCTGAAGAGACACAGGGCTAATCCTTCCACATGGGGCCAGCCAAGGTGGCATGAGGCCCAATCCAGCCCACAGAGCCAAAAGGTCTAGGACAATGATGCCCAACCTCCAGCTCACGGTGCTCACTACAGGTTCAGAAATTTGTGGGCAAGTAAGCAGCAGCCATACTAATTGCTCTCAGAGCCACAGACATTTACACTGCCACTGCTCCTTTCATGCCAAATCTCCAAACCCATGAGGAGCCCAGCAATCTAGATAACCAAATCACAGCACCACAGGGTCACACTGCAGTCAGATTTAGCACATGGGTAGTGCCAACATGCTGGATTGCACTGAGAGACCAACCCCATGTCACATCTGGCCCAGGGGGCTGGACAGTTTGAGCACCATTAGAGATGGTGCTCTTCGTCTAGAGATGCCCAGCTTTTGTGCTAAAAGTCTCTAGGAAAGGGTGTCATTAAATTAAATTACAGGCAAGAACGCACTCATCCTGTGTGCCTATGAAGGTTACAAACAGTCCGGACCCTGGAAGTATGCCAGAGAAACTGAAACCAGAGATAGCAGCTGGAGCCGATTAAGACTCGGGAAAGGTTTAAAGCACACAGGGCCAGCAGTATGAGATCCAAACACAGCAGCCTTGAGTGTGAAGCACAGTGCACTTTACCAGGGCTGTATAATCCATGCACTAGGCCCTTACTCTAAAAGGGAACCTAAGCTGGTTTAACACTAGGTCTAGGCTATGTTGAGTTCTACACACAGGGTAGATCTATGCTTGCATTAATGTGCATTCTGCTAGGAACCACATGCATGCAGAAAGGCTGCCCATGAAAGGGAGAAAGCAAGCAAGCCTGGGATCACAGACAGATCAGTGGCAGAAGCAAAACTAATGCATGCACATCATCTTGCCATGCAGAACCAACTTCTAAACTGCAAGGAGAAAGGTGTTCATGCATCCTCAGACAAATATTTGGAGAAGCCTATTGCTGTTGTATCCTCTTCGGTGTAAAGCCCTTAAATTCACCCAGTCACTAAATGCAACAGTGTGCCAGGAAAAGGAGGATTCCTTTTGTTTTGCCATACACAATTTTTTAAATCTCAGAGGACTCTAAAGCAGTAGTTTGTTTCTGAATGTTGTTATAGCCCCATGTATAACAAGACTACATCACTACTGAATGATTTTTTTTTGGTGGCCATCTCCCAAAACAGAGTTCCATTAACCAAAAAAAAATAAGAAACCAAACAGATTCTTACAATGGAAGCTCACTAGCCAAATAATTGTTTATTGATAGCAGCTTTCTAGATACAAGCAGTGTTGTACAAGTCTCCAAGTATAAAGAGGACAGTTAAAGAGGACAGGGATCAACTGTTCTCTACACACACTAGAGACAGCACAAGATGAAATGAGTGTCAATTTGCAACACGGGAGATTTAAATAAGATGTCAGTTAGTAGGGCTGCCTCACACACACACACACACACACCCCCCCCCCCCCCCGCCCCTTGAGTTTTGCTTTTAACAAAGGACGGGTGGGGGATGTAGCAGGTAAAAGTGAAGAGGTACTGGATGTCAGGCAGGTTATAGTGTGTCATAAATCCAAAGTCTATATTGAGTCCATGAGTTTCTGTATCTAGGAGGCTGATGGAGTAAAGTTCATAAGCCCGGCACTGAAAAGTGTTTTGCAAGTTCCCTTTGAGGATCAGAACAGAGACTGGAGAGAGAGTGGTTTTCTTGTGAGAAATGTGCCCCCACAGCTAGTTGGGTAATCTGGTCTGTAATAAATTTTCAGTGTGCATTGATTCTGGTGCAGAGTTGCTGTTGGGCGTGTCCTGTGTATTTTCCATCAGGGCACTTGGTACACTGGATGAGATATATAATGTTTCTGGGAGGTGCAAGTGCTTTGGATCGCTGGATTTAAACAGTGATGGCTCTGTCGTGGGGTGTAGTAACTGTGGGGGTACTAGATACATGTTGCCAGGTTTTGCACTTCTTCATGGCATGGTCTGGATCCATTCAGTGAGTTTTGGGCTGTAGGAAACTTGCTTCTGGTGATGAGCTTAGCAAGGTTTGGTACTTGTTTGCATTTACAAACCACTTTTCACAGATGAGCCCATGAACTTCACTTCATCAGCCTCCTAGATACAAGTACTCATGGACTCAATACAGACATTGGATTTATGACACTATAACCTGCCTAACATCCGACTCCCCAGGGACCTCTCCACTTTTATGTGCTACAGCCTGCCGCGCCCCATCTCCAGACCCGTCTC
Source organism: Alligator sinensis (assembly GCF_000455745.1). NCBI lineage: Eukaryota > Metazoa > Chordata > Crocodylia > Alligatoridae > Alligator > Alligator sinensis. The sequence continues at coordinate 987,801 of NW_005842408.1, read as the reverse complement.
TCACTCTGATGCCTCAATTTACATTTTCACTGACTGGCTTTCTTGCCTGCATGCCAGCCTCTGGCTTCTTTACTATTCCTCCCATCCAGGAAAAGCGCACACCCACCCACCAAATGCAGATGCTTCCTCAGCCTGAGGAAGGGTTTTTAAACTCAAAAGCTTGCTAAGATATATTTCTTCAACTACTCAGTTGGTCCAACAAAAGATATCAGATTGACACAAAGAACCTTGTCTGCCCATGTCCTTAGACCAACACAGCTACAACACACACACACGTCAAGAGTTTTGCTTTGAACAGTTTGAGGTGCAGTTTCCCAGAAAGCACTGCACATATTCTCCTTGAAACCTGGCAGGCCTCATGCCCTCAGAAGGGGCTACCATCCCTGCTGTTTTCATCTGAATCAGCCAAAAAGTGACAATATTATAGGTATTTTAGTGATTCCTCATTATAGTCTATGGTCAAATCTCTAAATCAATGTCAAAATTCTGAAACACATTCAAATCAGGGCAGCGATCCAAAGCACCAAACTGAATTGCTATCTCTTCAAAATGGCTGAATCCGAATCCAATCGGAACAGAGCCATTTCGCACAGCCCTATCAGTTATAGAAAGAACTAAGAGTGGCCAGACAAACACGTGTGTGGGATGATCCTGCATTGAGCAGAGCTGGAAGAGGCAGGCTCTGAAGGTCCTTTCCAACCTTATTTTTTTATTACGTTACTTCACACAGGGTAAGCTAAGGAATGCAACATTGCTGCTTCACAAAACAACTGGGATGACTGTAGATGTGAAGCATAAAAAGCATTTGCTCAGCTCAAAAGGCTGAAAACGTTGCCTACTAAAGCAAGGAATTGGGTTTTCCATTTGCTATGGAAAAATGGAAATTTTCTCCTTGAAAGGAGAAAAACCATGGGAAATAGCGTGTCAGGCCAGGGGGCATGTGCTATATGGCTATGTGCTGGCTCTGGGGCCAGTCTGGATTGGGCTGCACCGGAACCAGCATGAAGGACTGGTCCGGCAGTCCTGCTGACTGTAGTGCATGCAGCACATGGGGCCAGCATAGGGCACGCGCTGCCCACAGCACACCAGCTGGACCCAGCACTGCAAAAGGCACCATGGGCCAAGGGCATGGGCAACATGCAGTGCCCCAGACTGACCCCCTGTGCAGTACCTACAGTGCCAGGTCCAGTCCTCATGCAGCACATGGCATGTAGGACTGGCACAGGATGTGTGCACAGCAGCCCCCAGGGCCAACATGTGCTATGTGCAACACGTAGGCTGGACCTGGCAACACAGGCACTACACAAGGGGTCAGTCCCAATGAGGATAGCAGACTGGCCCAGCAACCCAACACCCTTGGTCTATCAAATAAGCATGAAATGCTCTCCACTCCAACCCAAGTTATTTCAAATTACACCAGCTTCTATCCATAATAGAAGTTACACAAGAGACAAACATGTTCTCTCTTCCTAACGCCAAAAACCAAGTGCCTCTTCTTTGATGCAAAAGGCACAAATTCCTATGCATCTCAAGTAAGAACAGCCTAACTGTTCTTTTCCCCATCCCCAAACCTTTCTAGACCCCTAGCACCCATACCTGCTTTGCAGTAGTTGTCAGTTCAAGATATACAGCACACCAAACAAAATCAAAGATTTTTTTAAGTGAAATATTTTTTCATATCAATACCACAATTTTTTAGATTTAACTAAAGCTGCTACAATTTGCATATAATTTTCCAAGCAATGAATAGTAAATGTTTATGAAGTGAAAGAAAAAAAACTTCTTGAATATGCTTATACAAGTTTACATATTTCTAATACATTAGAAGTGGAAAAATTACATATTTGTAGTGGTACCAATGGTCATTTAAAGTCATGACTTGCTAGGTATACAGAACACCATATACATACAATACACAAACCACATCAAATGCATCCAAAACTTGTCAGATACAGGTCCACTGAGATGTCAGGTTCAAAGAAGCCTCCAAAAACAACATCTCTTTTCAGTGGCAAGGCTCACACTGAAAGTAGGACAGACATTAGGTTATAAGAACTGTGTAAAAAAACAAAAAAACAAAAACAAAAACCCCAAGATAACGTAGCACGTGTCAAACAGAATTATTCCTACTGTATTAGAAATATACTGCAACCAACTTGGCATAATCTATTTAATAACTAGGCCCACAGTGAAATCTAATTAAAGAAAAACAAACAACTTTCTAGATTTAGTTTCAAGGTAGAAGATAATTAACCCCAAAACGAAAACAAATACATTAAAAAAGGTTGCGTGTTTTGGAGGGGGGGGGGGGGGGTTTTTTTTTTAAAAAAAAAAAAAAATTGTGGGGGGGGGGGGGGGGGTTGTTATTTTTAAGAAAAAACAACAAGTTCGTTTGAAGTTAAATTTTAACTTATAATTATGTTATGCCCTAAAATTTATCAAGGCCAAATAAAACTGCTTATATAAAAGAGTCAAATCAATTAGTACTCTTTGTTTAATTATAAAAGTAGTGCTTTGTAACTCATAATCAGGGCAAAAACCCCCCACAGCTGTTGATGTCATTCCCAGGTTATAAATGGCACATCCTATAAGACACCACATTTCACTATATTATCAGTGTTCACACTAGTGATTGCTATATTTACATCATCTGAATACAAATACAGTAATAACCTCATAAATCTGGACATCAAAAAAATCCAGAATTATTGAAAATCTGGCACTTTATAAAACTACACTCCAGCAGGGAATAGCAGCGGGTGGGAAGCTTACACATGACGGCTGCCGCCGCCATCCACCACCATGTGCTGCCGCTTTGCATGTGGCCACTGCTCCAGGACCGGCCGCCACTACCTCCCCCCACCACCCCACCCTCGGGCTACGCCACCACTCGCGTTTCAAAAATCCAGAATTTTCACATCTCCGGTAGGAGGTTGGTCCCAAGCACACCGGATTTATGAGGTTATACTGTATTGCAGTTCTTGCTCTACAGAAAGTCATTAGTCTTAATTACTTTTGGTTTTGGTTTAGCTAGCAGGTGAAATGAATATTTTCTTAAGTTGAGATTAACTCATTTAAAGTTGAGAAACCAACTGGGAGATGAAAGAACAGAAAAGCTCACTTTCCTCTTAATTTATTAATACAAGGCAGGCGAGAGAATGAAACCTACTCATTTAAGAACCTGAATACGGAGCAGATTGTCAAGTGTATACACAATGACATCTGGGATAATTCAGCACTATGTTCTTAGTAGTCAGTGCACCAAATCCCAGCCAGAGTTAAAGAATAACTAGTCATTTCCAAGTGTACATGCATACGGAAAGAAAAAAGAAAACCAACAATGGAATATGCTCCCAGTAATAATCAGTTTACTGATAAACAAAGTACTGAATGATACTGCCCACAGGACCTGTCAAAGCCAGCTAGAAATGTGCAAAACGTGGAGTACTCTTTGGTTGTTTTTGGCTCGAAAATACACATAAGATCAGTAGCTCCAATATAGCAAATTATCTTCTATTTTGATGAGCACATGTAAGAGCGCAAAGCAGGTCTCTCCTTCCATTGCGTAGTTCTCATGTAGCAAGCACTCCGAATTGTTGCAGTTAAAGAGTACATTAAGCATGTATCTGGATGGGTACCTAGAATACACACACATACACCTATATACATATAATAAACACTCAAGATTATGTAATACTGTTTCTTCATTCATGGATAATTACTCTTCATTACCCATCCCCTTCAAGTGACAAATGGGCAGATTTTACCGTGTGCCTGAAAACTCAGATGGGTGCTTAGCAGGATTTTCAGATGTGCCAATACAAGCTCTGCACACAAAGGTCAGAGGTCTGCCTGAGCATACATGCCCAATCGGGCTAGCACACTGGTTTCTATATCTAATGGCATAACGAGAGCATGCTGTGGCTAGTATCCTGTCCAGCTGATTAGGTGCTCAACTCCCACTGAAGTGAACAGGACAGCAGCACCCAAACTGCTTCTGAAAAATCCAGCTAAGCCCCTTCCTGCGACCCAGAACTTCCGACAGGGAGTGGAACCAGATCCATTTACTCAACTAGCAGCAATGTTTCCCTTAATGAAACGATTTAAAATGCAAACAGTGTTTTGAAAAAGTTACTCAGGAAACTAAAGAGAGTATTTTAGACAGGTTTTGTTAGATCTACCACTGTACATTAAATTGTGTTCCATTTTCCATTCAAATTCAGCTCAAAAGAGAGAATTAAAAAACCTAGTAAAGAAATTAAATTCACCATAATCTTAATAATTTCATTATGTAGAAAAAGTGCAAAATCTAATGCTGCTTAAAATAACTGTATCCTTCTATTAACAAACTGTACCAAAAACACTGCAAATGTACATGTTAATACCAAGTGGTTATACCAAGCCATGATAATTAGCTCCTCTTTAAAAGGGCATAAAACATTTTTAAAAAATTTAAATAAAATTCTCTTGCTTACAGATTTAAATCATGGGTAAAATATACAGTGCACCCTGCTATATATGAATCTTTAATATTCGTTTAACTATAGGTAAGGGTTATAATGAAGTCAGATGATATAAATAAATGATGTCAGATGAATAAAGTTATTTTTCGTTATTTAGCCAGGCCAAAAATTATAAAAGTAGACTTAAGCTGCATCGTATTTTCTAAAGGAAAAAAAAAAAACACAAAAACAGATCCTGGAAAGTTCTGAACTATGGACTATATTCATAGTTGTACTGTTTTAATATTAACTTGCTTTTAAATTGGCTTTTGAAAAGGTTTAAATACAATCTGAATGAAGATTAAATTTAGTTTACACTGATTTAGCTTAACTAAGATACAGGAGGTTTGCACCAGTTTAGCTAATGTTTTAATCACTTTTTTTAAATTAGGCTAGTGCAACTATTAATCTCAACAAGGCCCAAGATGCTAGGCATAGCTACCTGAACTCCAGTAACTTGCTTACCTAAACGTGAAGTTACTGCATAAGGAAAGAATAGGCAAGTGGGCTCATTTTTATATATGTTTTATAGATTTAAAAGGCCAATTCTGAGAGGTTCTGAACTCCTGCAAGTCACATTAAAAGCAAAGCTCAGGTATTCATTTCTTACTTTTCTCCCAGAAGTTAAAGTATTTTTTCACGTTTATCTAACCTGCTCTTTCAAGTGTCCAAGGATTGAGATTCTCTCTGGTTAGACTGCTCCCATGCTTAAATCACCCTTATGGGGGGAAAAAAGTTCTGTTTAATATGCAACCCAGATTTCCCTTCTTACAATTGAAGGCCAGGTTATTCTTTGTTGCCACAAGGAACTATCCCCATTCTCTTTATACTCAACCTTCAGGTATCTGAAGATTTATCGAATCTTCCTCAGCCTTCTCCAAAATAAAAAAAAAAAAAAAAAAAAAAAAAAAAAAACCATCATCATCTCACTTTTTACCATCTTTACTTGTAAACCACGTCTCCCAGAGCATGAATCATTTTTGCTGCTCTTTGCAGGACCCTTTCTGGTTTGTCCATCCCTTTCTTGAAGATCACTGCCCCACATTGGACTCAGTGCTCCAGCGGAGGACTCCCCAGTGCTCGAGAGAGAAAAAAGTTAAGTCTCTTGACTTGCAAGCAATGCTTTTGTTAATAACACCCAGTATGCTATGGCTTGCGTGCAACAAGAGCACACTGCTGTCTCATATTCAGCTTACGAACCGTACTAAATACTGGCTCCCAATCAGACACTGAACCACTGATAACTGTTCTTTGAGCATGATGATCCCACCAGTTGGAGATCCATCTTACAGTAGAGTTATTTAGGCTATTTCCTTAGCATATATAATGAGAATGTCATGCAAAACCATATCAAAAGCCTAGATGAAGTCAAAGTATAAATCACAGACATTGCTGTCCTCCCACTCACAAAGCCTGTCACCTTGTCATAAAAGGAATCAGGTTCATCAAGTATGTCTTGACCTAGACAAATCCATGTTTGCTGTTCCTGTTCACTACATTAGGTGCTTAGGAATGGATTCTCTGATGCCATGCTCCATAATCTTTCTAGGTATCAAGGTCAGTCAGACTGACTAGGCTGTAATTGCCTGGATCCTCTTTCTTCCCTTTAAGGATTAGCAGTATATTTCCCCTTTTCCAGTCACCCAGAACTACACCGATAACAAAAGTCCTCAACACACCTGCTAACGCGATTAAAACATATCCTGCTGTATCATATTAGGCAAGGCAATTTAAGTTTCTCCCTCTACAGAATGGCCAACAGTGGTGCAAAATCCCTACTGCAGACAGCTCCCTGTATAGTCAGCTAATGCAGGAATATTAACTGCTAGCTACAACATGTCTGGAGGCAATAGAGTACCATCATTAGCCATGGTAAAGCAAACTATTCTGCCTCCAAGCTAAGCAGTGAAACAGCACCAGGTTCAGCTAGCCAAAGCTTAAAGAACAGTTTTATCATTGTTCATAATTTTGTGTGGAACATGGTTGTGGCAAGCTCAATCCTCAAGGTAATAAACTTTAAAATCATGATCATCTGTACTTGCAATCTGAACATATCACCTAATGAACCTGTCAATTAGTCTGTCAGTCTGCTAGTCCTGACATCAAGACCTACCTTGCTAAAATTTTTTTTTTTTTTTTTTAGTTTAATAAAATCTACTCAACCACAAAAAAATGCTCACATTGGATAGCGAGAGCTTCCTTTTGAAAAGAAAATATGAACTTCAACTGCCAGTTCTGATGAAGGCAAAGACAACCTTACAGCATAAACCAACGATGCACTGGCATTGGTCCCTCAATAGGAGGATGAGGGTCTTCCAGTAAACAGGAAGGTTATCAGCGAGTCCACAGATGACTGAGAAGGACAACCCACAATTCACATGTCTGACTTGCACACATGGCAAATAGATCTAGGAGGAAGGAGCAGACTCTGGTGATGTCAGGTCACAGCTTTTTCTTTCCTTTGTCTCTCTCATCTATCCACCTCCACAGTGAAACAAGTTTGCTAGAAATCAGTGCCCTGTCATATATCATGGTACCATGGGGGATGATTCAGTGCTCCAGTCTCCCAGTTACAGATTTTAATACAGCACTACTTCAGCTTGGCCTTCAAGGCATCTTTGAATCTCTTCTTTTGCCTGCCTCTAAAGCAGTGATCGTTGGTGAGTTGGGAGTGAAGGATCAGTTGTCAGGCTGTTAGGTATCCTTATGACACATCTTATCTGATGCATGGATAATTGTCTGATGGATGGACACAATGTAACGATGTCCGATAGAGGTAACAAGTTTTGGCGCGCATCCAAATAATCTTCTTTCTTGAATATGGTAAGGATTCTGGCATCTCAAGTCACTGAAGATTATTGATGCCAAAATGAACATGGGCCGGCAGTGTGGGGACGCGGTCAGGAAGGCCAACCGCACCTTGTCGTGCATCCACAGATGCATCTCGAGCAGGTCCAAGGAGGTGATCCTCCCCCTCGATGCGACACTGGTCAGGCCACAGCTGGAGTACTGCGTCCAGTTCTGGGCGCCGCACGTCAGGAGGGACGTGGACAGCATGGAGAGGGTTCAGAGGAGGCCACCCGCATGATCAAGGGTCAGCAGGGCAGGCCCTAGGAGGAAAGGCTACAGGACCTGAACCTGTTCAGCCTCCACAAGAGAAGGCTGAGGGGGAAAATCTAGTGGCCTGTTACAAACTAGTCAGAGGGGACCAGCAGGCATTGGGGGAGTCCCTGTTCCCCCGAGCACTCCCAGGAGTGACTAGAAATAACGGTCACAAGCTGGCAGAGGGTAGATTCAGACTAGACATCAGGAGGCGCTACTTCACTGTCAGGGCGGCTAGGACCTGGAACCATCTTCCAAGCGAAGTGGTGCTGGCTCCTACCCTGGGGGTCTTTCAGAGGAGGCTAGATGAACACCTTGCTGGGGTTGTTTGACCCCAGTGCTCTTTCCTGCCATGGCAGGGGGTCGGATACGATGATCTGTTAAGGTCCCTTCCGACCCTACAAACTATGAAACTGGGAATCTGTTCATGCTTCCAGGAATAATGACTTTGCTTTGTCTCTCTTCATCTCCTTAATGGCTCTTAAAACCTCTTGCCAAATTGGTGGATCTACAAGTTAACCCTTAATGAGGTGTTGTAGAAGGCTTTGAGGGTATTGTCTTCAACAGCAGAATCTCAGTTCAGGAGCTCTTGAGTGTGCTCTTTCCACCAGGAGCTGATGGTGGAGTTAGCTTTAAAATGAATGGTTGTTCCATCACCTCAGAAGGACAGTTGCTGCGAGTGTGGCCTACAGGTTTGGTTGTGCTGAGGGAACTATGCACATCACGGCTGTCAGCAAACTTTTGAATCTCTTGCTTTGTTCTCCAACCGCTTGGTTTTTTCACTCTCAAGTTTTCCTCCAATGCAGATGAACAATGCAAACAAGGAAGAAGTGCCAGCTCCAGTACTCTGTGTTGCCTTTTCCCAGAAGTTGCCAGCAATAGTGATCAGAACTTGTTATTGTCACAACCCAAAGGGTGTGATTTTTGTTTGTGCGCGCTTCGGCACTGCTAAGTTGTCCCCGCTAAATTGCAGCTTCTTTGCACGGTGGAGTTTTCTGCTGCCAAAGAGAACCGCGGTGCAAGGGAGAATTTCCCGCCAATTTGAAGCTTTCTTTGCAGGGTGCATTTCTTTGTTGCAGCACAGAAATGCTCGTTGCAAAGATTTCCCGCCATTTGTATGCTAATTCGAGTCCCATTATTGGCCAGTTCTAAATTATTCACACGTGGCGGCTAGTGATTGGCTTGCTAGCCGTATAAGAGGCTTGAGTGGTTTCCGCCCAAGTTGGAGGACTCCACGCTGTGTGAAGATCTCCAAGCGCTGCGGATCCTTACAGACCCAGCGCATTTAAAGCAGGCAACAGAGGTCTGATCAACCTCTAGCCTCTCCCCGTCGCCGAGCGCAATCCA
>NW_005842408.1:971527-976853 GCF_000455745.1 Alligator sinensis | reverse complement strand
CACGGCGCGGCTATTGATTGGCTTGCTAGCCGTATAAGAGGCTTGAGTGGTTTCCGCCCAAGTTGGAGGACTCCACGCTGTGTGAAGATCTCCAAGCGCTGCGGATCCTTACAGACCCAGCGCATTTAAAGCAGGCAACAGAGGTCTGATCAACCTCTAGCCTCTCCCCGTCGCCGAGCGCAATCCATATGTATCCCTTCCTGCGCGCAAAAGAACTGGACCCACGGAGCCTAGCAAACTTCGTGTGAGTTTATTCAGAGCTCTTCCGGACGAGTACTTTCTTCGGTTGACACGACGGGCTCGCGTGTTCAGAGCCTTCAGCCGGATTGGGCTAGAGTTCACGAGTCTAGAACTCTTGTCCGCCTCTCTTCTTTCCTGTCTGTAACCGCAACTCAAGCAAGTTTTCCAGTCTACACCACTGCCATCTCGGTGTAAGTAAACAATCTTTTAAACTACCGCTACGCGTCCATGCCTAATTCCAGCTTGAAGGCCTTCCCTCTCCGCCACAGCCCGCGTGCAGCACAAAAAGGGCTCGGTTCGCTCCCGGCCCACACAGTTATTTTAACCCCTGGTTTTCTACAGCTCTGCAGGCAACCATAGAAACCACAGGAAGTCATGCAATATGATTTCAAAAGCCAGAAAAGACCAATATTCCATCACTATTTCTCAAGTCCTTTTCATAATTTTAGTCTCATTTACTTATGAAGACATCTAGACTAAGGACTCCAAAGAATGGACCACATTTACTGGCTTGCAATTAATGATCCTCAGCACTAGGAAAACATGTATGTTTCCAGAATGAATGTATTTAGACTTTGGTACGGTACCATGACACTTATTTGTTAAGGCTAAGAACAAGAAAGCAAGCACCAAAGCTAGTCATGGAAGAGAAGCATTTATAGGAGGATGGCAAAACAAGTACTTTTTTGGTAAAGCAACTGGGATTGTGTCTACAACTGGAAAGAAGGGTTTAAACATGTTCATTAACATCCCCTTCCCCCCAGTGAAGACAAGGATCGAGAGAGGCTGGTGAAAGGGGGTAGTGTCAGTGTAGACCTTTCCTTTTCAAACAATGCTGGGGTGATGAGGTGCATGAAGGATGGAGGAAAAGAAGAGATGGTTGCGTTCCAAGAGCTAGAGCTGTGGGGATCTTTGAGATTAATGATTCCATCTTTTGCAGAAGCAAACGATTACTTCAAAATGGGTACAAGGACAGAATCCCTTGTAACCTATTCCAGGAGACAGGGATAACCCAGCTGGACCAAGCTTCTCACCAGAAAACTATACCCAATCCCCGCTGCTCCGTGAAGACTCCCATTCCTGTCTCAAAGTCTATTTGTAGTGTCAAGATTCAGGTAAGCTCAGGCAGCGTTCATCTAGGACAGGCGTGCCAGAGCAGCCAGCTAAAACTATCCCAAGCGCTCCCCCTGCATTAGGGTTCCTTATATCAGCCTTAAAGCAGGCAGCGTTTCCTCACCCAGTGCACCCTATGCTCCTCCCAGAAAACAAGACATGGGTGGAACTATCCCATCCACTTGTTTTCAGGAGTGTAGGCAGCACCACATCAAGTACAGTTACACAGCACAAGACAGTGTTAGGCCGATTAGAGAGCCTTAATGCAGAAGGAACATGCACACGTGGCACAGCCCTTCTCAGGCTGGCTGGGCAGCAAGCATTTGGGGCAGTTTCATCAAGAGGCAGCAGGACCATTTGAGAAGCACCAAGGCCAGCCAAGGCAGCACAAACAGTGGTTCTCAGCTGGGGATGCAGCCACATTCAGAAGAGGGGAGAAGGGGTACTATAACCCTGAAAGCGGCCGAGTACAACTGATCTAGGAGCAGTCAGCATTTTACATGACTGAGGTCAGAAAATCTGCATAATCCAGAATGGATGCATGAAGAAGCAAAGAACCACTCATTCTGAATTTCTACAGTTCTTCCCGCCACCCTCAAATAGGAACAAAAGCAGCATAATTTTTAGCGTTCACTGACAAAACAAAAAGGAATGCCTTAGCCAACAGAAAAACTGTCTCCTTTTACAGGCATAAATGAGTATATTTAATTTCAAGAGAACTATTACAATTTGGCATGCTAAAAAAGGAAGGTCCAGGCAGGTCTTAATTATAAAAGAAACAATAATTCCAACTTTATACATAGGGAGAGAAAAAAAAAAAAAAAATAGCTTCGTAGAATCTAACCTACCGTTTAACTAGATACATGTTTTCCTCTGAAGTTTATAAATCAAAACTAAATAAAGACCTGTACTTAAAAAAAAAAAAAAAAAGTGTGTCTCTGTCTGTGGCCTAGAGACATGTCCCCAGGATTACTGCCTCTTAAAAATGTAATTAACTTGGGGTGAATATCAAATTATCACACCGAGTTTAAAATCCTACCTACTCTCCCTTTATCTTGATATATTATCACCAAAATCAACTTAAATTGTAATCATCATAACACAAGTTATTCAGGAATAGTCACAAAGAAGAGTTACTGTACTTACAATTAAGAAAACGCGAACTAAAAGAAACTACTATAACATAGTGATACACACCAACCCATCATCGATGCCTATTTAAACTATGCCACTCATTTTCCAGCTTCCATTAAAGGCCACTATTTATACTACTTTAGTTAGGAAGTTACTAGAAGCCATTAAATCTTGCTATGGAATAATTAATCTAATAAGAATGGTTTCCCAGAAATACTGCAAGAATATCTAAATTCAGACTGTTTCACAGAACTTTCTGAGCAAATGTTGTCTACCTGTTTAATGCCCTTACTAGATTTGGGAGTCTTAAGCTTGCCCTCCCAGAAATGTAATTTTCATCTGACTTGGTACTGAGCATGCCATTTCTTATCTTCACAATGGTTGAAGTTATTGCCAAATATAAATTTTTCACCTTTTAAGACTTACAATATTGAGGTTTCAAAGAGACAGATATTTGTTGGCCAGCAGGGAGGTAAAAAAAAAAAAAAGTAAAAGTCAAGGAGCAGACCCAAATCATAGCATGCTTTAGTATATCTCACTTTTTAGGTACATAATAAGTTGGGTTAAACATATTAAAGTACTAAAAATCAATTTAAATAGAAGCAAGCATTTGAAGTCAAACTTTCAAGTTGGGAAAACTGAAGGTTATTCTACTCCTCCGAAACCTCCTGCCAGGATATGTTCAGGCTCGCAAGTGTGTTGAATAAAACAGCCCAGTGGGGAGCCAAACTTTTTAGCAGGTGTGCCACAACTTAAGCCCTATGTGCCACTTCAACCCCCTTCTCAATATGGCTCTCTGCTCCCTGCCCAACTTGCTGCTTTATTTCTGTTGCCTGACTAACAACTACTCCACTTGGTGCCCTTTTTCCTGCCTCCCACTGTGGTCCCTGCTACCCAGCCAGGGTGGTGCACAGGACCTGGGGTTGGGCCTGTGAGCAGGACAGAGCTACAGGTGGCTCATCCAGAGGGGCGTGGGGGAAACAGCAACTCCCCACCACTGCATGCACCCGCTTGGGGAGGTAGGGCATGTGCCCCCCCAGATTTGTGCCTAGACATGGGCTCCCCACTGTGGGCTCCAGGTTCTCTGCTCTGCTGCCCTTCCTGCGGGAGCTCCACACCAGCCCCGCATTGCTTGCCTGTCTGGCAGCAGTGGGGGCAGCGAGCTGTGCGCCCCACTGCTGGGTGGCTAGGCGGCATGGGGCCAGCGTGGAGCTCCTGGGGCAGAGAGCCCTGAGCCCACAGAGAGCAGCCCACATCCGCCTTCACTCTGCTCCGCTCAAGTGTCCCCGCACTTAAAAATGGTGGCGGTAGCACTTGAACTGAAGCTCATTCAATGAGCTTCAGTTCAAGCACCCCGCTGCCAGTTTTAAGCACGGGGATGCTGATGCATGTGATGCAGGAGGCTGGAGTGTGCCAGAGAAAAACAAAACAAACAAAACCAAGGTTTATTTACATCAGTACTTCAAAATGCCTTCATTATTACTAAATATCAGTTATCAGATTGGCATCGGCCAATATGGTTGGTTTCTCTCACCAATTGGCTATTGGTATCAACCAATATGGTTGGTTATAAATCTTTATCCGTGAACCCCTAGTTTCATTATACTTCATTCCAATGTTTTATTCTGTTTTTATACATTATGTTGTTGCTGCAAGCCACCCTGAGCCTTCTCTAGAAAGGGCTGCATATAAGCGTAATCAAAACACAGATGTTTTTCCTCTTTCATTAGGGTTAAGACAAGTACTCCTCTTGAATTCAGTTTGGCATGCCATGCAGCTTTAACCTGTTCAAGCAAGGCAAAGAGCTCTAAAACTTCTGTAAAGTAGTTCACCTTAAAGCAACAACGAGAGCCAGGATGTCAGACTGCTACAGTCCCTCACATCGGTGCTATCTGCAAAAACAGATCCTTGTTTCTACATCCTGCCAGCACACATTCCTTTTCTTTTATATAGTATATACTGCAACATAAGCACTGGCTTGGTGTTTCATGAATTCCTGTATTGTTGATAAAGATAGCTTATATAATTTTACAGACAGTATTAGAGCAGAAGAGATCACAGTATCAAAGGCTAATGCCATAGAAAAGACGAGCGCCTTTAGCCTGAGGAAGTATCATTATGGACATTTAGAGGAAGAAGCTGGAACAGGTTTCCTCCTTGTTTTCTAGAAGGAAGGAATAAAGAATAAACTTGTAGGAATTTTTAAGAGGAAAATCCATGAGCCATTACTAAGTTCCAGCAAAAATAATATGGCAAGGTAGTGCAAAAAGGGGTGAGGAAAAAAACCACAAACTCTTGCACAACACCAAGTGTGACTAATATAAAACTTCACTAGTTTGATCCACTACAGAAGGCTCGTACGCCCATCCCTCAAAGTCAGCCAAGCCTTTCTTCACGAGACTGACTTCTCCTTCGCGAGCCAGCTGAAGGATGTTTAAGTTCACAAGTTTAAGAAGTGGTATTAATACAGGACTTTCATTTCGGAAGTCGACAACGAAAACAGTCACTGTATCATAACCTTTTTTAAGGAGACCGAAGCATAGGAGAACGCCAGACAAGGTTATGGGAGAAGAGTTGAAAGAACTTGACTGTTTGACACGGCACAGCCTAAAACAAGCACTAAGTCCCAACATCAACTGGGACATAAAGCATAAAGCAGCCCGTGGGCGAGCAGCAGCCCCTGGCACCATGCTGCTGCGCCCGCAGGACTGCCCGGAGGTCTGGGGGGCGGCCGGCTGCGCGCTGGAACGGCGGGCGGAGACGGCGGGGGCTGGGGCCAGGCGCGGTCTGTGTGGGTCTGCTCCGGGCTCCACACCTGTTGGCCAGCCGGCTGGCCGGC
>NW_005842408.1:969801-970275 GCF_000455745.1 Alligator sinensis | reverse complement strand
GCCCCCGGCCGCGACGGGCCCCGCCGCTCCGCACCCGCCCCGGGCACGCCGCCACGGGCGTCGCGGGCACGTTGGCACATTGGCACAGGCATCGCGGCCACAGGCATGCTGGCACGGGCGTCACGGGCACGTTGGCATGGGTGTCACAGGCACAGGCACATTGACACAGGCGTCGCAGTCACAGGCATGCTGGCACGGGTGTCACAGGCACGTTGGCACGGGCGTCGTGGACATGCTGGCGTGGCGTGGCGTGGCGTGGCGTGGCACAGCATGGCATGGGCCGCCCCGGGGCAGGTGCAGACGGCGCTGGCAGCCCTACCTCCAGGACGGGACCTGTTCTCCATCCAGGGGGTGCGGGTCAAGACCCCCACGGCGGGGGGCCCAGTGCAGGCAGCCCAGCCCGCCTAGCAGGGGCCTCCGGGGCTTAAGGGCCCAAAGCAAGCATGTGTCAGCCCCCCCCTCCCCTGCCCCTGC
>NW_005842408.1:922194-969778 GCF_000455745.1 Alligator sinensis | reverse complement strand
ACCGGCCGGCCGGCCGCCCTTTCTCCCCGTTGTGTTGTGGGGGGCGGGGAGCTGGAGGCAGCCTGGCTGGGCTGGGGCTGGGCTCAGCGGGGAGGGGAGCGGCAGCAACAGGGCAGCGGGGGAGCAGTTCCCCATGGCCGGCCCAGGCAGGGAGGGGGAGCCCCGGCCATCCCTGCTGCTCTTTCTCCCACCCCGACCAGGAAGGGCTCCAGCGCTTCCGTCCCCAGGACAGCAGGGAAGGGCAGGAAGGAAGCCAGGAGAGGGGGAGGCGGTGTGCCTTTGAGCAGGAAGGGGGAGGGAGGGAGGCTTTTCACCTGCTCTAGGGCCTTTAAGAAGTCCCCCACAGTGCGATCCACGCCCAAAGCGGGGTGCAGCCATGCCACTGCACCAGCGCTCAAATTATGGGGGAGCTGGGTGGGGCTGAGCCCGGCCATAGGACATGACAGCCCCCCCCCGTAAAATTTAAAAATCATAACCGGGGGGGGGTGTATCTGGTTTTATTAGGGCATCATGATGGGCAGCCCCATTTTTTTTGCAGACTGCCCCCCCAGAGTCAAAGTGCAATTCGGACCCTGCGCTGCACCCTCAGGGATTTGCCCGACTGTGCCACCGCTGTCCCAAGCACAGGGAAAGTCTGTGATGTCTCAGCTACAGTTCTGTTGCAATTGTGGGAAATGGTGACTTTTTCTTGGAAACCCGTGTCAATTTATTGAAAATGACAGAATCTTAGGTTTTGTGAAAGCTGATTCTGAGAAGAAGGAAAAAAAAGGGAATGTGGAATCTAAATGACTGAACAATACCGCATCCAATTCCTTGATGTCATATTAGTTCACGTTGCAGACTATTTCTAAATGCCAGACAGAATTTGGCTTTCTGTCCTTCGAACAGCAGTTCCTTGTTGTAGTCATAGGAATAGCGGTACTGTAATTTCATCGTGGCTCCTGGGAGCCCCGGTCATGGGCTGAGACCTCATCGTGATAGGTGCTGCGCACACAGAGCAAGACAGACCCTGCCCCAGAGAGAGCCAACAGTAGGAGATGAGAAGAGAGGCAGATGGGGCAGCACCATACATGAGACAGTACTGGTCGGCATGATGTGCAGGATTCATAGAAGAGACAGCCAGGGGACAGGGGAGACTATGGCAGATGTACAGCCTCTCAATCAGAACCTCCTAGACCTTAAATGCTGGAGGCTGCAAGAGAGAGGAACAACAGGAAAAACCCAGGTCAGACCCAGTTCACTCTCCCTTCCAGCATCTGCACTCTGCCCCTTGTGACAGGAGATGGGGCAAGATGGACCTATGGTCGAGTCAGCTGCACGGGGCAGGCGGGAGGGCTCAGCTGCGGGTGGCGATGGCGCTGGGAGGGTGGCTACAGGGGCTAAGGCAAACTTTGGGGTGGCTGTAGCCCCCAAGCACCCCTAGCACCACCCCTGTGGTCGACCCAGTAAATGGCAGTTCTTATGTTCTTATGAAGTAAATATAATAGGGGTACAACCTGCAAATTAGGACTTCCTGGGCCTCTGAAGGATGGAAGCTACAGTGAAGGAGGCGCAGATTCACAGAAGTTTAGGGCTGGAAGGGACCTCATGAGATCATCGGGTCCAGCCCCCTGCTGTCGGCAGGGAAGACTGGTGGGGTCAAATAACCCCAGCAAGGCGTGCGTCCAGGCTCCTTTTGAAGATTTCCCCGGTAGTGCCACCACCCTGCTGGGAGTCGATTCCAGAGTCTGGTCACACGTACCGTGAAGAAGTTTTTCATTAGATCCAGTCTTAAACCTTCTTCTAGGAGTTTATGACCGTTGCTCCTGGTTTCCCCCCGGGGCGCTTTGGTGAATAGTTGTTCACCTAGCCCCTGATTCTCACCCCTGATATATTTGTAAGCTGCCACCAAATCCCCCCCGAAGTTCTCTTTTCTAGGCTAAACAGTCCCATATCTGTCAGCCTTGCCTTGTATGGCTTGCTCTTCAGGCCTCTAATCATATGAATGACTCTTCTCTAGACTCTCTCAACTCCTCCACATCCTTCCTGAAGTGCGGCACCCAGAACTGGATGCAGTACTCCAGCTGCAGCATCGTGAATGCTGAGTAGAGCGGGAGAATACCTTAGTTTTGCTTGAGATACATCGGCTGATGCATGACAGAGTATTGTTTGCCCTGCTAACTGTAGCATCACACTGGTGCTCATATTCATTTTATGGTCAATGATGACCCCCAGGTCCCTTTCGGCCTATAAGTTTGTCGTGGATTTTTCCTCCCCAGATGGAGCGCTTTACACTTCTCAGTGTAGAACAGCATCTGGTCCTGGTGCTTTTCCCCCTGGCAGCTCTACAGGTCAGATCCAGCCCGCAGGTTGCAGATCCCTGTGCTAGGTGGTAATGAAAACATTGTATAAAAATACCCACTTAATCTACAGCTGCACAAATTCTTTCATAGAATCGCTGAGCAGCGGGGCCGGCAGGGAGCTCCGGAGGTCACATCTAGCCCAACCCCCTGTCTGAGGCAGGATCAGCCCTGTCCAAACCAACCCAGGCAAACCTGTCAATCTCAACTCCACGCGAGATGACCATCAACCCTGACACGACACAGACCTCACGCCCAAACCTGCCACGAGTAAAACAGGGGAGCCACAGCAGCCAACATCCTAATTCTTTCTACAAAATGTCAATATATGCTCAAGAGACCCTGGGGGAGTGCCATGCCCACTACTCTCGAGGGAAGAATTTACTGTTACACGTTTACATTTACTGACGTGCATTTCTCATTCTCTTTTCGGCAGATTTTCGTACTCTTGCCTGCAGAGCTTTGGTACTGGAGTTGTGATGGCTCACACATCCTTTGTCCAAGCTTTTTAAAGAAATCCCTGCTGGGAGGAGACAGCAGTAGAAGCCCCTGTTATATGATCTCATTAGTTCTAACACAATCCCCATTTCCAGCAGCAATAAAATGAACCCTAAGGGGGGCTTTCCTCCTCTTCATGGGGGAGGAACATGCACGCAGGAAGGGAAGCAGGCCTATTATTACTAGCATTTATAAAGGATCTGCCAAGGTAAGGGTGGTTTGCTAAGTGACAAAAATGTGGCTCAAGCAGAGGGAAAGAAATGCACCACATGCTTCTCCAGTGATTGTGCAAAAGAATCCACCATAAGCAACAAATTCATTTCTTTGTAAATGAAATCCCCAAATCTGAGCAGGATTTTTTTTAATGAGAGAATCTTATTACATTGGATCCTGATGCTATGAGTAATGATAAGAGTCTCATACATAGCTCTGACACTGCACTCTCCCCTTGCTGAGTGGTGCTGGAAAAAATCAAATCAGGCCAGAGTGATGGATCAACAAGCCAGGAAGCAATCATTTGAACCTTACTGCACCTGGAAGAGTGTTGTTGGGTCAGGAGTCCCCTGTGGTTCAGTGGTAGAGTCTTTGTCTACCACACAGGAGACTTGGGTTCAATTTCCAGACAACTACAGCCACAGAGGGACCAAACACCTGGACTCAGTCTGGTCTGTGGATTCTGTCTCAGTGGCCTAAAGGGAGGATGGAAGGTCTGGGCAGCCTCCACTCCTCCAAAAATTCCTTCCCAGGCACATGCATCGAAGGTCTGGGTGGCCCTCATGCATACACCATGATCCAGGAGGACCGATGGTTGCCACCATTTCTACTTCGTCTTGCATGGGGCAAGATTGTCATGCGCTGCGGTTCTACCATCGAACTTCAGTGTTAAAGAGGCTCCAGCATTCCTAGGAATAACTGGCTCAGATGAAGAGAAAAGCCACATGAAAGGAAGAGTGAACTTTTTTCAGCGCGTCTGAGATGAGATTTGGTGCCATGGCTCTCGGAGATGCAAGACAGACCTCAGCTCCAGGGGACGGGAGCTAAAGCAGCTTTCAGCCACCCTTCCAAGCCCAGGCTGCTCCTCCAGGGAAGGAAGAGCATCACTGAAAAGCCTGGGGGCCAGGAGGGAGAGGAAAAGGATGGAGGAGGCTGTCAAACATATGGCAGTCTCCCAGGACTGTCCTGTGGTCCACACTGCTTACGCGAATCTCTGCAGTGCTCTGACCCCTCACTGTGCTGTACTGAGCACAAGGGCTCACAAAGGGAGCATTAAGGAGCCTCGTTATCTTCCATAGTCCCACGTAATACTGGGGAATCCTTTCCCAGCCAGACACAGGCCTTGTTGCCCCCCACCCCCCAACTTACACTGCTCCAGCTCTGTGAGACAGTTTAAAGGTAGTGGAAGGAGAACAAAGGTCTCACCCTCCAAACGTACCAGTGTTGTTGTTTCTTGTGGTTTTTATCAGAAGTTTTGTGGTAGTGTTTTTCTTACAGTGCAAACTCCTGGAACTGTGAGAATCTCAGCTTTCTCTTAAGACAAGAAAAAGGGTCCTTAATCATCTTGGTTGTAAAGAAAAGTGGGGTGGGGGGGCAGCCCAAGTGATTCCTGAAGGCTCAAAAGTCAGGATACAAAGGAAAAATCTTACACGTTATTACTTTAACCCCCGCAACCACATACATCTTTAAGTGAGTTTCCCGATTTCTACGTCAGGCTTTTTTTTAAACATTGGAGATGCCAATATTGATATCTGGATAAGTGACCATCATGGGTGATAACTGCTAAACAAATTCTTACCTGACGTCTTTGTTATTTAATTAAAACTGCCAATATTGCTTTGCCCAAACCACAATACAAGTATATTTGGTATGTTACTAACTGGGAGAGGGGGATATAAGGCTCCTTCCCCACACGTTAGGACTTTCCACTGGACAGGCTTAGTACATCAAGTAAGAGTTTGGCTGTGGGAAACTGTTAGCATCATGGTTGCCGCACTGGGGTGTCCCAAGCAGCTTCTCTTGAGACCTTAGTGTGAAGTGTGCTGGGGGCAGCTGCTGGGTACCTCAAGGGGGTATTTCAGCTTTGAACAGCTACCTCAAGGGGGTATTTCCTGCTTTGGAGCATGTTCACAGTGGCAGGTGAGTGGGACAAGCCTGGGAACAGCTTGGTCAGAGCGACACTGGTGTAGACAGACCCTCAGTGAAGGAGACCTCTCTGTCAGCCTCTGGGATGCTGAGTGATTGCTGCAGAGTCCACGGTGCCTGGGGTAAAACAAACTAAGAAACAGCCCAGCTGTGTAAATGGAGCAGGTAAAAGTCCCACTGGAAATGAGAGTCTGAAAGTATGGAGGACAACTGGAGAAGTTTTGAATAGAGTTTCCCTCTGCATCTGCAAGCAGTGAGTGGCATCTTAGGGGAAGAGAGCTGGAAAGCAGCTTTATGTCTGACAACAACTGGTTCTGAAGCACTGATGGTTTTGAATAGTTAAGCGAGACAGAGGCAACCCACACTGCGTAAGAGTGAGGAGTACTGTACTCCACCCGAGTCTGAAACACTGAGCAGCCTCTTTTGAAAACGAAGTACAAAGAAGGCAAACACGTGGAGGGAGGGCTGAAAAGCCAGTCTTGTAATTTTGGAACCCAGTTCCTGGTAAGAGCAGGGATTGTGATTGGGCTCCTGCACGAAACACTGTCCGAGAGCAATTCCCGGGAGACCCACAAGTAACCCGAGGCAAAGCGATTGGAACTTACAGGCAACGGAAGTTACTCAGTTCAGGCCACATCTAGTGGAGGGCAGGCAGTGCTTGAACACTGGACACTGCAGAGAATTCACCAAACTACCCCCAAAGTGAGCAGAGGTGACAAACGCGGGCAGAGCTCAACGCTGCAATCCACGGAAGACAGCGCATGGAGCTGCACTGTCTGCTGCAAACCCCACAGGGCCCTGCTTGGCACTTGGAAAACAATACAAGAACTAAAAGAGTTTTCTTGCTTTGCAAGGATTTAGAGGCACCAGCTGAATGCGCGGTCAGGGACAAAGCAGAAAACAACAGCGCCATTAGCTTACATTAAGCCTTTATAGGTTGCAAGCTGGTTGCTGCCACTGGCTGCCAATTCCAGTGTCACTGGCAGCTGGACTTACAGCACAGGGAAGACTTCCTGTTGCCATTCCCCACTGCCACAAGGTGAGCTGATTTCTTAACAGGCCACATCTATTCCATGGGCCATAGGTTGCCAACCCAGGTCTGGCAGCAGAAGACTGGACCATCAACTTGTAAGCAAAGACGACATGAATTTGAAGTTGGGCTCTGGTGAACAAGCAGTGTTTTGCCAGAAGCAGTGGGTTTTCTTTCAGTACTAATACCACGCATGGCAGAAGGTACCTGACTACATTTAAGGTAGCTAACTCGCCAAATCTGCCATCTAATCAATGCCTCACAACCCTACAAGCATAACTGCCAATTCAGTTATTTTCTTTCTCTCTCTTTTTTAATTGCTTATGCTACTGTTATTTCACTGGATTCAGCTTTGGAACTGGCTTTAGACAGAAGTGTTTTATGTTGAAGACCCTGAAAGACGTAAGAGCAACACTACTAGCCGGTAAAAACTCCCAGAAAAGCATTATTCAAGTACATTTACGTTCTAAATTAAACAAGTCTATAAGCATTATGCTTAACGCAAGATCATGAGCTACAAGAACAATATATTGCCTAATCACAGCACCAGGCAGGATTGAGAAGAGACTCTGACAGTGTCAGGATGCACTTCATATGGAGACCCCCAATCCCAAAATAACATCCCTGACTACACTATCTTGTTCTCTTTTAAAACTACTTGACATATGTTAAACCTACGAACACATACCATCATCCTACTGACTGCTTAAGCAACCCTACAGAAACTGCCGTCAGTACGTTTTGCAAGTAAATCTGAAACAAAACAAATTCTTTTCTAAAACTTCCCATATCAGTCCTGTATTTCCCAATCCCTGAAACTTCCTGTCATACATCCTAATTAAAACATGTTTTTCCATATCAGTTCTGCATTCTCAAATCTTTGAAACTTCTTTTATTTTTCCACGTTTATTTTCCTTATTTGATCTTTTCACCTTTATCCCCCAATCCTCCACTTGCCTTTTTAGGCCCAGACTTTTTTTTTTTTTTTTACTCAACTTCTTAGTTTTACTAAAATCCATATTCAAAAAAACAAAAAATTGAATTCCCTTAAAACTTCCTTGGAAAATACCAAATAATAAACAGAGCAAAGAAGAATCTGCTTCCCCATAGGGAATCGTTGCTTTTTATCACAGGAACATTAATGGCCTTGTATGGCTTCACCGTCCTCTCCCATTAAAACAAACCCTCACACAGTGGTTAAAAAAGCTTCAAAAGCATCAGGAGGCTTCCCCATGCTCTTTAGCTGATGCATGGTTTTACAAGGAGACAGGCTGGCAACCCCAGAACCATGCACAGATCAGCACAGAAACTGGCTCCCGACTTCTCTACACCATATAGGCAGGCAGGCCCTTGCTCTTCAGGGACCTCCCCAGGGTCCCTCCCCTCCACTACTGCAGCACAACACAGCAGCTGGCCCTCAGCATCTCACTAACAGAGGGGGCAGGTCACAAGTCTCTAAAGACAGGAGGAGCCGTTAGACCAGCGACTAATCTCAGCTGCTGCAGAACAGGATGAAGTCAGGTCGGTCTATGTCCCACGAACCATGCTGACCTGCATTCACTACGCTCCTATCTTTTAACTTCATTATTAAGTGAATCCTGGATCAGATTTTCCATGATTTTGCCTGGGATAGATGTCAGGCTGTGCGGCTGATCACTGTCCATGTCACCCCACTTGCTCTTTTTTGTAATCTTAGCACAAGATTAACACTCTTCAGCCATTTCCTGGGTATCCTACAGCAGAGGTCAGTGGCCAGAGGTGTCCTGACCCAACCGCTCGGGCTCTTCTGTGCAAATGATGGAGGACTGCCAGTCTCCGTCTTGGTGTCTGTGCTACCACAGCGTGTGCTGTGCACATGCAGCAGGGCCCTGCTCTGATGAGGAGGACAGCCCCTGTCTCAAAGTGCAGTCCTACTAGATTCCATCCAGAAAGAGCACACAGCAACTGCTGCAGCTTCCTTAGCCTGACGAAGGGTTTTTGAACCCGAAAGCTTGCTCAGTAACTATTCTCCAACCATTTGGGTTGGTCTAATAAAAGATATCAAATTCACCCAAGGAACCTTGCCGTCCTACTAGATACTGATTGTTGTCTTCCTTAGTTACTAATGGACTGAAACACACTTCATTATCTTCTTGTGATACATCCTTCTGTTCCTTTCTGAATAAAAAGGTCAAAGGTCCATCTGAGACCAGATGGCCCATCAGGCTAGCATGGTAAAAACACACTACTTTCTGTAACCCACAGCACAAAGGCGCGATGTTACTAGCCCTCGATTCTCCACCCCAAACAGCCAGCAACCCCTTTACAGATGGGTCAACTGGGGACAGGCTTCAGCACAGGTCCAGGGCAGGGCTCACACTTGCACTTGTCCATCCCTTATGAGATGCCTTAAACACTCTGCCATCAGGTCCCTCCTCGTCGTCGGGTAGACGAAACGTAAATACCACAGCAACCTCGTTTGGAGCACATTTATTTACTTATTAGATTTACATGCTGCCTTCCCCAACAAAAGCTCTGGGTAGCTTATAGTAAGGGACAAATTAATTTATAAAGACAAGTAGATTATCCAAACAAAAGAGAAAACAAAAACTCCCTGAACAATATCCCAGCCTAGCCTGGCTTGCCGAGCACCCACCCGAGCAGGAAGGTGTTGCAGTGCTTTTGGAGGATGTGCAGGCTTGGGCTGTGGTAGGCCTCCAGCGGGATGGGGGAGAGCGGGGTTACAGAGCTGAAGAGCAACTGCTGAGAACAACCATCCTCACGTCTTTCCCAAGCACACTTGGCTCTTTGATGGTACTTGCAGGAGGTTGCTCTTGACTCTGCCTTTTCTACGTCATTGCAAACGTTCAAACAATAGCCTGCGGGCAGGCTTGGGTGCCTGCAGCCCCACTGTCTGGTTTCGCTTCCTCGGGAGCCCCTCAACCAGTCCTCATAACACGAAATGATAATACCTGGTCCGAACACATAAGCAAGTAAAGCAAACCTCTATCCTGGGGCGGTCTGCCTCCTGTAAAGGGCCAGACTACCCTGTTACTTCATCATTGCATAGGAATATAGCTATAGTATGATTCTGATTTCCTTACAAACTATTGTCTTTAGCTTTCCTGACCAGCCCTGGGTTTTACTCTAATGTAGTTAATTGTTCACAATTTTCACTCTATGTAATTTTTTATTTATATTGACTGTTTGCTTCTTCCCTTTTCTTCATTTCTCCTTTTATATCATAGACTCATAGAGAAGTGGGGCTGGAAGGGATCTCTGGAGGTCATGTAGTCCAACCCCTGCCTGAGGCAGGATTCTTCCCATCCGGAACATCCCACACAACCATACTCTAAACATTATTATTTGTAACTGCTGCTTTCATTTCCCCATTGACCCAGACCTGAAGTTGTCCTCTTTCTTACCTGTGAAAGCAGGACATTTTGGCTGGCTAATGAGCTTCATGAAAAATGTTTAATTTCTATTCAACGTTTTTGGAGTACCTTTTTATTCTTAACCATTTCATTAATAATTTTTGCCAACTTTGGGACATTAGCTCTTTCAAAGTACCGACTGTATGTTTTAGTTAGAGGCAACCTCCATTTGCCCATATTGAATTCATCACGTACCTGTCCCAAGGTCACCCAAGTTAACTATATCACTTTAACTTTAACACCAAAAGAAATAGGATTAAAGTTGCAACAATTTAGCTATCCTTGTATCACTGTAGAACACAACTATAATACTTGCATTATAAGAGCTTATATGTGTATCATTTGATATCAAGATAATGATTATCTCTGTCTATACCCTAAGATGCTATTCCATATGACTAAGGAAATCACAGCCTGTCCTTGCCAGGGACCACTGCTGAAATGGAAGAGATCCTATAGCCAGATGCTTCTTCTGAGATACAGAATCAGACAGACAGCTAATTGTAATGAGTTTTACAAGGCAAAATCTATTATCTTCATAAAAATGTTGTTATTGTGTCATCTAAACCCTGTCATGCATATGCATGTCACACAAAAATGCTTAGGCAATATTTTTGCCTGGTAATTATCTCCTCTGGATAAGTTATTAATGGTTGTGTGTATATGAGAAATGGCCACTATGAGATGGAGAAGGAAGTTTAATGAATTACAGGAACCTATACAATATATTCTAAGCACCTATAAATAACACGGATGAATTCCTGTTAACAATATCAAAGTTTTATTGTCAGGGCAGTTAGCTTCATGTTATTAAGCCTATTCAACAGGACTTGTAAACACCCATCTTAGCTCTCTCTCATTATATCATTTTAACTATACTTGCACAGAGAAGCCAGTCACCTCAGCCTGGCCATGTCTTTCAACATGTACCTCTTCACTTACAGTGAATCATCTTAACTTAAAATCCTTGTTTCAGAAATGGTTCAATCTAAGCCCTTGTTTGGTTTCAAAACTGAACCTTAATCTCAGCCCAACTGGACCTCGATCTGAGCATGCATCAAAAGTAATTGTGTTTCCGCAGCTAGTGGAGACTCACTGAGCATGACCATTAGAAGAAAACATCCTTGTTTTCACAGAGGAAGACAGAATTGTTCTTTGTCTACAGATTTCTGCAATTGTGCACTTTATGCACCCCACAGTTACTTCAGCAATTGTTTAAATAGAAATCTATTAGCACGTGTTCAAGGTCAGCTGGTCCTTCTTTTAGCCTGCTACTGAAGGATGCTGGTGGAGCCTGGAACAGTTGACAACCCCACTGAACTGTGAGCTTTATCTTCCAGTAACCACAAAGAGTGAAAATCGCCACACCTGCAATATCGGCCTGGTGCAATATCGGCAAGCCCTTTCCAGAATGTCTATTTGGTTTGATCTGATGCACAGTCTGATGGGCAGCAAGTTGCAGTGCTGGCTGCCAGTGCCCAGCTGCTTTCTGAGCATCTGCAAAATACCAGACACGGGATATTTCCATAAATCTCTCCTCTAACAATTACCACCAATATAACAAGCATCAGCTGCACCACCTTCCTCCACACTTTCTATTATTGGCACTGCATTATATAATAGCAGCTTAACAACCTCTTAGTTGATTTCCTGATGTAAAGACCAACATCATTATATAATGTGCCTATTTTAACTTTTGCGAGTCAAATTAAGCAGATAGCGTACAGTCTGAGCTTATCTGCGTGAACAGTTAACTCAAGGGACAAACCTTTATAGCTAGGAGTCTACATTTGTGCATGCGAGATTAGATTAGAGGGAGGAATGCATAAAATACCTACATCATGCTGTTGCACTGAAGGGTTGAGTGAAGCTTCAGCACCTTATAAGCAGCAACACCAACACAAGTTCATCCTTATTCCACTGCAGGGGACGCTTCCTGTATCCTGCTTCTACCCATCCTTGTTGCCATTAGAAGTATGTTAGTTATCATGTCGCTTATCCAACTTACAAATGATGGTCTCCACATGGATTAAATCTATCGATTCCAAAGCAGTCGTGAATTAATAGACGATCAGATAGCAAGGGAGCCCTATGATCATCTAGCGTGAACTTCTTTATGTCACCGTGTACCTGAGCATCTCAACGCCACACTGGCAGAGAAGGGTTAATGAAACCAGAGGGCTCAATTATGCCTCAGGGCTGCTCCAGGAGATGGGCCAGTAAGTAAGGCAGCAGGGTACCTGCAAAGGTCTTCACTTTCCTTTCCACGGTGGCTAGGAGATTGTGGAGCCGCAGCCAGTGCCTGTGAAAGAAGAGAGGAGCTCAGGGCCGGGGGGCAGAGCATTCAGACAGGGGTGTTGGACAGTGCTTACTTGGATGCAAATTTGCTTCATTTGGAATTTTTTTGGACAGCGGATACCCCGGAAGGTACTAAACCTGGCCAGGCTGAGTTACAGGAGACACAGGCAATTCAAACAAAAG
Source organism: Alligator sinensis (assembly GCF_000455745.1). Classification (NCBI taxonomy): domain Eukaryota; kingdom Metazoa; phylum Chordata; order Crocodylia; family Alligatoridae; genus Alligator; species Alligator sinensis. The sequence goes on along the minus strand of NW_005842408.1, from coordinate 957,878 downwards.
CAGCAGTGGGCAGGGGTGCTCTGTGACGGCAAAGCCTGCTGGACAAGACCCAGGCATGAGGGGACTGGTAGAAGTTAACACGAGTTTTTGCACAAGCTTTAGCAATACTTCTCTAATTTCTGCATCTAGGCCAGGGGCTTCTAGTCGAGCTATGTGCATCTTGCACCCCAGTATCATCTAGATTGTACATTATGCCTTTCTTCAGGTACAGTTCAGGAGGGACAGCTATGCAGGGGAAGAGAACAGGGGTTTAAAGTCCTGGGCCCGGCTGGGGAATGCCTGGCCCTCAGCACGTCTGAACAGGCTTCAGTCTCACTGCCACCTACATGCTCCTCTGCAGCCCAGAACAGCGGGAGCCGCAGCCCAGCCCTGCTGCTACGAAGCCGTGCCCAGCAGTGCGACTCCAGAAAACCCCAGCGCAGAGCAGGAATTCCCGGCTGGGCAAATGCAGCTCCTCCCTGGATCCTTCGCAGCTCGTACTGTGGCTCAGCTTCACACTGCAGCGCAGCGTGGGAGATGCACACGTCACTTGGAGGACTACAGCATGCACCAGTCATAAGGGGCCTGCATTGAAATACACTCAGTGCAAGACAGGTGTGTAAGGTCACAGAGTGAGCCAGTGCAACAGCTGGTCTTAAAAGTCTAAAGTTATTGGCAGCGTGATCAGTCAGCTAGTCCATGGTCTTTTCCTTCCACAGGCTGCCGCTCCCTGACCAGTGATAATGTGACAATAATACAAACTCTCTTCTGCACTGTTCAGGATGCAAGCATATCATTATTTTTGTAGGCTTTTAATAATTTCCTCAAAGTCCTGCCTTCCTAGCTATCTCAATTTGTGTATAATTGGATTAAACAGTAAATACACGAGGAAATTGAATAAACGCTAGTAATGAGCAGGGCTGTAGCTTTGCAGTGAATGCTCTTTGCTAGAGGCTGCCGGGTAGCACGTGCCAGAATCAAGACTCCCGACCCGAACACACCTAGACAGGGAGCAAGTCTGGTCTCAGGCTGACCCGTGCTAGCATACGTGGGCCCCACAGTCTGATCTGTTCCCTGTGTGGGACAAGGCTACTTTTAGGGCTATGTCAAAGAAAGTTGCCCTGGTATGACCTTCTTGTTTTTCTTATTAACCAAAATGGTAACACATTTAATAGGCGCTTAAGCTACACCCGTCCAACCAGCCCTCTGTGGGCACCGCACGTTTGGGGTTTGGGCTTTGCTCTCTTCTGAGGGCGGTGGGAGGGTTAGGCAGGAGGAAGGCTGTTCTGGTTTGCTTTGTTTCTGTTTCAACCTGTTCCTGTCTGGCACAGACTAAACCACAATGAAAGCCCCTCTCAAACTTAAGCCTTGACCAGGGATTTACACTGGCTTAATTAAATCAAATTAAATTCACATCAGAGCTGCTACTTTGTGTAGACAGGCCCTTAGGATGGGATTTCCAGAGCTTGTCATTTCAACGAAGAATTTAAACACTCATTTTCTTGATTCTCAGTTAAGACATGTTCTGTCTGGGACAGTGTCAATAAACTCATTTCCTGGAATATTTGCAGAGCAAATGCAAAAGAGAAATGCAGCAAAAATGCTGTCTGTCAACACGAGTTGAACATTAAAAGTTCTGCAATGCTCACTTTGCTCAACAGGATACCTTAAAATCTCTCTATACAACTGTGATTTCCCCTGCCTGGTGTTTTGCAGGTCTGAAAAGGTCAGCGTCTGGAAGGACACAATGGTAGGAGTCTACTGCAGACCTCCAAACCAGGAACAAGAGCTTGACCAAGAATTCGCCAGGGAACTGGCCGAGGCTGCACGCTCCCAGTGCATGGTTATCATGGGAGACTTCAACTACTTGGACATCTCGTGGGATGAGCGCTCGGCTAAATCCGATCGGTCACAAAGCTTCTTTGCATGCGTGGATGAGCTCTACCTGTCCCAAGAAGTTTACAGGCTGACAAGGGGCAAGGTGCTGCTGGACATGGCACTGGCCAAAGGGACGATTTAATCAGTGCCCCAAGAGTCGAAGGGAAGCTGGGTGACGGTGACCACGAGCTGAACACTTTCACTATCCATCGCAAAGCTGGCAAGTCAGCCAGCAATGCAGTCATCCTCGACTTTAGGAAAGCTGACTTCCATAAGGTCAGGAGGCTTGTTCTTGACACCCTGAAAGGCCATGATTTCACAGGGAGGGGAGTTCATGATGCGTGATTGCTCCTTAAGGACGTGATCCTAGAAGCACAAGGGGAGTCCATCCCCACCCGTAGGACAGATGGTAAAAGGGCTCAACAACCTCCTTGGCTCAACAGGGAACTCATGGACCTCCTATGTCTAAAAACAGAGGTGTATAAAGAATGGAAGATGGGAAACACCACTAAGGAGAAGTATACTGCACTGCTCCACACCTGCAGGGAGTGAACTACAAAAGCCAAGGCTGCAACTGAACTTCATCTGGCTACACGAATCAAGGACAATATAAAGTCCTTTTTCAGATATGTGGGGAGTCGAAGGAAAAACAAGGGCAACATTGGAACCTGCTAAACCAGTTGGGGCAGCTGACTACCGACACCCAGCCAATCTGCTTTATGATTACTTTGCATCGGTTTTTCACCAGCCCAAAGGGACCAGCCTGCCGAACATGATGCGGGATGACCGGAGTGAAGATGAATAGATGCCCACCACTGGTGTGGATCTTGTGAGGAAGTATCTTGAGAGGTGGGACCCCCATAAATCAGCCGGTCCAGATAGGCTGCACCCAAGAGTGCTAAAGGAACTGGCAGACATCATAGCACAGCCAGTGGCGAGGATATTCGAGAACTCCTGGCGCTCGGGTGAAGTACCTGAATATTGGAAGAGGGCCAATGTGGTGCCCATCTTCAAGAAAGGGAGGAAAGAAGACCCAGGAAACTACAGGCCAATCAGTTTGACTTAAATCCCTGGGAAGATTTTGGACAAAATTATCAAAGAAACCATTCTTGACAGGCTAACAGAAGGCAGCATCCTGAGGGACAGCCAGCATGGGTTTGTTGTGGGTAGGTCTTGCTTGACCAATCTCATCTCCTTCTATGACTAGGTGATGTATCACCTGGACAAAAGGGAAGCGTTGATGTCATATATCTGAACTTTAAAAAAGCTTTTGACCTGGTGTCCCATGATGTCCTCATGGAAAAATTGGACAACTGCAGCCTCGACTACTCCACAGTGCGATGGCTGGGGAACTGGCTCCGCGCTCGGACCCAGCGAGCGGTGGTTGATGGAACTGAATCAACGGGGCGCTCGGTGACCGGCGGGGTCCCCCACGGCTCTGCTCTCAGACCTGTACTCTTTACTGTCTTCATTAACAATCTGGACACAGGTGTCAAAATTGGACTGGCCAAGTTTGCTGATGACACCAAACTTTGGGGAAGTGTCCACACTTGAGGATAGGCTGGTGATCCAGGACGACCTTGATAGGCTTGCAAGGTGGGCAGATGAAAACCTGATGGCATTCAATATGGAGAAATGCAAGGTGCTCCACTTTGGGAAAAAACCTGCATCACACTTATAGGCTTGGCAATGTTACACTCGGTAGCACCATGACCGAAAGAGACTTAGGGGTCAGGATTGACCACAAGATGAATATGATCCACCGAGGCGATGCTGCAGCTGGCAAAGCGAACAAAACCCTGGCTTGCCTCTACAGATGTATCTCGAGCAAGACCCAGGATATCATCCTCCGGCTGTACTCAGCCTTGGTGAGGTCGCAGCTGGAGTACTGCGTCCAGTTTTGGGCTCCACAATTCAAGAAGGACATGGAGAAGCTTGACAGAGTGCAGAGAAGAGCCACGCACATGATCAGAGGGCAGGAGAACAGGCCTTATGAAGAGAGGCTGAGAGCCAGGGGACTCTTCAGCCTGGAGAAGTGCAGGCTCAGGGGGGACCTGGTGGCTGCCTATCAGTACATGAGGGTGTGCACCAGGATCTGGGGGAACACCTGCTCACCAGAGCGCCCCAAGGGATGACAAGGTCTAACGGTCATAAACTCCTCCAAGACCGTTTCAGGCTGGACATGAGGAAGAACTTCTTTCCGGTCCGAGCCCCCAAGGCCTGGAACAGACAGCTGCCGGAGGTGGTGCAGGCACCTCCTCTGGACTCCTTGAAGAGTCAATTGGACGTTTATCTTGCTGGGATCCTGTGACCCCAGCTGACTTACTGCCCCTGGGGCGGGGGCTGGACCCGATGATCTTCCGGGGTCCCTTCCGGCCCTCATGTCTATGAAATCTATGAAGCTGAGTACAGTATTCCTCTGGTTTTCTCCAGAACTGCTCCTCCGAGTCCCCTTCAGTATCTGTATCTCTTTTTATTTTTATTTGACTGGATGTGAGGGCTTCTTCTTGAAGCCATGAAGAAAATGTTATTGACTCATAGGCAAGAGGGGCATTTGTAGCAGGCCCTAGGTGTCAACTCCCCCCTGTTTATTTAAACATGGCTTGCATTTGGGGGACTTTTCTTCCTCCGCCCCAGGTTGTATATTATTTCACCTGGAGTCAACAGAAGCTCTGGGTGCTCACACGGAGACCTGGGTCCAGGATATCTCCTCTTAGACTAAAATCAGAGGCCACTTCTCAACATTTTGGACAAAACACTTTACTGCCATAGGTGACTGCTTGCACTGCCTGGGGTCGCTTCTGCAGGCGATGGACCGGAGCACAGAAATCTAGCTGCGTTCCTGGAAAGGCCGTGCACGATACGGGACGTCACTCCCCTAGAAGTGACAAGCTGCAGGCTGCAGTGAGAGGTATAACTCCATCTTCACTCATCTGTGATGGTCTAAACCAGGGGTGGCCAACCCACAACACAGCTGCCACGAGTGGCGTGGGCAGCTGCTACATGTGGCACGTGGCAGATCAGGGAGGGGACAAGCTGGACCACGGCATAGGGCAGGAAGCAGAAAGCAGAGCAAGAGATGGGGCAAGGGACGGGGAATCAATGTGGCACTCAGGGAGAATCCAGGGCTAACTTGCAGCCCTGCCTGCCAAAAATGTAGGCCCCACTTGTCTAAACGTTTTGTCAGAGTCCTTTGGGATTTGGCCACAGATCAAACACGTGACATTTCCTGAAGCATAACCTTTCCATTAAATGACCTTTTGTGTTATTTGCAGGTTTTCATCGGTGCCCAAAAAAGGGAACATCTGCCACCTGACAGGCCTGGTGTTCCAGGAGCACCTTGTTTGGAGAAGAGGGTGAGTGACGGCACAGAGACGCCACCAAATCCGTCCCCAACCCATGCCCTTGTGGCATGGAAACAGGCAACACCTTGCAGGCTACCACGGGCCAGGAACAAACACACAGCTCGGGTGAACTGGCCCAGGCGTCTGCATGCGGGTGATTACTGCGCTGTTTCCATACGGGCAGTCAAGCAGTGAGTTTAGGTGACGTGAACTCCTCTCCAGAGCACTTAGTTATTCATGCACAGAAGTGGATCCAGGATTTGATGAAAGGGGGGCGGCGGCGGATGGCGCAGGGGCAGCAATCTGCACCATAGAGGTGGCTACGCCACCCGCTCCCGCTCCCACTCCTGACTCTCTCCTTCCCTTCCTCCACCCACACTGTGGAACGGCAATTAAAGACGTGTTTCATCCACTCCTGACTGTGCATTGCTTGGGCAAAAGTGTGAAATCCCTGACGGGCTGCCAGCAGCTTTTATTCTCATTTGGCAGGGGGAGACCCTGCGGACAAGAAGAGCGATTTTCCTTGTTCCTTTATCAGCAAGCCAGTTAGGGGTAGGGCACGGAGGGCCCTTGTGCACGTAAGGAAACTGCCCCTTCTAGTGGTTTAATTGCCTTTGTTAAAAATTTAATTGTGTAACAGTGTACATGTTTGGCGGTATATTATGATTAAATTTTGTAACGGTGTACACATTCAATGGTGTATTTCGATATAAATGACTTCTTATGTGGCAAATTAAGACATATCCCATGTATTTTAGTTTTCTCTGTAACAAATTATAGCGATATTCCACATGTGTACACAAGCCCGTACTAGTCAGACTCTATTGGAAAGGCAGAATCGTATGACCTTGAAGACTGGACTTGTTGAGGACTGGGGCGTGGGCACCTGAAGCACCGGTGCAGTCCAGTTGGTTTCCCAGGAGCTGGGGGTACAAGAGAGTCCGGTGTCAGACCTGGAACCAGAGACTGTAGCCATCGTCAAGACAGACCAGGGTCAAAAGCCAGAGCCAGGGTAAACCAAGGGCTAATCAGGTGCAGAAACCCAAAGCAGGTCAGAGATCAAACCTGAATCAAGAGCAGAAAATAAGAGCCAGGGGATACCCAGGGTCCTGCCAGGATCAGAAGCTGGAGTCAGCGCCAGGAGTTAAAACCAAAGATCCAGCAAGGAAGCCCACAGCAAGTCAGGAGCAAGACCTTCCACCTCGGCCCAGACAAGGCTGCTGTGGGTCTGACTTGGGGCTGGAGCAGGCGGGGCGCGTGGCCTGTGGCTTCGGGACCGCCTCACTCAGCCCGGCTGGGGCCAGGCAGGCCCTGGGCTTGTTGCAGGGCTTGTTTTTCAGGGGATGAACTGCCCGGATCTTCTGGTTGGGACGAGATGGGTCCCGGGTTCTGCTCTGGCCTCATGACGCGACTAATAGAAATGCCGTGAGAGTTTGGGCAGAGCTCCTCTCCCCCCCACACCTCTCGGCTGGGAATTCATCGACTGGGAACTGCTCTAGGATTTCATCCGCTTCCACCTGCTTTGTACTGCTGGAGAGAGACGGCTGAGCTGCAGTGGAGCCAGGACCTGGCCCTCCTGACAAACAGCACAGCGGGCCCCGCTCCGGCCTTGCCCTTGTCCAGTTCTGACCAGTGGGATTTGTTGCCCCAGGGAACGTACTCCGAGTTCGCACTTCTGTCCGAGAGCTGCAGAGCGGCTTCTCCCGTCACGGGCAGCATCACTCCATGGCCCAGCTGCAGGGCAGGGAGGGGTTATAAGGACATCTATTTAGTTTCCTGTTGCTTGAGATTTGGCTGCACGCTCGATTGTGTCCGGGCACCGTTCAGGAATGGATGTGTGTATCCACGCAGAGAGCATGTCTCTTATTTCCAACTGGATTTCAGAAGATCATGGAGGATTTATATTTATTACCAATTAAAATCCCATTTAACTATATTTCTAATCACACACACTGGAGGGCACATTTTGTTTCATTGCTAACAGTTGATTTGAACTCTTGCTGAAGGCTTCTCTTCTTTTATAACAAAACTAGAAGTCTAAAGAAAGAAAAGTGTATCCGTATTTATGTCATTACATGACAATTCAGATAAGATTAGCTAACCCTGTTTCAAATCTTCTTAACTCTACTACATGAGGAGACACCCTTGCTGTGTTTAGCTATTGTTTAGCACGACTGCTTAGGCAGGCTAAGTCTTGGGGATGGCTCCAGCGCAATTCCAGCCTCTCTGCCGACCTCTCTCTTCTGTTCTGGTTCAACGCTATTAAAAAGGAGTGCTGCACTTAGGGTAAAAACACATCCTGTTTGTGGTGGGACAGACTGCTGTGTCCCGAGACAGAGCAGCTCCTGTTCAGATGTCCTTCGCAGGTGTCCTGGGACAAAGCCCAAAATCTGCAGCCACAAAAAATATGGTAAGTTTGTCCTGGGATATAGCAAAGGGTGTGTGAACGCTTGGCCCCAGGCATGTGGCAGAACAAGGGACTCAGGCATCCCCCAAGTCACTGCTTCCCCCACAGTCCTGGCCCCTCATCCCCAGGGCATGGGTCTGCAGGAACGGAGCGGGGAATCTCCAGGGCAGGTGTTTCCCACGGCAGAGCGAGGAAATGCTCCCCGCGTCGCACCTGCAGAGGTGCGCCCCACAAACTCCTCTGAAAAGGATTCCAGGGCAAACGTTTCATGGTGGTCCCTGCTCTGCGCCGGCAGACTCACGCCCCGAGTTGGGGCCAGGCACCTGGGCCTGCTGCCCACGGGATCGGGCCACGGGAGTGGCAGTTGCCCAATCCTGCAGGAACACGGTCCCAAAGGATGTCTCTACCTGCCTGTCAATGGGGATGAGCTGTGCTGGGACACATGCTGGCACAGTTGATCCCACAACTAAAATGACATCTGCTTGTAGCTTTAGAGACGTACAAAATAAGCTACATTCTGAAGCTTATCCTAAAAAACCCACCACATGCCTTCAAAGAGTGAACACATGACATTTGCTAGTTTTCATTTGTAGTTGCAGTTGGGTGGCTGGATATCTAAGTGGCCTGCATTTGTCAACATGCTCAAATAAGGCTGCAGCAGCAGAGGTTGCAGCTAAGAACCAGTCATTAAGGTCTCAGTAAGGGACTCCTAATCTGTACATTAATGTACATTAATTAATGAATCTGTACATTAATGACCTGCCTGTAACCGGCTCAAGATTCATAGGTTGTCAGGGGCTGGAAGGGACCTCGCAGATCATCGGGTCCAGTCCCCCCGTTCTAGGCAGGAAGACAACTGGGGTTAGATGACCCCAGCGCGCCGACTGTCCAGTCTCCTCTTGAAAACCTCCAGGGCAGGCGACTGCACCACCTCTGCAGGGAGTTTATTCCACAGTCGGGACACCCTGACTGGGAAGGAGTTTTTCCTGGTATTAAGCCTGAAGCGGCCTTCCAGGAGTTTGTATCCATTGGTCCTGGTCTTCCCCAGGGGTGCCCTGGTGAACAGCTGTTCACCGAGCCCTCGATGCACTCCTCTGATATAGCAGTAAGCCGCTATCAAGTCCCCTCTCGACTTTCTCTTCTTTATGCTAAAGAGGCCCAGGTCCCTCAGCCTCTCCTCGCATGGCTTGTCTTGCAAGTCCCTGATCATACGGGGGGCTCTTCTCTGGACCCGCTCAAGTTTTTCCACGTCCTTGTTGAAGTGCAGCGCCCAGAACTGGACGCAGTGCTCCAGCTGCGGTCTCACCAGCGCAGAGTACAGCGGGAGGATCGCTTCCTTAGTTTGACACGAGATGCAACGGTTGATGCATGCCAACGTGTTTGCCCCGCTGACCACAGCATCGCACTGACGGCTCATGTTCATGAGATGGTCAACATTATACTGATGACAATGCATTTGCTACCCAAGCTCATGACTTTTCAAACGTGGAACTCGCGCTTGATGGAGACATGAGACTGATGTCAGAGTACTGCCTAAAATGGCACTTCAAACCAAATATCTCGAAGACTGTCTCAAGTGTTTTTCATCTGCATAATGCCAGCGCTAGTCGTGAACTCGCTATCACCTTAAAGAGTCAACCTCTCAAATTCAAAACTCAAGCAATTTATCTTGGAGTCACCCTTGCCCAGACTTTAACTTACAAATGACATCTCCAGAAACTGCTTTAAAAATCAAAACAATGAACAACCTACTTGCCAAACTTGCATGCCAATACTTCCACGCTACGTTCGTTTGCCCTGGCACCGTGTTATTCAGGTGCAGAATACTGTGCCCCGTGTGGGCTCGTTCATCACACAGCAAACCAATGGCCACCCAGCTGCATGCTACATTGCATCTTGTACCAGGAGCATTGTGCCCCACTCCACTCCCCCGGCTTCCAGCCCTCAGTGACACTGCGCCCCTCGTCTCTGCCGCACATACGCTGAAGTCAGCTCACTAGCCAGACGCCGGATCGATCCTACGCTGTCAGTGCAATGGGACGTATTCCACCCACCAATAGTTTGGCTTCCTTCAAGACATCCAATATGGTCCTCCCTTTCAAAACCCGTTGACCGTTTCTTCCTTACTTGATGGTATAAAGGATGGTCAGCACAAGCAACAAACAATCACAACATCATCTCTGACCCTAAAGTCAGTCAACCAGGATTTAACTGACCACACTGTTACTGGGCGCTTCTCAACCGTTTCTGAACTGGACGGGTCACTGTGCCTCAAACCTATCCTGCGGGGCCTTCACAATGACAGCAGATGCCCCGTGGACAAGTTCAACCCACGTCCCACATTGCTGACTCACGTCCATTCATTACACTACCTTCAAGTTCTTTACACCGGTGATGATATTGCCTTCAGCCGGCTGAAACCAGATGCCAAACCTCATACGCTGAATGAATAAGGGACTCCTACATGCCTCCCTCTGACATCCAGGCAGAGCCAGCTCAGGAAACCAAATAAAGGCACTCAGTGTTCAGTTCTGCTGCTGCTCTGGCCCTGCATGGCTCTGTGTTTGTGCCTGAGTCATTCTGGCTTGCACACAGCAATGGTCTGGATCTGGCAAGGTGAGCACGTAAACTTCCTCTCCGAAGTGAGCCTGCTTTCCTATGAGACACATCAGAGTGTCCTTTGGCACCTGTGTCTTGCACCTGATTCTTACCCCTTCAAGAACTAGGTAACCTCCCCACCCGCGCAAACAGGATTTGCTAGTTTATACTGGTTTTGCAGCAACGTATTGTCACTGAAACTGTTTGGGAGGCAAGATATTTTGGGAAATGCAGGAAGTAGACGTTCCAGATCTGCAGAGCGTGCTCCAGCATCTGAATAACCTCTGCACTCGGGTGTGGAAGGCAGCACGTCAGCCAGCAGCGTGCCTGCCTCTCATCTCACTCAGATTAAGGAATCCCCTTAATTTAGCAGTCAGAACGAGGTCAGAAACCTGGAACAACCCTTCCCTTTCAACAGGCAGCGCACATCAAAACTAGAAAAATGTCGGGCGTGCAGGCTCATGTTCGCCCCTGGCTTGCACTGAGGGAGCAGCACACACCAGTGGAGCTAGTGATACTCAGGGTGGGCGTGCTTTTCCTCTGCTAAGGGCTTATCTACACGGGAAGTTTCTTTCCAGTAAAGCATTCATCACCTCGTCTATCACAGACAAAGGAGTTGAGGACATATTCCCTGCACATAGTACCCCAACCAAGCCAGGTCCTATAGATCCTGCATGTCAGGATTCACACTTTTGCTGCCATCCTGTACAAGAGGAGGAGAACATCTCTGATCCTCCCCCTGCCCCCTCCTCCCCACCACAGCTGTTGGGGACACTCTGTACCTTGGGAATTTCTGCCCCATTCCCTTGGGTTTTAACTTTCCACTGTCTTGTTACATGTGATGGAAAAAAACAAGCAGTTACACTTGGTTGGAAGACTTGGGCCTTGTAGACGTTCAGTTTCTCCTTGGAGAGTTGCTGCTTTCCCAGAAGAAACCATCAGCGTACAGATGTTCAGGCTTTTTCTCCCGGAGCAAAAATGGTTGCTCCATAAGAAAAATTACCTGGGAACAACCAGGGTTAAATCACTCCCAGAAGAGTTTCTCCCGGGAAAATAAATGTCTGCACATGCTGTGTCTTCTCTCAGAAGAGAACATAGTCCTCCAATATCCCCCATCCTCCCATGAAGACAGTGCGTCACGTACTGGAGTCTGCCACTCCAACAGGGAGCAGGACATGCCTCCTTCACAATCCCCGCATTGTGCTGCAGGGAAACACAAGCTGACCATGGGCAGTCTGGGTCAGCCAATTAGGGTTGCCCTATGCACTGCTGTCATCTGTTGCCAGGCGGTCTAAGGGAGCCCACAGAGCATGCTGAGGTGTGTTCACAGCCCCTCTCTCCCCTCCCAGCTTCACCATATCAACAGTGCAAACTGTCCCTTCTTCAGGGCCTCAATATTCAAATGTCTATATATGTGGCTCTGGGTAAGTTTCTCTACCAGGAAAACAGACCTGAAAGAATTCTCCCAGATTATTTGACCGTGTGTACACATTACAGTTGTTCATTAAGCCAACCTCAATTGCATACATTGCTTCATAGATTTCATAGAGATTAGGGCTGGAGGGACCTTGCAAGATCATCGGGTCCAGCCCCCCACCCAAGGGGCAAGAAGTCAGCTGGGGTCAAATGATCCCAGCAAGATAGGTGTCCGTGTGTGTCTTGAAAGTGTCCAGAGTAGGTGCTTGCACCACCTTGGGGGGGGGGGGGGGTGTCTGTTCCAGGTCCTGGGGACTCAGACAATAAAAAAGTTTTTCTTTATGTCCAGCCTAAAATGGTCTTTCAGGAGCTTGTGACCGTTTGACCTTGTCTTCCCCTGGGGTACACTGGTGAACAGATGTTCTCCCAGTTCCTGATGCACTCCTCTTATGTACTTATAGGCTGCCTCCAAGTCACCCCTGAGCCTACGCTTTTCCAGGCTGAAGAGTCCCATTATTGCTAATAAAGTCATCCCAGAAAGCCCAGGCATTTCCTTTGCTTAATCCTTAGTCCCTATCCATTCATCTTCTCTGCTCATCTCGCAGGAGGCACAATGCTGCCCTGACCTGGCAGGACATGTTGCAGAGGCACCCCTCTGACCACTCAGAAAGTTTCTGCCTTGCTTCCCGCCGATCAGTGAGGTTCGCTCCTTTGCTTTCACAGATAATGTGAAAAGCACAGCAAGCAGTTATAACACAATGCAGATATTCAGAAGCTCCCATCTGCTCCCAGACACCTCCACTGCCCCTTCAGCTTTTCAAGTACACACTCTACTGCCAGATGGCAGGTGCCTGTGGTATCATCAAACAGTTCCTTTTTCCTGTCCAAGTGGCCAGCACGTGCTTCCTAGACAGTCTCCCATAGTCACATACTGCAAATATCTTAGAAATTTTGCCCCCAGAACCACTATTTTCAATGCATGGAAAAGGGGATTTTCTAATGATCATAGATCCTGGACACAGTAGGAGCATCATGGATCCTGGCCACGCTGCATTAGCACTAGAGAATGTACCATGGAGAGATCTATCATCCTGTTCACAAACCCCTGGAGAGCAAGAAATAACAGGCATGCGAGTCCCATCAATGCCCCAAACAGTTCAGGAACACAACCTGTGCTAACCCATCAATACCTTCCCAAGCATTGTTCAGCTCATAATCTGGGGCAGCAGCACACACCTGCTTGATAACTGCTCAGACAGATGAACTGACAAGCCCAACTGGAGATACTGGCCCCTGGCTACTGGGAGTTGTGAGCTTCTAGCTGGTAATAGCTACGAGCATCTGCTAGAGGCCTGCAGCGTACAGACCTTGAGGAGAGAAGCCTTCAGCACCCGTGACTGGTCATCCCAACTCTGCACCACAAGCCTGTCCCCGCTTTGGCCAAGGAGAACATCACGCAGCACCAATCGGCTGGTTTCCACCTCCTTTTCCCTTGTTGATACCTGCAGGGGAGTAGTTACGATGGCTGCCTAACCACTCGCCAGCCCTCTGGGTCATTGGCAACACAGCCGTATCCCTTCACGCATGTTCGCGAGGGTCAGGATGCTGACACTTGGCTGTTTTTTTCACCGGTTTCCTTGAAAACATGTTGAGAGTGACTCTGGCTCACTAAAGCCATAGAAATGATTGGCTACCAATAACGAGATCATGGGAGTTTGTAAGTGACCCCAAGTCCCACCATTCAGGTAGGTTGCAACAGGAATGATATGCTGTGAGAAAAATCCCAGAATATGCAGAGACAAGTGGTAAAAATGTGCTCCTTTGCATATTTGCCCAGAAGGCCAAGCAGATCATCTGAAAAAGTGCAGAGCTAGTCTGCTCACAATGGAGGTAAATTAGGAGAAGATTAGCCGAACAAGACAGTTACACCAGCAGAACTGCACAGGAAAAGCCCAGGTCAGAAAACAGTGACTCATCTTCCCTCTGAGAGGGCTTGCGGTGGGGGTCACACAGGGACCTGTTCTCAGCCCACCGCTACTCAGTGTCCAGACTGATGTTGTAGAAGGAAATGCAAAATCATTTGTCGCTGACACAGACACTGGGAGAGCTGTGAATAACAACGGGGATGCGTTAGTCCTGCTGCTCACCCGGGTTGCTTGACAAGGTACACAAAATGGACACCATGAGTTTTCTAATGAGAGGCCCCATATAGGGTGTGTCTACACATGCACTTTACTGTGCATTAAAACATCACAAAAATGTGCTCTTTGGCTAATGCACATCAGAACAGGCTAATGTGCATTTTTCTAGTAGCTCGCAATGGAGGTAACTAGATTTAATGCGCATTACCTAAAGCGCATTAATGAATGTGTAGACATGCCCACTGAGGAGCAAGGAACATGGGTCGCTCTGTAAGACGAGGGACCCTATACTGAAAAGCAGGGACTGAAAGAGGCTGGGTGGCCAGTATAGATAACAAAATACGTGCTGAACTGCAGTGCATTGCTGAGGCCAAGAGGACAAACGCAAACCCTGAGAGAGATGCCAAGTTGCAGCAGGGCAGTGGTGTTGTGAGGGAGCCCTTTACTGGATACCGTGTCCATTTCTGGTGTTCGCATTTCAAAAAACATGCTAAAAAACCTTCAAGGATTCAGAAAAGAGCTACAAGAGCGGTCTGAAATCCGGCAGCCCTACCTTGCAGAGTGGCCAGAGCCATTTGGCTCAAGGGAAGTATCAGAGGTAACTTGATCATGTCTTTCAAGCTCTTACCCCAGGAAAGCATTTCTGAAAATAGTTACCTATTTAATCTAGCAGAAACAGGCATCACTAGATCCAGTGATTGGAAGTTGAAGCCAGGCAAATTCAGACTAGAAATAAGCTACAGGCAACCCCCACTTAATGGTGTTTCGCTTAGCGCTGCTTCGCTATAACGCTCGTTTTAAATTGATACCCGATTCCACTTAGTGCTCAGCGAGTTTCGTTATAACGCTCGCGGTCGCCATCTGGGGTCATTAAAAACACTGCAGTCGCCATCTCGAAACGCCAAATTCTTTCAGTTTCATTTAACGTTTGTTTCACGTAACGCTCGGTTTTTGGGGACCCAATGAAGAGCGCTAAGCAGGGGTTGCCTGTACACCGGGGCGACGCATAGGTGGTACATGTGGGTGCGTGTGCACCCTCTGAGTGTGGCAGTGCACCCCCTACAAAAAGGGGCGCTCACCACCCCTCCCTCCCTCCCCCGCCGCCGACAGCACCCCCAGCGGCAGGGGGCACGCGTCGTTCATGCTGTACACAACAGGTTTTAACAGTGAAGGAGAGTATCCGTTGGAACCACTGACCTCAAGGTCTGGGGAAGTCTCCATCACTTGCAGTCTTTACATCGAGACCCGGTGTCTCTTTCAGATCCGGCTCAGCTGGAAGTGATGTGCTGGGGTCCCTGGGTGAGGTTTTCTGGGATGTGTTGTGCCAGAGGTCAGGCAAGATGCTCTCATGGTCAAGCCTGGCCTTAACATCCACAAATGACTTGAGTTAGCCTTGCAGGGGTGTAGGTTGTAGCCGTGTTGGTCTAAGGACCTAGGCAGACAAGGTTCCTTGGGTGAATCTGATATCTTTTATTAGACCAACCCAAATAGTTGGAGAATAGTTATTAAGTTAGCCTTTACACCTGAGGAAAACAGGTGTCAATCTACCACATCAGAGCTCTCCGTTCATGTCTTCCTTGCTGCAGCTAGACTCACTTTGCACCAGGTGTTCCTGGTGACACAGAGTGTGAGCTGAGCATCCCATCCAGAGCGCACACTCTTGTGCCCGCCACAAGAACACTTCAGTTGTGAGGTACACCCGCTCAGGGCTCGCCCGGGCCGGGGGATGTCTTCACTTAGCAGTCACGTGCCTTACCGAGACAGCTCTGCGCTGGCTGCCGCAGTAGGTGCATCAGAACCACCAGCTGGTTTTCACGTCACTGCAAGTCACTGCGTCTGCAAGAAGAGGACATTTTCTAAACCATGCTCAGAGGACTTTTTGTACCAAGGGACAGGAGCCCAGCTGAGCCACTTGTCCTGACCTGCTCGCTCCCTGGTCCTGATGCCAGGGGTGACATGCAAAGTAACGGGCTATCGCAGTGGCTTTTAGGGTCAGTAACAGTCTCAGTCTGTTTTCCCATGGGCAAAGTCATCCTGTATGCTGCAGAATGGCCTGGAGTTGATAAACTTTCATCTGCTAACAATCCCTAGTATACTTAATTAAATACTGTTTAGCTAATCACTTCTGTGTCCTACCATATTTTCTTTATGAATCTCCCAGTTCTATTTGTTTTTCATGAAAATGCTGTCTCAGCACAGCGCGTTGCAATACTCTTCTCTTCCGTTTTCCTCCCGGGCCATGTCCTGGACTGCTGGGTGAAACTTTCTGGTCTATGCTGTCCTCACAACAAGGGCAGCAGATAGACTGTGCTTGCCGTAGTTAATATTCCTGACACCCTGCACTCGCTGCGGCCAGAATCAATACAGCTGAGGAGGTGGGGCTGCAGAAACAGCTTTGTGCCAGGTTTTGCACCTCCTGGAGATGCTGAGCTGGTGTCGTTTCCCAGCTGAAGTTAGTTCCCAGAGCCCCAGCTCCCGAGTTAAACGAGCCCAATGGCCAGTCCAAGCAGCCCGCATCTCTCAGCAGTAGCCGAGGATGCCGGGTGGCCAGGGCCATGCCTTCTCCGTACTCCCGGGAGAGCTGGTGTGAGGAGCTGCTACAGGACCAGGCCTGGGCCCTCCCTTGCATCAAAGACAAGCCCCCAGAAAGCCGGTAGCGGTAACCACTCTCAGTCATTAGCAGCACAGGCTGGTATTCAGATAAAAGGCACAATGTCCTTCCCGATCCATTAAAGCCACCACAACTTCTACTACTGTGCCCTGGGAAACGGCTCTCTTGCTTACACTGGTACGAATCAGAAGCAACCCCACTGAAATCACTGGAGCGACTGACATCAGCGTGCAACACCGCGGGGCAGAGTCAGACCTGGGGCGCTCAAGAAAGTAGTGAAAGGTATCCTTCAGCACTTGGCTGCTGCTTCCTCCCTCCCTCCCTCCCTGTGAAGTGTGAAATGAAGGTCAAAGCACAAGAGAAGGCAAAAGAAAACAGCCCTCAAGGAGCCCGAGCAGTCGTCGAGGGCCCTACCAGCAGGAACCGCAGCCGGACGGTGGTGCGGACCGTACAGCCGGTCTGTCCACGATCTTTCTGGCGGCTGCAGACCGTGCTGCGGGAAGGCAGCCGCGGAGCACCCCTTCCCATGGGCACGCCAACTTTGCATAATTGTATAAAGTTTCACAAGGCTTCTAATGCCTTTGAGAGTATATTAAAACAGACGTCATGAGATTTTCATAGTTCCTAAGCAATGAATCAGGGGGCCCACTGTACAGCAGATATGATTCATGGATTATGTAGGCACCTACAGGTGTGTGGGCTGGTTTCTGGAAGCCTCACAATTTCCTGCGGGACCTGAATATGAGCACGAGGGGTTGGGGAGCATGTTTCACTACATAATGAACTTGCTGGAACATTGTGGGTCCAAGAATTACTAAAGGAAACGAGCCTTGTGAGGGCTGAATTCAATTAGCCAGGCACAATGATATAGGTCTTTGAGAGAAAAATGGCATCTATTTACAATAACTCAGTGAAGCACAATGGAAGTTAAGGGACGAGCAGCAATTACGCTTCAAAGTGCTTTGCCTTTGTTAACACTGGCCTTTTCAGAGCTCCCTGGCAGAAGCCATTATCATCTGGCAGAAAAGAGACATCGTCTGTGACCCTGGCGATGTCTTGGCATTGTGAGAGCAGCTGGAACAAATTTCACTTGAACTCCAATAATGTCGAAAAACATTCAAATGGGAAGGCCCAAGCTGGGGTCTGGAGTGAGCAGCTGCATCCGCTGACATCAGGCACGAATACAGCACAGACTCTTCCAGTTACGTATTAACCTGGACTGTCCTGGTTAGGAGGTGGATGGAGAGGTGCACCCGCGAAAGCGTCAGCTCCAAGCGGGGCGAGCCAGCTTGCCAGCTGCGTCGTCCCTCGGCTGCATTTGCTCTGGCTGCAGAAAAGGAGGTCTGACCCGCAGACACCAAAGGGCTGCTCCCCGTGGCCTGAGAGGAATCTGGGCACGGGTCACCCTGTCCAAGACAGAAACACCAGCCCGAGGGGGATGAAAGAAAGGTGCTGCAGCTTTTGCTGGAGTTGGGCAGGGGGAGGAAGGGGGGATGACACACGTCTGTTAGTCCACGATGGCCCCAGGGCCGTGAGACAGGGTGGAGAGGGGAGGTGGGGAGAGGAGTTTGCTCAAGAACAACTGCAATATAGCTTCAACTCTCACAAATGTCAAACAGCAACTTTCTGCCCCCGCGCGGAGCGAGAGAGATGGATGTCTGTTGGAAGGCAGTCCTGATGCACCCTTCGCGGGGTTTCAGCGTGCGTGGCAGGCTGCCGTAAGGCTCAGGCTCGACCTTTCTGGCTGCAACAGATCCTGGAGCACTGGATCGACTACATCTGTTCCCAGAGGGATTGTCCCGATAGGAGAAGTCCCGATTAGCAAGCAGTGATCTCTAGATGTTTAAGCATCTAGGTAAGTTCACAGGAGGTCACACAAGCTCAGGTCAGGGAAGGGTTATGATTACAGTATTTTTTCCTTAATTTTTCATGGGGCAAGAAAGCCAAAAGCCATGGAAAGGAACTGAAAGGAAGAATGAAAAGCAGCAGTTACGGCCTGAGGGCTCCACAGGAAGTTTTATATTTAAAGACACGGTCATGAGACAGAAGCTCCGCGTTGATGCGGGGTGGATGGCATGCATTCATTCTGCTTTGCTAGGGAGGGTTCACCCGGGATTTGCAACGGGCCTCGGGCGTTCTGGTCTGCTCACCTGCGGTGGGAATGGGGGTGGCAATGCCTGTGGCGAACACAGACCGCACGGGCACAGGACATGTGCCAAGGTTGCAGCTGATCCGGGTTTCTCCAGTAACCTAAAGCAGCGTAGGACAGGCCCCGATCCGGTTTCAATCTCAGTGGCAGTGAGGGCACAGAAATTGGCTTGCAAAGAAACTGGACTGCTTCCCTCCCTCCACGTGAGCTGCTGGTGCACATCAGGTATTGCCTGAGGCACGTGGGGCTGCTCTCCCCGGTCCATGCCTGTGCACAGGCAGCAGGGAGAGGGTGAGCTCTGCCTCCCTGGCACTGCTACCAGCATCCAAAGAGGAACTAATCTGCTCCAAATATAGGGCCAGGAGCCATGGTCTGGTCTGCTCGAGGCAGTGCAGCTCTCTGCTGCCCTTACCTGCAGCAAAGCTCCACGTGAGCTGTACATCACCGTGTCTATTTATATCCATGTGCGTGGGCACACACCCGTGCAACCAGAGCTGCAAATGACTGCAGCAAAGATGAGCATTAAGACACTTGCAAAATTATTGTGGAAGACATGAACGCTACATCCAGTTCCCCGGGGCTAGGGTGAGGATGGCTATGTATTTCATGCTTCAACCTTGGATTAGCTCAAGCGAGCTCTTCAAGTCAGCCATGCTGATTAAGGAAACCTCAGTAATTAGCCAGCCTGATGAGTCTTATGCAGCTCCATAGTGTTATGCTTTCCACAGACTCAGGAGACTTGGTCAGCTGAGATTTGAGGTAATAAAGATCTATGCAGGGCTGCAAGCACTCTGACAGCACTGGGTATGCCAATCCAGTCTCACTGGCACCGAAACCAGCTGTGCAGGGGTGCAGCTGGCCACAGGCAGGCCCTCGGCCTCCGCCAGAGACCTGACAACCCTGTCCCCTGCAACCCACTGCGCGCACGAGCGTAGGAACGGCGGGTCGGCGAATGCACGGGGACAGCGGTCTTTGGCCCTGCCCGGGACACAGCCCCAGGACAGGGGAGGGCGCATCCGTACGAAGGGGACGGGGCTGTGGGAGGGAGGTGACATCAGACACGCGCTTGGCAAGAGGGAAAACGCAGTTGGTGTCACAGGTCCCCAGGACTGTCTTGTGCTGGGAGAGGAGGAGACGGGAGCGTAGCTGTCCTCAGGGATACCTCGTGATGGTTCAAACCCCTGGAGGTGGCCTGGGCTCTGTGGAGCTGTTTTTAGATCCTCCGAAATGGGAGGTGGGGGGGAGCAGTGTTGAGCAAAATACCTGAGGATGCTGCAATGGCAGAGGAGCCTGCCGAATGCCTCCCCCTCCGCGAGCTTGGGATCAGGTCAGGTTTCCTGTTCTCC
This sequence comes from Alligator sinensis, assembly GCF_000455745.1. NCBI lineage: Eukaryota > Metazoa > Chordata > Crocodylia > Alligatoridae > Alligator > Alligator sinensis. Next base: position 938,009 of record NW_005842408.1, on the reverse strand, counting down.
CCCCAGCCACCACAGAGAACACGTTCTGCAAAGAGCAAGGGCAAGGGGTGCCACAGGGGCAGACGAGGAGCTGCCAGGCAGGGTGGGGCCCGATCCGAGGGGAGAAAGCAGGGGGAGAGACACCCTTATGGAAGGGCCTGTACACCGGGGGCTGGCCCTTCTCACTGCTCTCAGCACCTGGGCCCAAGCCTGGACTGCTCGACAGCATCCGGCCTCACGCCCAGAAGGGCCTCGAGTGTGGGCTGAACTTTTCTTACCCATTCTCCATGGAAGGTTAATTTCTGCTGATTGCAAACCCATCTCAATCTTATTAACTTGCAACACAGAAGAACAAGACGCAACTGAGAGCAATAAAACCTACATATAGTTCCTCAAGCATAAAATGCATGCAATAGACTCTAGCAGAAAAGAACAAGGCTGCTTAGAAAATGAAAACAGAGTGTGATTTTTGTAAGGGACAAGAGCAGTTGGGTGGCAGGACTCAGCTAGAGCGTATGCTGCTATTAGAGAAGCACCTGGAGACAGCCCCGCTGGGGATTAGGACCTGCAGCAAAAGCCCTATGCTGCAAGAGATGGTCCCTGCCCACAAGTTTCCGGTCAGAGCTGACAAGACAAAGAGTGGAAGAACAGGAAGATGAAGCAATGTGGCCAAGGGCCGTAGGGGGACAACAGTAGATGCAGGTAGAGAACCAGGTGTCCGTGCTCCTGCCCATTTGATCACCCTGAGCAAGCATCTTGAATCGGGGACATGGGCCGTATCGTCAGCCACAGACATCCCTCACTTCAACCATTCCCTTAAAAACAGTGATGGCACAAGCGGGTCCTTCAAGAAATAGCCCTGGCTATCGCAGGAGTAGGCGAAGGAGCTGGAATTGCCCCAGCACTAGTGCAGCCCCGTCCCAGCAAAGGAAAGAGGAGAGAAGCATTCAGAGTCCAAGGGCACAAGCACAGAAGCAAGTGCATTGGAGATGAGCACTGGCAGATCTTGGCCACCCATCCGCTGCTCCATGATAATTCCCCATATACACACCTTCTCTCTTGGCAAGAAGATGAAAGCTAAGTTTTCATCCGCCCTGGTAATGCGGAAGTGGCTGTGGAAGAGCTGGCACTCCATAAAGTCCCGTCCCTACTTACGTCTCAGTATCTGGTCCACGTACTCAAGCCTCAGAAGCATGCGGTATAAGTACGTCGCATCCGGCACCCCCGGATGTCATCCCTGGCACACGCGACGTCACATTGCCTCCAGAACAAAGACGACGTGAACGGGACTTTAGCCCTCACCGAAGAAGAGGCTGACCGTGTCCCTGCGCGCTGCGTGCTCTCAGCGTAACTCCCCATCGGCACAGGGCAGTCAGGTGGGTGGGTTTTTCGAACATGTATTTGGTGATGGGGACAGCAGCAAGCCTTTGTGTTACATGTAACCGCTTGCTGGATGAGCAGACATGGTGTTTCATTATGAATGCAAAGTAATGTCTGCCTCATTACTAATCTAATATTCCCCCATTCCCACAGGGACACCTACTGGGAGCAAAAGCAGCTTTACAGAGCTGCAAATTTCCCTGCTGTTGTGCCTGCTCCGTGAGACGGAGACGCGGCTGGCCTTCTTGGGGACTGCGTGTAAGCTGAGACTCTGAAGGCGCAGGTGAACAAAGCAGGCAGCCGGTTTTGACAAGGTTTGAACATGACATGGCCCTGCGAAAGGAGGAGTGGATGGAACAGAAAGGTCTCAGGGAAAACAAGGCCAAGTGCTTTTTCCCCCTCCACAAAAACAGTTAAGAACTTCTATGGGTTTTGAGTAACAGCGCTTGCAGAAAAGTGAGAAAGGGCAGGTCTCTTCTGGAAGCAGATATGAATTGCGATCAGAGGGGAAGAGCATATGAATAGGGAAATGAGGTTAAAGGCTACAGGTGCAAGACGTGAAACCTCTGGCTAGGGATGCGTTTACAACACAAGGTTCAGGTGAGAGCCCAGGCTGGAAGTTAGAAGACCCTTTCAGGCTTTGCCCAGCAGAAGCCAAGAACTGACAACTTAGCATATTGGTGAGCAGCAGAAACACCTATGCGGCCAGAGCAAGGCACTTGTACTTTAAGAGGTTGGTTTATAAGGCATCCGATGCTGTCCATGTCCCTCTGAATGCAGAGAAACAACTCTCCAGACTCTCCTGTCTGAGGCCAGACCAAATCAGTTCTGCGGAGGAAGCCAGGCCCCGAGGCCCAGGTCTTTGCAGAACCTGAACCCGTCTCAATCCTGCGTCCAGAACAAGGACCCCGGAGCCCCAGCTTCATCTGCAGCCAGATCCCAAACTGAGCACAACTTTCTCTGACCCTTTGCAGCGAAAATGCACCAGGTGTCATATCCACGGTCCACAGTAAAAGTAATTGTACATGAAAACAGGCCTTTTTCTAGTCTGTAGTCTAGGTTGGGTCCCACGTGTCTGAAACAGGCAATCCCAACATGCAAGGTCCAACCCAGCCGGCACCCCACCAGCGTCGGATCACTCGGAGGAAGACAACTCTCAGCTCCGCGTGCCTAGGCAGGGGTGCTCAGCGTCACACACTGGAGGTGCTGAGCAGAGAGGTTTCTTGCAGCCCCAGTGTACGAGCAGCTGGAGCAAGAGCAACAGTGACGCTTGTACCATATTGTAGTGGTGATCGTTGGCCACAAAGTGATCCAGCAGCAGCACCCAGCTTCTCCTTCTGCAGTAGCGAATCTTGTTTGACAGAGGTGGATTTCCCTGGGGCGTCATTACAAACCAAATATGACTTTATTGGCAGGCGCATTACTGCTGTCTGTAATTTGCTATATTATGTATTAAAAATGCAAGAAACTAGGCAACAGAATACTCGAAAGATGTTGTGTCTTTCATCCTGCACGTCTTTCAGATTCATATAACAAAAACCATGCCATCTGAGGATCTCGCCAGAGGCCTTGCATGCACTGTCAAGGCCTCTAATCATGAGCGTGGCCCTCCTTTGGACTCTCTCGAGCTTCTCCACATCCTTGCTGAAGTGTGGCACCTAGAACTGGTTAGTCTATAAGGTGCAACTCCATTCTGCCTTCTACCTGACTCGACTGACATGATGAACCTACAGCTCTCCACCTGGTTTTCCCAGGGAGGGAAACGGGATGAGCACAGCTCTCTCTGCAGACCAGCAATGCTGCTCCTACGCCAGTCGAACCACCTCGTGGCCGTGCTCGCTGTGGTGCTTCTGTGGCACTCGCCGTCCCAGCTGATACCGCTGTGCAACCCGACCAGAATCCTTTCGTCTCGCTGAGCTACGCTCAAGTGATTCAACAAGCGAGTGGTCAGGTATCTGCAAACTGTAGCAGGAGAAGATTTCAGCTGCTCGTGCTTCGTGACGGGATTGCAGCTCAGAGGCAGAGGCTGGGTCAGGGTTTGTTGGTTGATTAAGTGAGCATCGCTAGGCTGGAAACAGGAAAAGAGAGAGAGGGAATCAGAGTGATGTAGCCAGGACCGCCTCACTCACATATGAAGTGCAGAGCTTGCACGGCCCGGGGGGGCGGTGGCCGTCCCATCCTCCGAGGCAGCACATTGCTTGGCAGGCCAGGCTCCCTACAAGGCTCAGCAGCTCGTTCAGGTGATTCAGTCTCCTTCAGATTAGATGTGATCACGACTGCTGGACCGCTGTCTGCTGAGCCCAAACAACGGGACCGGGGGACATCAGCAACACCGTACGAGCGGTGTGCAGGGAGCCATAAACCAGGGAGTTTGCTTCAGTCATGGAGGGAGTTCAGTTTGGGTGTTTCCTTTGAAGGAACAAGGGGGAAAAATCACCCCGAGGACTGAGGCATCGTTGGATGAGTTCTGAATAAGTTCCTACAACGATCTGCCTGAATACAAAAGCTCCTAGATGTACCTTGCCCTGGCACGGGACCACGCTGGAAGCTGTGCGCACAGCGCCGTGCTGCCCGAGAGGACTGGGGGAAGACGCGGTCCGAGACCAGCGATGGAGCTGGCGGCAGTGCTGGAGTCCAGGCAGGGTCTGAGGAGGGAGGAGTGGCTGTATGGGTTGCTCCAGACTTGCAAACGCCTGCTGACCAAGAGGATCCGGAGCCCAGAGGAAGGGGATCAGTAAAATCCACCTGGGCCTTACAGAAAGCGAGGGAGGCACAATAAGATAATGGGGATAATGTCTTAGTGCCGTGAGGAGGGTTTGGGGATGTTTGCTGGTTGCCGCATGGAGCTGGGAGGGAATTTCACCTACATTATTTGTGGCAGGTCTGGGTGTTATGTCAGGGTTGGCGGTGGTTTGACAAAGAGGTTAGATGATGGGTTTGTCTGGGATGGTTAGGGTAAGGACGGTCCTGCCTCAGGCCGGGGTCTGACTAGAAGACCTCTGAAGGTCGCTCCCAGCCCCACGTCTCGATGACTCTACGACCAGGATGCATTGATGGAAAGCAGCCCTTGTCAAAGGGGGACTCCACCTGAGTGCCATGGTACTCATCTCCTGGGACCAAGGCTGCTCTAGATGATCATAGGAAAGTGGGGCGGGAAGGGACCTCACATCCAGTCCATCCCCTGCTAAAGGCAGGATCATCCCTGACTAAACCATCCCAGGCACTAACCCATCCATCCACCCATCCTACTCCTGAACGTTTCCAGGGATGGAGGATAACAACTTCTCGAGGTGCCTGGTCCAGTGCTTGACCACCCTCATGGCCAGAAGGTTTCTCCTCATCCCCAACCTAAACTTCCCAAGCTGAAGCTTGACACGTTGCTCCTAGTCCTGTCCCCTACAGCCACAGAGAAAAGCCCATCTCTATCCACTCTTTGCCCTTGAAATTGCCCTTCAGGTGTCTGAAGACAGCGATCAACCTCCCCCCCGCCGCAGTCTTCTCTTCTCCAAACTGAACAGCCCTCGTTCTTTCAGCCTTTGCTCAGGAGTCTCGCTTCCCAGGCCCCTAATCATTTGTGCTGCTCACTGCTGGACTCTTTCCAATCTGTCCATCCTTTTAGACACGTGGGGCCCAAAACTGGACACAGGACTCCAGGCCAGGCCTCGCCAGTGCTGAGCAGAGCCGAAGAATCACTTCCCTTGGTTTGCAAGCGACACTCCTGTGCGTACAGCCTCCTGTGCCGTTGGCCCTTTCGGAACAAGAGCATACTGCTGACTCCTGTTCACCTGCACAGCAATGAGGCAAGCGATAGAGCTAATGACAGGGCTGTGCGGGGGGATGGGGTGCTGACAAGAGCAAATGCTTGTATTTGAATGCCTGGAGCCTGGGCAGCAACCTGCGAGAACTTGAACTGCTGGTGCAGAAAAGTGAGACCTGAGATACGAGGGATGACCAACACGGTAGACCAGCAGTCGTGACTGCTTCAATGGGTATTGAAGGCCGTGCACTGTTCAAGAATGGTCAAACAGAGAAAAACGGGGTTAGGTACCATTATACATTAGTGATATGTAAATAAATAGGGAGGGATAGCCTGCATAAAGCAGAAGCTATTTGGTCAAAATCGTTTTGGGGAAGCGTGGTAGCAGGTTCTTCCGGGGCAGAGCTGGGAGCCTGCGCAGATGTCTGTAACGCCGCTGGAGAGAGGAGCCACCCTGGAAGACTTGGCCCTCTCAAACATCGATTAAAGAGCTGTGCTGTGCTGTGTCTAGTGGTCTACATTACTCCTGGGCGCGATAGCTGCCATGTTTCCATCAAACAGGAATCGAACACAGTAGAGAACGGTACTTCGGATTGGGGTTTGGTAAGTAATGAGGACGTTTATAGAAGGGCGGGCGCAGAAAATAACCTTGGACCGAATGATTATGAGTTGACTCAGTTGATATGAAACGGAAGGATAAAGAAGAACAGAGGTCTGTAACGAAGGTAAATCAAAGGTAGGAGGGGATAGGTTGCGCTGTCAGCTTGCCCCCGCGGTTTACCTGCATGACAAGGATGGAAGAAGAACGTGAACACGACACTGGACCAGCGTGTAACAAGGCTCGCGCGAGCTCGCTGCCTGACCTAGAACGGGAAGGGCGCAGCCCTTCTCCCTGATGACCGGTCTGCATGTTGGTATGGTCTCTTGTATCCCGGGCGAGAGAAAGGCCCGATCAAGTTACTGCCACGGGCCTTCCCGCCCGAGCTACCATCATGTCACTGTGCTCCTGGCAATCCCTCCCCTCGGGGCAGCTAACCCTGGAGCACTGCCAGACGAAGGAGAGAGGGAAACACCGGGGAGAGGACTGGCGTTCTCTGCAGGGCTGAAATGTCTGCAATAAAGACCCCCCCGAACACAGACACCGGTCAGAAAACGGTGTCCCTGCGGGTGGCTAGAGCAGCGCTAGAGCCGGCAGTCACCGCACTGCGATCCGACCGAGTCCAGATCACATACCTTCGTTAATGAAAATCACATTGCTTCGCACGGCTCGTATCTGTTTGGTTCATACAATACTGGCTCTCGAGTTTCCTGCCTTTCATAAAATCAGAGGCCTTTCAGCACTCAGCGCACTCGCAGAAGATACGATCTATTGGCACGGGCTCTTTCCTCACTTCTGGGCTCCTGCCATTGTTCAGTCTCTGCAGATTACTTAATGCATCTTTCTGCTAATCTCTGCCGATGCCTTTGAAGGATGTGTCTGGAGGTCAGCCCGGCACCGGCAACTGAATTAAGTTGTATATGAATCTTAATTACCGACACCCCACGGCTTTCCCCCTCACCTCTCTGAGCAGCAGCGAAAGGCGTGCTGCAGGCTCACAGCACAGCCCTTCCCCATCGTCCTGCCATTTCTGCCCGTCATCTTCCTTGTAGGCCGATGAAGTCATGGTCTCGTTGCTGAGGAAGCTCATGCCCTCCTTTCACTCCTGCAAGGGGTATGAGAAGCGTATTAGGACACTCCAGAATGACAGGAGTTATTTCGGGAGTTCACCAAGAGCAACGATGACGATGCAGACTGGGTCTGCGAGAGATCTTCCGGGCAGCGATACCATCGAACTGTCTCCGGGAACAAGCGAGCAAGCGCAGCTCCCTGCACGCTGCCAAGGGCCAGCGTGGCCAGGCTTTGCTGAGGGCAGGTCTGCGGCAATGCCTGCTCGGCGGCAGCCCCGGCTCTGCCCCGCTCCCGTGATCTGCGGTTTCTAAGTTGGACTGCGAACCTGCTCCTGCTCCCTCTCCACACAGGGAAAAACTCGACCGGAGGCTACAGTCAGCAAAGTTCAGGCAAATGAAGGAGGAAACATTTAAGCAAGGGTAATTAGCCATCAGCTCCGTGTTCCTAAGGGACACGGAAACGTCTCCATCTCTCAAAGCGTTTAGAGCGAGCTGGACGTCTGCCCAAAGCACAGGCTCTGGCTCAGCCCCAAGCCGCTGGTCCGGAGGCAGGGACGACTGAAATCCGTGTCCTGCATCAGGCAGGAGTCGGTGTTTCTTCCCAGGCAGCACCTCACAGCGTCTGCGCCCCGTGCACGGGCTGTGCGCTTGGCTGACAACAATTCAAAGCGACTAAAGGCTGGACTGAGCATCTGGTCCCTGCCCCTGATGCTCTGGGCCGCGGTGAGATGTTACGGCTTCTCTCTTCCCGGCTTGTCCTGCCCTGCGTTACGTGGCTGCGGTGCTGCCGTACCCAGGCCTGGTCTGCGTGCACACAGAGGGCTCGCTCCCGACCCCCGAGTTACGTCCCCGAGCACTGCCCCCTTATATCCCGTACGGCACGGGTCCCCTTGCCTCAAGGAGTCGGCTGCACTTAATAACCCACCTAACGCTCGCTAAAGGTGGAGCATTTCATGCCAACAGTGGCAACCTGCTAGCAGGGGAGTAGCAGGGAATCAGCATGCAGGGGGACACAGTCTGGTATAGGGAAAAGCTGTCTCTAGCCCCCACAAAGGTGAAGGTGAAGTTGCTCCCCAACACCTGCTATCCTATAGTAATTTGGCTTGAAGTAGGAATGTGGATTGTGCTTACACCACTTGGGGAGGCAGGACTTTGCCCAGAAGTCACAGGCCTCCGGCCACCCGAAGGATCGGTGAGGAACCAAAGCACGTTGGTTTGCTAAAGGACGAGGAGCCTCGCGTGCTCAGCTGCCCTGCGTGCTCCGCAGACGCGCGCTGCCCCGGACAGGAGGCGACCGCGAGCAGAGGAATACTCCCTTTGGTGCGGTGCCAGGCTCCCACCCGCTGGGATGCTTTCAAGAGGCTGAGAACTGTAACACGATGCTAAGCAGTAACGATAATTAAATAATCAGAGTCTTTGTTCTATTACTGAGACTGCTACAAGAATCTGTTTAGCCTAGCTTAACCAATTTGCTACAGTGGTTGTTTTTAAAGACAGAAAATCAGTCTCGCACCATTCCTGCAGCCCGGCTGCGGAACCCGGCGCGGCCCTGCAACAGAAGGTGTCTGTTGACACCTGGACGTCCCTCCCAGCAGCGCTTCCCCACGAAAGGCCAGTACCTTGCCGGCATTGCTACCACGTCGATGCCACGGGAGGGGATGAGGAGAAGAGATGGGGAGGGCCACCACGTACTTTGATTCTTCCTAGTGTCACAAGCCCTCAGTGTCTTTGATCCTCACGCCCAGAAGGCAGGGAGGGAAAAGCAAGACGTATTTAGGGTGGGTTGCATTGTAGGCTTAGGGCTGTGCCTGGCACCATTGGCTCCCATCCCACTGGGCCGCTCATCTCAGGAAGCGCTGCGGGCAGCAGCTGAGTGACTTGGTGGGGATTCGGCCCACAGACAAACGTCCCTGCATTTATCTTTTTCTGAACTGTGTCCCATTGCTCCAGCTGATGTGCTTGGGCCGCTGGAGCAGCTGCTGTCTGTCCGGGGCTGGATTCCCCACAGGATTCCCGAGCCCCTCGCGTAGTGCCGGCATCCCACGGCTGCCCTAACAGCCTGCCCTCCAGGCAGCGTGGGGCAGGCAAAGCTGCGTGTGAACCCCATGGGACATCCCCTAGCGCCCGCCCTCTCCAGTGCCAGAGGCACTGGTTCAAATGACTTTGCCTTCAGTCTTGTCCTGCCTCTGATCCTGTCTGGATTACATCTCAGTCAGACATGGGTCCACTAATTCCTTGTGCATTTCAGCCTTTGATTGTAGCACAAGATACAAGGGAAAGTGAACTAATTTCAAAACATCTGCTACGTTTTGGTGATAAAGATCAAACTCTTAGGGCCTAAATTATTCAAAAGTTCTGTCCTGGCAACAATAAATCACCAACGGCGGCGTCTAGGCAATGTAACTCAACAACGGAGCGACACAAACAGGCCGCTAAAGGAAGAGATCCTGCCTTTAGCAAAGGGTAACACACACCCCGAGGCAGGGTCCGACTCTCACGCTTGGAAAAACATTAATTAAGTTTTATTGCTGAATAGAAAGGGCCTTGGAGAATAGAAAGACAAGAATTATATGCACTCAAAGAAGAGAGCAGGAAGAGCAGCCTGACTTTACCAGCGTGAACCGCTAGCTGCCAGCTCCACTGGTGTGAACTGAAGACCAGGTAGTTGTCCTAAACTGGCCCAGGAAATAAGAGAAATTGGCCATGGGCCTCTGTGCCAAGCCTGAAGAGACTTCCCAGGGATAAGCTTTAACCGTGCCTAGTGTCACCAGTCTCACTGCAAGAGCGACACGAAGAAAGAAAAGACTGCTGAGTTAAGGGATGCAACCGTGACCCCACTGCAGACCCGTCCTGTTTCTCCGAGCTACGAGCCCTGGCGTGGCGTGGCGTGGCGTGGCGTGGCGTGGCGTGTCGCACCGACCAAGCGTCACGCAAGCAGCAGCAAGGTAACCGGCACCCGCGGTTGTGAAGTCAGCGATGCCCTGTTCTGGAGAGCTGGGGATGAGGCGGAGGAGTTTACGTTTTGGTGACGGCTACAGGCCAAGTGAACAATCGAGCCAGCGTAACACCACGGGCATGGCTGTACCTTGTCTGCGTGCAGTCAGCAGAGTTATACCACTGTCCATAGCAGACACTTTGACACCGTGCCGGTTTACTGGTCCGACACATTTGTGTGACTTAATTACAGGACAGGGAGAAATAACGAGAACAAGACAGCCGTGAGGACAACAGCTGCTCTCACATGGCACACTTCGCCCACCGCTCACCAGTTCAGAGTGCCGACGGTCCTGGCAGCACAGGCTCTGACTCCGTAACTCCTGGGGAATCCCAGTCAGACCTTTACCAGCGGGCACGGGATTCGCAGGGCCGCAGCCACGAACGTGGGGATGCACCTGCAGAGGAAAGTGTGCCCAGCACATGCTCCAGAGACCATCGTTTAGGCTCCCTGCCACGCATAGTCCTCCGACCGGGCAGATCCTGCAGACAGCGCCCCAGGTCCACATCTTCCTTCCACCAGCAATCTCGTGTGCTGATAGCGCTGAGCACAGGTCTGCGCCCAGCTCCAGAGGGGAGGTCGTTTAGTCTCAAGAGGAGCCAGGAGCTAAGATGGGTAGCGAAGATTAGGGCTCAGGCACTGGCAGAAAGGGCCAGCAGGTACCTGGACGCCATTAGATTACAGCAGATTGGATTTAGGATCTCACCAAAAGTCCTACAGAATCGCAGAAAACGAGGGTGGAGGGGACCTCGGGAGGTGACATCTAGTCCAACCCCTGCTCCAAGCAGGACCAGCCCCAACTAGACATAGAGAGAAAGAAAAATGGAAGTAGCCGCACACACGTGGCCGCGCAGAGATGTTTGCTGCAGCTGTATGGAGTCCCAGCTAGTTTACAGACTCACCTTCACCGGGAGCTCAGGAATCGAACCCTGCAGCGTCTGGGTACTACTGCATCTGCAAAGCCAACCTGCTCTTCAAACGCCCGCCTATGCTCCTTCACGGAGATCACACTGACGTCCCCTTGCCGGTCGGACGCGCCTATTGCCAGAGGGGCTGTCGTGTTGTTCTAGCCCACGATGCGGTAGCCCGTGGCTCGCTGGTTCGGTCGGGTGAGCCAAGCGCTGTTGCTGCAGGAGGCAAGCTGCTGACACTTGTGAGCTGTGGCAGGTTCAGGTCCCAGGCACCTGCGGGCCAGGGATGCTCCTGCTTTGGGCGAACAGCTCCCAAACCTGTCGTCACCAGTCTGAGCACCCACCCCGCAAATGCAGGAGAGCAGAGGCTCCAACTCTTGAGTTCAAAGAGAAAAGCTCAATGCACATCATGCAGACGGCGGTAGCTAGAAATGCCAGGAGAGGGGATTCGAGGGTGCCCAGCTGCCCATGAAAGCGTGGGACCTGTGGAGCAACAGAGAGGACTCCCTACCCCTGGGGCAGGCAATTATTTTGGGCGGAGGGCCACTTACTGAGTTTTGGCAAGCCATCGAGGGCCGCATGACAGGCAGCCCGGGGCAGATCAATATGAGTTTTCTAAATGTTTTAGGGGCCGGATAGAACGGCCCGGTGGGCTGCATCCGGCCCGCATTTTGCCCACCCCTGCCCTACCCCGTCCAGGACAGAGCATCACTGGCCCGGCTGGCCCCGGGGCAGCGGGGGAGGAAGATTTTACTTCTTGTGGACGTGAGGGGCCCAGATGGCTGCCGAAGGCAGGACAGCGGGGCTGGAGATTTCTGTCTGCGCCGAGGCCGCTCTGAAATATACTGCTTATTCCGACAGGCTTTCAGCCGGGAAGAGTTCAGTGCACAGCCCTGCATGCGTGTGAACAAAGGGATGCCAAGAAGGGCTCAGATTCACGCTTCACTGGCTTCTCCCTTCCTTTTCAAATTAAACCAATTTTGCAGTCAGCAAGCTTCGCTGCCCCTGGAGCCCTCCTTACAGGCTAATCATGTGCTGGGAGGTTTTTGCTATTGGCCACATTTGCTGCGCGCTGTTTTCCCAGAAGAGAGAAAGCAGGCACGCAGCCAGGCTCTGCTCCCTGAAGTGCCGTGTACAGGTGCCGCTGGGCCGGGCGGAGAGCAGCGCCTAGCGCAGAAATCCCAGACTTCACAAAGGCGGCTTGTTCGTCCTCCTCCGACTCACCGGCCATCCTTAGCGCTGGCAGCCGGGGCCCGAGAGTGACCAGGCCGGCGTCTCTACACTTCCAAAGCAGGGAGCCATGCAAGCGCTGGGACGAGACAAGAAATGTCCCTTTCTTTGTCTGCAGCCAGTGTGCAGATCCCCACGCTGCGCGCTGGACCAGCTCGAGGTACTTCAGAGACAAGCAAATTCCCAAATACTTCCCTTCCGCTGCTGCCCACTCATTCGTCAGCCTTACTTCCCAGAAACAGCATGAATCATGCTAATAAAACAAAGCCCCTCTGGAAACGTCTAGGCTTCAATAACTGATAAGTATTTATCTCTTGCATTTGTTAAGCAAAAAGTCTCCAAAATGAAAATGCTTTGTAGAGTTTTCCTTTCACAATTGCGAGTCCTTCCTCCAAAACTAACATTACATTTACTTGTGAAATAGTCTATTTTTTGTCATCGTAACATCTCTGTTTTCTTTCTTTCCTTCCTGTACACTTATTCCAACCATGACCCACTGCAATGCTGGCTGAATTCATACCAAAATATTTATACAAGTGTTGAACTATTATGTCTGTCAGGGAACCAGAGCAGATTCAAATGGATCATTATGCCATTTTTTTCTCTCACCAAATGACCCATTTCTCCAGTGGAAAAATATGCCTGGAGTAAGAGGAGGACATTTATATTTTTTTCAAGAGTCGTGGAACTAGTGTGGATCCCAGCTGGCTAAATCTTTTTGACCTGCTGTTTGCACGAAGTAGCAGAAATAGAGAATAATGAGAACTTCCCTCATTATGCGTGTTCCTACCAAAAGGCACTCAAGTAATTAAAAAAAAAAAAGACAAGCAAGCTGCGCAGGGGATAAAACCAGGAGGCAATCCAGAGAAGGCTGCGTTTCGCTAAAGGGAGAGTCTGCGCGTCTTCGTGTGGTCTTGTTCCCGTAGCACCACGGGCAGAGCTAGGATTTTGAAAAGGGGATGCACCTGGTGTGATGCATCATCGCATTTAACACAATATCTATTTTTCTCCAGTTAAAAAGAAACTAGAAGCTTTACTAATACGTTAGGGGCCTGGCCTATATCATTCAGTTTAAGAGAAGAACAAAAAAAATAACTTTCTTGGCATGTGCATACATTTGTTATATTATCTATCAAGCATAAAAAACACAACAAGGTAGGCAAAAAATAATCAAAGGAAGTTCTTCATTGGTCCTGTAGTCATTAAAATTAAATGTACACCTCTGTTTCAGATTCATAAGACAAATCGAGACTTCTTGATCATTTTGACAGTTCATCCATGCTTCACTGCCAGTTATTTGCACATCGCATCGGAGTTAGCAGGTCCAGCTAGAGTTAAAACCAACCTGCAGGGCTGTGAAACAGGAGCTCCATTACCAGAAGCAGCTTGCAGACAGCAGAGCGGGGCAAGAAAAGATAGCTTAATTAGTGGACCATCAAGACCATTAGAAAGGACAGCGGGTCGTTAAAACCTGTGGACTGAGGCATTTAGAAGGAATCGGACGGATTGTAATGAGCCGTGAAGCCAAGTGGCTGCCCCAGCGCTGCCTGAACCGGGGCACGCCTGCCCCACTGCACCCCCTGGGCCCAGCCCGGGGCAGCGCCTCCAGCCGCCTGGGCCCCGAGTCCCAGCCCCGAAGGGTTTGGAGCCGGCGAAGCTAACTGGAGCTGCAGGGCCTCTAACCCTCCGAAAGCCAAGCGTGGTGCCTGCTCGTGGATTTGGGAGTCTAGTTTTCAGTGCCCTGGTTTGCTGCTTTGGGACTAAAAGTTAAATTACTGAATAAATGTGGGGAGCATCGTTGTAGCTGTGATGGCTCGAGGCAAGGGTTCTCCGCGGTACCTTTTGCTGGAGCAACCTTATAGTTGGGAGAGCTGCTGGACGAGCTTTCAGGCATCAGGTGCCCTTCCTCGGGTCCCTGCGTGTGCCCCCGAGGGACCTGAAGCAGGTCCCCAGATACCCAACAGCTTGTCCCATAACCGTCTCTGCGACACAGTTGTGCCAATAAAAGCCAGCACAGAAATCCCTGCCTTTTTGAATAAAGGGCCATACTCCAGCTTCGTCGTTGTGCAAACATTTCATTGCTACTAATATTACCAGGACGGGAATATATGGTTTAACTTGTTTTAGCCCTGTAACTAGGAGATCCCCCTACCCCAGCCTTGTGTCGAGAGCTGGGGTTCGAGCCCCCGGCCCCCCGGGTTTATCAATGACGTCATGTAGTTCTTGGCAAAAAAAGGCTCTGGAGTGACCTTGCATGCGGGATGCAGCCCCGGCCTGGCCCCACACACCAGTGCACAGGGCCTCGTCACCTGGCCCTCCAGACTCCTTCGGGGATGGACGACACAGCCCCGTGGCCAGAGGTTGAGCACCACTGCCCCTATGTCCTGTACTCAATGGACCCTCTTGCGGCAGAAGCCATTTCTCCATGAAAGCGTGAGTCGGAAGGGATGACACGCCGGGTGCCTCTGGAAACTGTGCTCCAGGAAGCTGAGCCACGGGCTGGGATGCAATAGCAATGTTCACACTAACGGTGTGCCGACACTCAGCCAGAAACCCCTGAGCTCCTTACAGCAGGAAGCATTACTACCCATGTTACCAAGAAGAAAGCTTAGGCACTGTCCAGCTGAGAAACTTCTCTGTGGCCGCACAGCAAGTCAGGAACGGGCTTCGGGCTTCAAGCTTATTCTCCTCCTGGAACACAACGGAGCCGCGTCCTCGGCCCGCACGTACCGTAACACGGCGGCTCCCGCAGCAGCGAGGGATGAAAGGCCCGCAAGAGGCACGCCGGGGCAGCAGCAGGATCTGTGTGCTGGCGAGAGACAGCAAGCAAGCAAACACGGGAGGGCAGAGGATCAGAATCAGCAGTCACACAAAACCCTTCCCATGCCACGCACTGAACAGCCAACTCTCCCTTTCCGAAGCAGAACCGGTGGAGATGATTGCGGGGGAGGAATGCCCTTTGCGGGAGCTTTTCATATCCCAGCTTCCCCGCCACGCTGCTCGGAGGTCTGCTCTTTGGCACCTCTGCCAAAGCAGATGTCGTCGTTGCGGCAATCGCGCGTTAGGTCACCCCGGGCAGCGCCCGTGTGCTGCAGTGTTTCACCAACAAAGCACTTTGCAGACACCCTGGTTCTGCGTCCAGCCTGCCTTCCCCACGGCAGAGCCAGGCGTGCCCACTCAGCTCGGGGCGTGGGGTCGCCCGGGAGCTGGCTTCTGCCTGCTCAGTAAGCCCCAGAGCCCTCCTTTGCACAAGCCGTAGCAAAGGCACAGGTCAGGCTGAGGTGGGGGCGAGCAAGGACCAACATGCAGGCTCTTCTTTGTACTTAAACCCCAAGTCATTGACAGCTGCCAGTTTGCTCTGGGACCAAGGACAGGATCCAGCCCTGCAGGGTTTGCCCCGGGCAGGCAAGAGCTGCTTCTGCCGCGTCGACATCGGGCACACGCTGGGTGGCAGAGACACCGCTGAAAGAGCGAGGTGCGGGGTACCGGTCGGCAGAGGTCATTGCAAACCGCTACAGAAATCATTTTCTCAGCCAGCGAGCCTCGCTTTCCATCTACTTGGACGGATGTGAAGGATGGCAGCAGCGCCTGTGTCAGCCCCGGCTTGGAGTCGGTCACAGCTTATGGAGCGGCTGCATCCCACAGCGGGGGACGCTCCCGAGGACGAGAGCCCTGCGTGAGCCAGGCACAGGCACAGGCACAGCGTCGCTGTGCCCCCGACGGCAGTGCACAGACACGGCTGAGCCCGGCTAACGCCGCCTTGGCCAACGGAGGCTGCAGCTGAAGCAGTAGGAGCGCGCCACGAAGCAGGTGTCAGGTCCCATCCCTGCAGCTGACGACCCACCCCGGGGTGCTGCCATGATCCTTGTGACTGCCTTCATCAGGGCTGCACTGC
>NW_005842408.1:919016-922183 GCF_000455745.1 Alligator sinensis | reverse complement strand
GCCCACACCTCCTGCACACAATGCCGTGTCCACCCCCGCATCCCCGCACGTGCAGAACTGGCAAGGAATCATTATTGGCCCTCGCATAACATCTTTCAGCAAAGGGTCTCAAAGCTCTCTGTGACAATTAACTACCCTCGAGTCCGTCCTGAGGAGAAGGGGACTATAATCTATGGGATGCAGAAAGATTTGAGGTGCTGCTCATGTGGGATCATGGAAAGCAGGGCTGGAAGGGACCTCACAAGATCATCTAGTCCAGCCCCCTGCTCCAAGCAGGATCGTCACCAGCTAAACCACCCCAGAGAGAGGTAGTTAGCCATGTTAGTCTGAAGTCTCGCAGAAGGCAGGTAAACCATCCCAGCCAAGTGTCTGCCCAAGCTGCTCCCGAACATCTCCAAGCATGGAGATAAGACATGACCACAGGGAGAGCCAGGACTGGGACCCTGGAGCTCCATGTCTGGTCCTACGTGTCACCTTACAGTACGTACAGGTGTGCATCTGTCCTCCGTGGGAAGTCACAGCAGGGAAGGGGAGTGAGTCAGGCCAGAGCTTGCAAAGTTTGAATTTTTAGGTGTTACCAAAGAGAAAGGAGACTTAATCTCATTTTTGAAGGAGCCATTTAAAGAGAAGAGAAGCCTCCTGTTCTAAGAAGGAAACAATTCTGCCTTAGAAAAAGACATATGCAGTTATTATGCTGGCTGTACAGGATTTATTTAACAACCCAGTGTCTGCAAACCATAACTTGAAAATCCTCCAGGCTACATAACAAGCCAGACCACAGCTGCATAAAACAGAAAAAATCTGTTAGAAATGACCAAAGCCATCTGAAAACTGTGGAAACTATTGCACGGGCTTTTTCTGTAGAAAAAAATATCTTGCAATTATCTATTAATACGGTTTGTTACCGATGGCTGTCGGCGGATGTGACATACTCTGGGTTTCCGTGAGAGATTTTCCACGTTACTCACTCAAAACGCTGGATGCAAATACTACCGTCTGCAGCGCTCCCCTCCCCTCTTGTGCCACAGCTCTGTCTTCCTCACCACCCCTGCCGCGCGAGTCACACCCTGAAGACAGGAGCTAAGACAGATGGAAACGGTGACCACACGGGGATGAGAAAATGCACGACGGTTGCAGAATCATCCGACTCCTCCACGTGGTCACGGGCATTTCCAGGAACAGAAAGGTTGGAAGATGTCAGAAGGATGATTCATTTGTTTGATCCTTTCTCCCTGGCCATTATTCAGCTCCATTCCAGTGATGATAACGCTTTGCACCGAAGCAGCATCCATCATCTCAGAGAACCTGGCAAACGCTCATAAAGTAAGTCTCAAAGGTGACCTCAGTGGACATTGGTACGTTTAGTGCCAGCACGAGAATCCAAGCCAGGCCTGCGGTGCAAAATTCAAACCTGGATGAAGGTTTTAACTCTCGTTCTTTCTCACCCTCCGGGAGGCCAGGCTGTTCAGGTGCAGGGCTTTCATCCAAGCTTGCCTCCAACAAGAAAAATCAGGTGTCTTTCCATGTGCTCCAGGGGTGGGCGCTTTTATTAGAGCAGCTCCTGAAAGCTGCTTTAATTGAAGTGCCCCCAGCATCTCGTGTATTCAGCGTCCTGCACTTCAAAACGGCGGCGCGGGAGCTTGGACGAAGGCTTGCTGGAAGCTGCGATTGCAGCGTGTCGGAGCAGCCGTCCTGTGCGTCTCCAGGCACCTCCTGACGGCCTCGGGTCGCACGTCTGCAACAAGCAGCTCGGCTCAGCGCTCTGCACTGGTGGCTGCCCAGCAGCCTGGTCTGCTTTCTGGAGCCGGCTCAGCAGCGGGCGTTCCCATTATCCCAGTCATGCATGCACTGGTTTTTAACAACCCTTTCCACCAGTGCGCAGGTGGGCAGGGAGACGGGCCCCTGTCTGGGCATGCTGAGATCGATGGCTCGGCGTTAGCCCAGCATGTTACGGGAGCCACTTACAAAGTCTCAGTCTGGATCTAGGCTCTCCTACATTTCAGAGGTGCCTGGCTGGAGCCCATCCAGTTCTTGGGCGAGGTTACCAGCTAGCTTACCCAGTGCATTGATCAACACTATTGTCTTCTAATATTTCTTGTGTTTCTACATAGGAGAGAACCAGCAACCCTCCTCCAGATTCAAATAAAGTTTGCCTCAACTCTCATCAGAAAACATCCTACGCCGGGCTGCAACTATCCTGCACTTTCCCCGACAACATGGAAACGTCAGACAATGGTCCGTGCGCTCCCTGGGTCCGGAAGAAGCCAGCGGAGAAGCCGCTGTGGCCCCGGGCTCCCCAGCGAAACCCGCCCGCAGGACGGGCCAAGAGACGGACGCGGAGGGGCACCACTTGCCGTGTCACGTACGAGCAATTAGCCGCCAAGCCCCGGAGCCTGCAGCGACCCATATCTGCTGCTTCAAAGGAGCTCCACTTAATGCTCCCTCCTATTGTGCATCCCGGCCCTGCAGCAGAGAGCGTGTGCCCGAGGAGTTAACAAGAACAAAACCAATTTTCTTATGTTCAGAACACCCTTTGGGAAAGCTCTGGGGCCCAGCCAGCCTCCTTGCTGTCTGCTGGCACGAAGCACATCCCAGAGCATGGAAGACCAAAGGGAGGCAGGTCTGTAGCATTCCCCTGCGCTCCCGGTTTCCTGGCAGTACAGCGCGATGCCGAGCATAAAAGAGAGAGCAGCCTCACAAGAGGATCAAAGCGGATCATGAGATGCTTTGGGGAGGGAGCAGCACTCCTACACACGGTGATAGCATCTTCCTTGATAAAGAAACAAGTGCAAAAAGGTGTAAAGGGGGAAACTTTTTTTTTATCAGTGCATCCTAATTAGTATTTTGTGTTTCCTCGGTGCATCTCAGCCAAGCGTCTGCCCAGCCTGCTCTCGGGAATTACCGAGGATGGAGAGTCCACGTGACCTCAGGCAGAGCCTGGACTCCAACCCAGGAGTCTCGACACCTTGTCCTCTGCTGTGTCACTTATTAGGCTTACAGATGCACATCCAAATTTGCGGCAGGGGAAGGGGAGCGAGCGAGACCTGAGGACCCTGAAAGCGAGGCGCTCAGATCTCTCTGCAGGCCCTCAGCTAGCGTGCCCACGAAAGGCCCCGAACTGGCCGTGGAGCTTCCCTCACCCCGTGGCAGGCGGCTGAATTCCTGCC
>NW_005842408.1:917246-918956 GCF_000455745.1 Alligator sinensis | reverse complement strand
GGGGGGGGAGCACCGGGGGGGCCGGGGCTGGGTGGAAACTCAAACACAAACCTTTCCAAATCATTATTTTCTTTTCAGGGCCCAGTGACATATTCCAAACAGGGCTCTGCTCATTTTGAAAAACAAGTCAAAATGGAAAGCAAGCTTTTTCCTAACAACTAAAAGCATTCAGTTTTACAGCAGTTCTCTTAGCCCGTCTCATCTCCTTCGCAACGGAAACGGATGGGTTTTCTTTGTACATACTCGGGGAAATGACATGGATAGGCAACCACCAGTCCTCTGGATCATGGTGTACACGTAAGAGGTCTAGTTAGTGCCCGAGGAGTCTGTTTGTGGATGAGAAGCTGAAATTTGCAGACAACACCAAGCTTTGGGGTGAGGCGGGCACGCTAGAAGGGAAGGACAGATTACAGCGGGACCTGGACAGGTTCCAGGGGGGGGCAAATGAGACTAGGATGGGATTCAACACTGACAAGTGCAAGGTGCTGCACCTGGGGAGGAAGAACCAGCAGCAGACCTATAGGCTGGGGAACTCCCTTCTCGTCAGTGCAGAGGCAGAAAAGGATCTGGGAGTCATTATCGATTCCAAGATGAACCTGGGCCGGCAGTGTGGGGACGCGGTCAGGAAGGCCAACCGCACCTTGTCATGCATTCACAGATGCATCTCGAGCAGGTCCAAGGAGGTGATCCTCCCCCTCGATGCGACACCGGTCAGGCCACAGCTGGAGTACTGCGTCCAGTTCTGGGCGCCGCACGTCAGGAGGGATGTGGCCAGCATGGAGAGGGTCCAGAGGAGGCCCCCCGCATGGTCAGGGGGCAGCAGGGCAGGCCCTACGAGGAGAGGCGACGGGACCTGAACCTGTTCAGCCTCCACAAGAGAAGGTGAGAGGGGATCTGATGGCCGTCTATAAACTTACCAGGGGGACCAGGGGGGATTGGGAGAGTCCTTGATCCCCCGAGCACCACCAGGAGTAACAAGGAATAACGGTCATAACTTGTTAGAGAGTAGGTTTAGACTAGACATCAGGAGGGCGGCTAGGATCTGGAACCAACTTCCAAGGGAAGTGGTGCTGGCTCCTGCCCTGGGGGGCTTTAAAAGGAGGCTGGACGTCCACCTGGCTGGGGTCATTTGAGCCCAGTTTTCTCCTGTGCCCAGGGCAGGGGGTTGGACTAGAAGATCTACAAGGTTCCTTCCGACCCCACTAACTATGAATCTATGAAATATAATGCTCTATGAAAATACCCAGCGCTTAAATGCCTAAAATAAAAAAATACTTTTTGTTCCCACGCACCCTCCCCTGCAATTTGCTGCTGTACTGTTTTGTCTGTTTTTTTAAACTTAATTAAGAAAGACCAAAATCATTTACCCTCCATAAAAGTGCTGCCCCGTTTGCCCTATCATTCTGCGTACTATGCAAAATAAGTGTGACACTGGGAGCGGTTGTGATTTCATTTCTAGACTACGAAGTATACCCATGACACCGACAACATAAGAAGAATCTTTATGCAGAACTTAAAAGATACATAGATAATATCGGTAACTGCATGCACGAGCCCACAAACACACCGAGAACAGATACGACTATTTTGCGTTATAGTATCATAGTAGCTAGGGTCAGGAGAGACCTGAACAGATCGTCTAGCCTGACCCCCTGCCACAGGTGGGAATGGATGCTGGGGTCCCAAGAACCCAGACAGGGGATCGTCCAA
>NW_005842408.1:911100-916847 GCF_000455745.1 Alligator sinensis | reverse complement strand
TCTGGCATTGGCGGCTTATGTTCATCTTGGAGTCAATAATGACTCCGAGATCCCTTTCCTCCTCTGTGCTTTCAAGAGGGGAACTCCCCAGCCTGTGTGTGTGCTGTGGATTCCTTCTCCCCAGGTGCAGCACCCTGCATTTGTCTACGTTGAACCCCATCCTATTCTCGTCTGCCCACTTTTGTAGTCTGTCTAAATCTAGTTGCGGCCTCTCTCTCCCTTCAAGTGTGTCCACCTCGCCCCACATCTTAGTGTCATCAGCAGGCTTGGACAGCGTGCTTTCCACCCCCTCGTCCAAGTCGCTGATGAAGATGTTAAACAGTGCGGGCCCGAGGACCGAGCCCTGGGGGACCCCACTGCTCACATCTCGCCAGGTTGAGTACAACCCGTCCACCACTACTCTCTGCATGTGCCCCATCAGCCAACTTTTTACCCATCCAACTGTGCAGGCATCAATGCCACAGTCGCTTAATTTATTGATGAGGATGGGGTGAGAGACAGTGTAGAAGGCCTTCTTAAAGTCTAGAAAGACTATGTCCACGGTGACACCATTATCCAAGAGTTTAGTTACTTGGTCATAAGAAGGCAATCAGGTTGGTCTGGCAGGACCGGCCTTTGGTGAACCCATGCTGATCGCCCCGTGGAGCCTAGGACTGCCAGCAAGGGCCCGAGACCCGACTGCGCTAAGTGCAGCGCAGGGAACATGAGGACCCTCCTCGCCTCCAAGAACTCGAGAGAGAGCAGATGTACAGAGAGAGGAGGACAACGAGACAGCGTGGGCAGCACTCCCTTGACAAAGGTGGTGGTTTCAGTACACCGGCAGCCTCACCTCTGCCAAGCTTTTGGCGAGTATCTCAGGAAAGAAGCATGTTAAGGAGAGGTATGAAGGGCAGCAATGAGGTGGTCTTGCACACTTTGTGTGAGCTGCTCTCAAGTGAGGGAAAGAGCTGGAAGGTGCTTGTTTGAAACTCTAACAAGTAGGCAATCAAGGTGGGAGTAATGAGTCGGACAGGGGCTGGAGCAAAGCTCTTGAGAGATGTCAGGTAGGTGCACAGAAGCCATGAAGGGCCGTGGAAGCGAAGAGATGCAACTTGTGTTTGCTGGGACAGAGAAGAGGGAGCCCATACAGAGATGCACAGAGAATCGATATGGTCAAGGCACCAAGATAACAACGGCCTTTGCAGCAGCTTTCTGGATGGCTACGAGCAGGGCGAGAGTGCGACGATGAAGGCCACAAGCAAGGATCCTGCGCTAATGAGACACAAGGGGATGAGAGCCTGGGTCAGACTTGGATGAATAGAAAATACTATAACTCAGAGTGGCTGTATAAAAAGGATGTGTGTGACACACACACAGAGCTCAGATGTGAGGATCCAGAGGGAGAGCCACGCTGAAGGTGGAGCCTAGGCCGTGGGCCTGGCAGGCAGGATGGAGGTGTTGTCTACGGTGATCAGAAAGCAGGCGATAGAAATCGGTTGAGTGGGGGCATGGAAGGAAAGCAGAGTAAGAGCTTGAGAAGATTTCGAGGAGATCGGCTGAGACTTTAGCTTGGACACAAGTGGAAAGGTCTGGTAGAAAGTGCTGAGTGGTCACAAAGGCAGGCCCTGGGATTCGTCGTGCACAAGGTGAATTGGACAGCACCGTCTGGAAGGCAAAAGTAATCTGGAATGGATTCATAAATGCCAGGTACTTCTCTGAATCCTGGTCGACATGAGCTGGCTGCTGGCCCTTGCTGTGTTTGCACGTATTCTCCGTTCATGGTCCCCTTCAATACTACTTAGTCTTGGTCGGTTATTCCTTTAACCGCTGACTAGAAGAAAAGCCCCAACTGGAGTGGCTCACCTTTCATATCCCAATGGCAGCAATGGCTCTCTCTTCAGCCTGGGCCCGTCACAGTCCCACAGCGTTTGCAGTGGTTTTCTCACCTGCTGGGATGGCCGACAGGGAACAACAGCCAGCTCCCGCGAACGAGACCCGGCCGGGCCGTCCTCCAGGGGACGCGGGATGGAGAGGCGCTAGGGCTGTACGCGGGAATCCAGGAAGGGAGACGGCCCCTGAGTGGCAGCACGCGCCCTTCTGACTCCAAAGCCAAAATATTGCAACGAAGAGTAGACAAGTGCTGGGCCTGCTCCTGTTCTCAAAGGAACTGGAAAGCTCCCACTGGCTGAAATGAAAGCAAGAACAGGCCTCTGTACCCCAAGTCTCCACGACCCGTCTTTCATTAGGCTTTGTCGAAAGTTGGGCTCCTCTCCTCCCTTGATTTGAAACGGACACGGGCAAAGTAGTCAGGCTGGAATCTCTTTAAATGAGGCATCGCCAGAAGCAGCCTGCTCTCTCAGGGACAGATCCGTGCTCGGTTTGACAGCACGGCACAGGACGCAGCAGGAGCAGAAATCTCAAAGTGTACGCTGCGGAGTGACTTCAAACCGAGGCTAGATTAACTAGGACAGAACCCAGCATCCAGTGGAATAGTTACAGCCTTCTTCATTACGGGTTTGTTTCAGAGAAAATTCAAGTGTGATAGTTTGGGGATTTACACACTCAATAGACCAGGCCAAATATTGCTCCCAGAAGTTCACAAGAGTTTTGTCTTCAGTTATAGCTGGATTTGGCGCAGATCTTGTGAACACAAAGAGACCATTTCTCTTTCCCAGAGTGGTCCCCGTCTCACACCTTTAGGCATCCTTTCTGAACAGACCACAGTCATCCTACAGCCAAGACCAAGAGCTTAACTGGAGCATGACGTCTTACTGGGAGCCAGCACGGCGAGTGGGAGCCAGGCCTGATTACCGAAGCGCTCTGGAGCAGGCCTGTCCTTCATGCTGGAGGTTTTGTACCGTTCCCCCAGGTGCAGAACAGCAACACAGTCCCATCAGGAAGAAACAAAGGATGTACCAAACGGTACCTGCTGATGCCAGCTGTGAATGTGGCCAATGTGCCCGTCCGTGCCATGGGAACACCTTCTTCAACGGTAAGCCCATATTCAACCCCTGGCACTCATTAGCGTCCCCATTTTGCTCATCTGAAAAGTCTGCTGCCCGCGTCTGCCTACATCTAACGTGTCGGTGATAAAGCTCCTTCTGGCGCATGTTCCCAATACATCAGAGCCGCCGAACCAGACTTAAAGGAAAAACACTCGATCTTTTCACTTACGCTGGTTGTGAATCCAGAGTGGCCCCGCTAGAGTTAATAGTCACCCTGGTGTAAGGAGAGGCAGCTCCGACACTAAAATTGTCCTGAGTTTTTATAGTAAAAGAGAACAGCCACAAGCTCTTCACGGTCTGTAGTACTGCTTGGGTGCACCTCAGTCCATGCTTGAGATGGGCCGCTGGGGCAGAGAGCGTGGCTCCCAGCTGCAAGCACGTCCATCGCTTCATCTCAAATGACCATATGAGCGTTAACCTTCCTTCCCCCACATCAGTCCATGAACTGAGGCCCAGAGAGGCAAGCTTGACTTGCCCAACACCATGCACTTGTGTCTATGGCAAGACAAACTCAGCACCGGATTCCTAGCCAGGTGGCCTCGCTCTGGCAGCACCTGGAAAAGAAGCACCCCTCATTTTGAATGATGAACTTGACTTGGGACATACTGAAAAGCCAGACCCTCGAGTAGCCGGTGGGTAGCAGAAGTGCACAGGATTGACAAGGGCATTCTCTGCAGGGAGGATGGCTTTGAGATGAAAAAGAATCGAGGTATGGTCCAAACTAAATTCATACTTTGCCTCAGTTTTCACTAAGGTTGATGATGATGCTGAACAGAAGGGCAAAGGCAGGTCCAGAATGGGACTGGGGGTGTGAGAAGGCAAATTACATTCATCAACAGGGAAGAAAAACGTGAAGCACTGCAAGTGCCCACACTGAGGGGTGGGGGGACCTGGGGCATCTCCATCCCAGACCTCTGGAAAACCTGGCACATGGAATTATTAATCTAGTAGCAAGGATTTGAATAGCTTTATCAAATAAGGGATGGTAATGCATGCTCAGAGGGTAGCAAATGTAGTGCCCATATTTAAGAAAGGAGAAACCCCCCCAAAAAAAAACAAGATCAGGGCAACTATTGTCCCATTAAACCAGTGATTCTCAACCAGGAAGCTGTGGCACTCTGGGGTGGCTTGAGAGCCTTTCAAGGGTGCCATGGGATGCTACGCATTGGTAGCACGGTTAGGTGTACAAACAGGATTCACACAATTAACTCAGAGATTTCAAACGGGAATCCGGAGTGTTAAAAACCCTGTGACCTGCTGTGGGCTAGCTGAGTTCTTCGCAACAGAAAAATCGCTCTATTATATTTCTGTAGGCAAGACCCAAGCAAAAGCTAAGAGCTGGCATTTTGAGAGATGCCTTGAATGCAAAAAGGGGTGCCTCAAGTCTAAAAAGGTTAAGAACCACTGCATGAAACTGGCCTCAATGGTGTACAAGCTGTAAACCACATTTTGAAGGAAAAAACCAGGTTCCAAGGTAAAAGGAAAATGGCAGAGTAAACGCAAAGACAACTTTTGGCAGACTAACTTGATCTCTTTCATCAGAAAACTGATTTTTAAGGAAAAAAGGGATGTGGTACATCTCACCTGCCTGGACTTCAGTAAAACATGCTGCTACTTGGGAAACTATTAACTAAGGTAGAGAAGATGCAGATTAGCATGAGAACTGTAAGAAGGTTAACGGGAATTAGCAAGGTTGCTCAAGGGTCACTTCTGGGACTAATCTTAATTAATATGTTAATTAATGACGTTGGCACAACAACTAGGAGTGTGCTGATTAAATCTGCTGATGTCACAAACTTTGAAGGCGTCAATGTGGAAGAGGATTCAAAATATACAATAAGAGCTGGATGACTTTGAGGACTGCAGTGGCAGAAACAGGGCAATGTTTAATGGCAAAAAGCACTGGTTTATTCACTTAGGGCAGGGGTTTTCAACCTTTTTGGATCAGTGTACCCCCAGCGGCTGGACAAAGAGCAGCGTGCCCCTGGTAGCCGGATGCGGAGCAGGGGTGGGGGGCGGGAGAGCAGGGCACGTGGCCGAATGCAGAGTGGTGGCCACCGCTGCATGCAAGCTTCCCCCGCCCTCCGTGTCCAGCCAGGTGGGTGGCTCCTGCGGAGTGGTGCATAGCAGCACTCCATCCCCACCCGCCCCCCTTGTACCCCCCAGGGCCTTCTCAAGTACCCTCCGGGGTACGCATACCCGCAGCTAACAACCTGACATACGGCATTTAAGGCTTGGGATAGACATTCAAAAAGTCTGAGCCTGAACTGATTCAATCTTTGCAGGTTAATCTAACCTGGCTAGGCTGAATCAGTTTTGTAACCAGACAGACATCCCAGAAATGCAGGCACACGCCTGCAGTGGCTCAGGCTAGGTGCCAGGGGGCACTAGGGCAGCCCTCCCTTCCTTCCTCAGCACTGAGCTGGGCGGGGTGTGGCCAGGCTCAGGCAGGAGCTCCGATTAGCCCAGCATGGAATTGATAACAGTGTTTATCACCCCCTAACTCAGTGTTTATCACCCCATTAAGAAAACAAAACAGGGACATTATCAGCTACCTGTTGCTTCTGCAAGGACCATAGCCAGCATGTGGTCTGCTAGCTAATACACAGACACCTCTCAGCAAGTCATCTGTGCTTAGCAAGGAGTGGTGAGGGGAGGAGGGAAGCAGCCCGCAGTCTCTGGAGCTGCAGCCAGGGAGCAGAGGGGAGGGGCCAGCCCTGCTGTGGAGCAGAGAGGCCCACGATGCAGCCCCGAGAGCATGCC
>NW_005842408.1:897586-910856 GCF_000455745.1 Alligator sinensis | reverse complement strand
GTGGTGTGTGGAGGGGGGGGGGGGGCGGGGGTGTGCTTTAATTAGAGCGGCTCTGAGAGCTACTCTAATTAAAGCGCCCGGAGCATCATGTGTATCAGTATCCCTGCGCTGAAAAATGACAGTGGGGGCACTTTAACGAAAGCTCATTGAACGAGCTTTAGTTAAAGCACCCCTGCCGCCATTTTCAGTGTGGGGGATGCTGATACACATGACGCTGGAGTCTGCTAGGCTGGAAATGAGAAGCGGGTTTCTAGCCAGGGGACAGTGAAGCTGTGAACAGCCTCCCAATAGGAGCAGCGAGGACAGGAAACAAAACCAGTTTTCAGCTGGAACGCTGTAAATCTGTTCCCACCTCCCCTGTGGACACGCACTGTCTCACCATCCTTGTAGTGCCTTGGCTTCCTGTCTCTGGAGTGGGGATAACAGAGCGTGGTAGTCTGACAGCAGAGGACTGGATCCGACCCAGGGCCCAGACCCCGCTGTGGTCCTGTGCTCCAACACACTGCATTTGCATTTCCATCTGCGGAGCCGGGTAATTACAGTCACACCCGTGATGGGACTGAGGTGGTTTGGGAGTCTCCAAAGGAAGCGGCACAAGCCCTCTGAGCAGAACCAAGACATGGCGTGCAAATCAGACAGGTGCAGGATGCCCTGACAAACACGTGGCAGGAACCAATTAGGTGGGAGCCGAGAGCACTTTCACTCTCCGAATTCAGTGGGGAAGGAGACCCGCTCAGCCCAAGTCATTCCTTATTGCTCCTGCAAATTCCAAGACAAAACAAATTAAAATTAAGTGAAAACCCGCAGGCAGACAAAGCATGTGTTTACACCCGAGCAGGGCGTGCGAGGACGCGAGGAGCGCTGCAGGGCTCTGCCATCCTAACGGCATCACGGCACAGTGCAAAACGAACCGCAAGCTATGGGGCACAGAGTCACGCTCTGCTTTTCTCTGTAAGAAGGGAAATTAAAATGTATTTTATGGTAGTTGTTGGATATCATTCATGGGGTGAATTCCCTGGTGGAAAACTACTCCTGGATGCTGAATTTATGCCCAATTTACCTGGTTTTATTTATCAGATTGAAGGCTTAACTGAGGTTGGAGTACAGGCCCTTTGCACACAGATGAAGTTCACCCAGACTGCCAGATCCTAAGGAAAGGGGTTCGGTGTCTATTTTACATTTATAGTATCAAGTACAAGAGAGCCTGATTGGTGCCTCTCGGCTCTATTTTCATAGAGCTAAATTGCAATAATAAATAACCGAGAAAGCATCTTTGGCGGAGCACGCGACTAAGGAACGTGGAATATTGGCAAGTCAACGGCGAGCCTCTTGGATAGGGCAGGATATACATCACATAAATAAGTAAAAACTAACCTCTCTGCCTCAAATTTCTTATCTGCACAATGGGATATTGAGACCATTTACTTTTTAGGTCCTGTGGTGTGACCAGCGGGCCATTCCTGTTGGAAAAATGATCGTTATTATACCCTATTTGAATCTATTCTTCGATAGCTCATGATGTAATACAAAAATGACGGTTTGCAAAAGGCAGTGAGGATTGTGGTGGGGAAGACGGATCAGCTTGCTTGAGTAATGGAGGGAAAGGCATGCAAGTGACAGATAAGAAAAGTTACCAGCAGCAGCCCTATATTTGACTGCTAATGACTTCAAAGAAACCCAGGATCCTGCAGCCCTGCCGACAGCTGTGATCTTCCGGAGAACAGCAATTATCAAGTGAATGAGACTCAGCGATGTTGCTTACTAAGCAGCAATGACACAAGACTGTCTGCCTCATTTCCTTGATCGTTTAAACATTTTCATTAGAGCCAGGACTCTAGGAAACTCACGGACGTATCTTTTAATCTGTCAGGCTGATCAATCCAGATAGATATTCACAGTCAATAAAGCACTTAGTAGCTGCTGCCTGAATTCCCTGATGCGGTTATCAATCATGCATTAACCTTCCGTGTGGTTAGTACAATTTCAACTAAAATGCTTTTAAAAAAATTAAAAATAGCTTTAAAATAGCACAAAAAGGAAGTCTAAGAATAGTGAGTGCTGGTATCTGCTGCCTCGCCTTTC
Organism: Alligator sinensis; assembly: GCF_000455745.1. Taxonomy (NCBI): domain Eukaryota; kingdom Metazoa; phylum Chordata; order Crocodylia; family Alligatoridae; genus Alligator; species Alligator sinensis. The sequence continues at coordinate 908,774 of NW_005842408.1, read as the reverse complement.
CAACCCTGGGTGCTCGACTCTCTATCGATTTTGATATTCTAGGTATTAAAATATCAACTAGTCAGGCAGCGTTTATGGACTGAAGAGCCCACGGAGAGAGTTATGAACACACAGGCAGATCTACCCAGAGCCCAAACAACCGAGATTTTGTACTTATCAAACGGTTTTGTTATTCCACTAATGTTTGTCTTTGCTTATCCTTCCAATAAACTCAAAAAAGTGGTGTACCCAATGAACAAGCACACCAGCACCATCCGCTGCTGGGGACCCGAGGTGCAGCATGGTGCTCTAGGCGCAAACAGCTTGCAGGGAGATTGACTTGTGTGGTGCCGAAGTCCTAGGGCTGCTGCCAAAGCGACCGCACAAGCAGCCCAGAGGAGCAACCAGACAAGCCACATGACAGCAGCCATGGTTTCCAGCACGGGGCACCTAAATTCATCACCCGTTTCCATCCCCACCATGCAAATGCAGCACAGCGTGGCTGGAGCGGTCTGCCCCCTGCACCAACACATCATCTCTGAGCAGCAGCCAAGCCGGCGACTGCTGCGCGCAGGGGGGCGCTGCGAGCGCAGCACCACAACCCCTGGGAGCCCTGCCAGAAACCCACCATGCTGCAGGCAGTCTGTGGGAGCAAAAGATGAAGGGAAGGCCTGAAAAGGGCTCGTGTGGGCCACGGGGGCCAGGTGAAGGGAAGAGGGAGCAACAGCACAAGACGCAGAGCCCTAGTACCAGAAGTGAGCTCTGCCGCACGGGTGGAAATGCTTGCTGGAGCAGGGAGGAACAGTGTCCCGGGCTCTCTCCACACAGGTAGTCACCAGATTGCAGCGGCGTGCCTGGTACGGATGACAGCTGTGCTGTGCCAGGGGGTGCGGTCGTGTGGACTGTCCCTAGGGCTGGCAGTCAGGCATGAAAGGAGGATGAAAAATGCCACCGAAGCCACGCTGTGCATTACTGCAAGTCTTCCTCCCGCTCCTGGAGGTCTGATGGCCTTTAGTGGCCAGCCCCCCGCCGCATGCCCCTGCAGCAGCACTTCACCCAGGGGCTGTCCTGCGCCTAACGCAGCAAGCGTGATACTGGTTGCCACTAACGCACGTGCTTGGATGGCGGTGGGCAAAACCGTAGGACGCAGCGGTTGTCTCTGGGTGTCAGGATGCAAACAGAGGGCTCTGAACAACAGGAGGCGGCAGCAGGGCCTTGCTCTCCAGCTCGCTTGCAGCCGGCTCTGGGCACGCTGCACCCGGCCACCCTGCAGGAGCAGGACAAGCGGCACCAGGCAGCATGCTGCGCACGCTGCCCCGAGGGACAGCCCAGCCGTCTCGGGCAGGGTGAAACAGGGCGCTTTGAGAGACGGTGACTGAAGACAGGACGGGAGAGGTCCTGCGTGGCAATCACGCCCGTTGTGTCCCATGTGACGACTCCCACACACCAGTCTGCTCGCGACGTCACGCTGCTCGTGGTTCTTCCTTGCCTAAACCAAAATGTTGACACACAAGACAAGACCCCTTTAGTCATCGAACGGCGAAGAGAAGCCACGGCTTGCTCACTGACCGAGTCACCACCATAGGCCAACGATCCTACTGCCGACGGTGCAGCCTCGCTCTGCAGCAGGGACCGGCTGAGACGGACATCACGACTCCTTCCCTACGGCACTACAGCCTCCGAAGCACACAATCACCGGCGGGGCGGGGTGGGGCGGGGGAGCAGAGCCCCCGCGCCCAGGCCACGAGACCCCTTCTTTTCTCCCCGAGCGCCCTCTGGCCCCACGTGGCCACGTGCCAGCACGTGAGGGTGACACGGGGCAGGCGTCGGGCCCGGGTGCAGTCCACATTAGAGGACGCGGCGCGAGCAGACAAGTAGCTATTAAGAAATCTTTGTGCACAGCAGTTTTTCTCCTCTGTAAGTCTGGGACAGGGGCTGGTCTCCTCTCTAGCACACTCTGCCAGGGCTTTCCTCACCCGGGTAGAGCCCACTGCAGACCACGTTCCTCGTCTCCCCTTCCAGACGGCATCAGCGCCAGCAGTCGGATGAGCACTTTACAGGCAGCAAGGAAGGCTCTTGCCCTTGGGCTTATGACTAAAATGCATACGAACGCATGGGCGAATGCTGTTTGGCGCGGGGCATCTCTGTCCCAGCCCGATGGAAGTCTCCTTCTCCCTCCCTCCAAGCCCCGTGGGGAGCCACGTTCGCAGGTGTCCAAACGCAGAGGCTGCGCTCCTGGCAGGTGCAGTTTAGCCGAGCACGTTCCTGGGCTCGTGCTTCCTCCTGGCCTCGCGCTGCACGTCTGCATTGCCATTTCGGGAGGTCTCCGGAGCGCTCGTGGCTCCGCGTGCCTGTCTCCCAGCATTGCCCCATCGGCATGCGGCCAGCAAGCGTGGGACCCTGCTGCCGGGGGCTCTTGGGCAGTGAGGGGGGCTGGGCTCAGCGCAAGGGGGTCCGACGGGGGATTCACCCAACGTCAGCTCCACCCCACCCAGCAGCCTAGACAACAGGGATGCTCGGGTTACTCTCGACGAGCAACCGTTCTTCCTTTGTAAGCAACAGCCCCCATTTTAACCAACAGGACTTCCTTACAGGAGGGAAAAAGGCCGCACAATCGAACAGCAGCGTAGGAAACCGGAACGGTCACCAAGTGCCGCGGGAAGAGATTCCCACCAAGGGTCCCTGGGCAACGCGGCCCCCTCCCACAGCTGCGAGGGGCTCACGAGGCAACTGCCGCCACCTGCTTGGTCACCCCCGCGCCGCCCCCCCCAGCCTTTGCTGCGGGCAGGTCGACCTCTCCCCCGAGGGCCGGCTCCCGGGGCTCTCGCGCGGCTCAGGGAACGTGACGGCTGCCCGGGTGCTGGGCTGGAGCATCCCGCACCGCTGCGGCCCAAGCAGTTGCCACCACTGCCCAAGGCATCGCGGGTACCACTGCCCAGGCGCCGCAGAGCGCCCGCTCCCGCAGCGCGGCTCTCCTGAGAGCGACCGGGGACGTGCCGGGTCCTCGCGGCCGAGCAGACAGGCCTGGATGGGCTCTTCTCCCCGTCTCCTTGCCTCGAGGGACATCAGCCAGACTTCAGGTTTCCAACCGAGTTGGAAAGCAAGCAAGCAAGTACTCCAGGGTGGATGGATGGACAAACAGACAGCCTCTCCCTCCTTCACACACGCCTTGCCCGGCCCAGGGGTCCTCCACCGCACCGCTGCAGGCCTCGCCCTGGGCAGAGGGAGCGAGCCAAGGGCCCAGGCACACTTGTCCGTCTGTCCATCATCAAACATAAACAACAGCGTTTCGCCCACTCCCGTCTCAAAACCCTGGGACGTCTTTAACAGCAGCGTCCCAGATGGTCGCAAAACAGATGTGCAAACAAGGCATGCAGGTGGGGCCTCTCCCATCCCTTCCGCTTGCTCCTGCCCTCCTGGGTGCTCCCCCTGCCCCGGGCACCCACGGGCTCTCAGGCCAGCCTGGGCTGCACTCCTCCCCGCTCAGCGAGTGTCCACAGCGAGCTCTCCCCTCCCCAGGCTTCGGGCCGCAGCTCAGAAGTGGCTTACCTGCTCTGGCACCGGGTACGCGGCTGTAACTGCTCTCCGTCCCCCGGCCCCTGCCCGGTCAGCGCTCCTCCACCGCAGGGAACTGCATCTGGGACATGAAGGGGCAGTCTGCCCTTCCACTTCCCCCGGCCCCTGCCGTAGCACGCCCCACACTCAACTCACTCCAGGCCCAGTCTCAGGTTTCTGCTATGGCTGAAGCTGTGGTGCCAGCCTGCACTGCCATCACCCCCTCTGTTACTTGTCCCTCCAGCCCCCACGGTGCCTAGAAACTCCAGCTGTAAGGGAGCCGAGATGACCCCATAAGAGGTGCGTGTCAAGTGCTTAAAGAGCCAGGATGCTCGGGTACCTCTCCGCGACCCCAGACACAGGCACGGTCTGTGCTGCACTGCCAGGGGGGCTCTGCAGGCTTCACCGACACCACGGCTGATGGGCCACGAGGGGTGGCTGGGCTGAGCGGGCAACGCAGCCGGGGGCCAGAGCTCCGAACTGGAAAGAGGCCACAGCGCACCGAGGTCCTTTACCGATGCTGCTACGTGCAAAGACAGCACGGCCACAGGCTCTGCAGAAATATCTGTATCGGGCTAACCCACAGACAGGTCAATTCGCTTCGGGGCCCGGAGAGCTGGAGACAAACTGGATGGGACGCCAGGCACCAGCTCCAAACTGATCACAGGTTTTGCCAGCTTCTGCTGCGTGCATCCATGGCTGGTCCTCAGCACAAGTCCATGACAACTAAACGGTTAAGTAGATAATTGAAGACTCATTCTGTGCGTGTTGCATTTTAAATTAGTGCTGGTAATTTCAGTGGAAAGCAGCACTGAAACAGCATGAGAAAGGAAAATATGTTCCCAGCAGAATGATACCATATGTGCCTAGGAAGGCACTACCCTTTTCCACTGCCACAGGAAGACTTTCTCTCTCATTACTTCTCGACAAGTAAAATTTAATGTCAGATTAGTGACAGAAGCAGATACTAGCACTACCAAAATTAGCTGTAAAATGTGGTCTTAGAAGAAAGCCGGGACTAGCCCAGTGCTGGCTGATATCTGGAAATGTATGCATGCTGCACGAAGAGCATGTCATCACAGCAGCCTCTTTTACACGTGGCTTGCAAGCACAAACCTGAGTTGGTGCTGCATTAGCGCGAGGGCTGTCCTGCTCCGGGCGGTGAAGCCTGGCTCGCGGGGCTCTGTGCAGAGCCGGGGGACACCACCCCTGCCCGGCTCCGCTGGAGAAGGCTGCAGGGGACGGACCAACACAGCGGTCCTGATGCTCTACGGGGTCGCACCATCTGCTTGTTCTGCACGCACGTCCCCATCCCTCCTCGCCCCGAGGGAGCTCTGCTAGGGAGGCTACGCCGGAGGGCCCTCAGGCAGTTTCTGTGTGGAGTATTGCACCTCAAAGGATGAAACAGCTCTGTGGGGCTTCTTTTGTTCCTACATCTTCCCCCTCACCTCTACCCACTGTCCCTGGCCACTCGTCCACAGCTGCCCCTTGTTGTTCACCCTGCCTCCGTGTGTGCTGCTGTGCCTTGTGACCACGGGCGACCGGTGCCTCCCGAGTCTGGGGGGTACCAGATCGCCGACTAGGGGTGGGGTCCCCCAGCGGCCAGTCACGAGCCCAGAGCCACCAGCAGCGAAACTGGAAGGGCACTTCCACCGGCACTTGCAGTTTCGCGGCTGGCGCTTCCAGCTGATCTGCACACACCGCCAACGCTTGTGACAAAACCCTTAGGGAAAACCAGGAGTAACGGCCACAGACTCCTGGAAGACCATTTCAGGCTTAACGCTAGGAAAAACTTCTTCACAGTTGGGGTGTCCAGACTGGAATTGCGACAGGGCAATCTCCCAGGCCCGGTCACAGTATCGGCCTGCCTCCTGCCTCTGGGCAAACCACCCGCCTTACTCTCCTGCCACGCCTTGTTGTAATTTAATTATGATGTTAATTAGGCGGGAGGCTGCCCTTTGAGCGCCCTGCTGTAAAAGGGCAATAGGTACACACTCCAACTATCCCTGTACATGTCCCATGCCTCACAGATGTTTTACTGTGTTAAATCTCCAGCTCAAGGCTGGGCCAAACTGGGCACCCCCATCAGCCACCTGCTGGCTGCCTGCTCCAGCCCTTAAAGTGATGGAGCCCTAAAGCTGCTCCGTCACAGGAATCAGCTCCCCCAGAGGTGGTGCAATCGCCTACCCTGGACATCTTCCAGAGGAGACTGGACGGTCACCTCGCGGGGGTCACCTGACCCCAGCTGTCTTTCCTGCCTGGTGCAGGGGGCTGGACCCGCTGATCTTCCAAGGTCCCTTCAGCCCCTGACAATCTATGAATCTACGACACTTTAGTGAGCAGGGCACTGCCAAGTTAAATTGCTTTGTTAGGAGGAGGAGGAGGAAGGGGCATTATACGTTATTTGTTGATGCAGTGAAAGGTTATCACATTATTTCAGTTGTCTACAAAAAAGTTCAAGCAATGAAGGCCTACGATGCATTGAAGGCACTAGCTGTGATTGAAGCTGTCAGGCAAATATTTTATGGCAATAAATGACAAGTAGAATCATGGGAGATTTTTTCCAGACATATTAAGCCTGGGGAAAAAAAGGGCATTTTAATTTTTAATTTTTTTTTAAATCAAACTTGCCCCTAATAGGAGATTGTAAAATATATTTTTGTGAGCTATTGCTGAGAAGGAAAATCTCATACATTTTACAGCCTGTAATGTCATGCTTGTCAGCAATTTCTCTCATGTTGTCTGGTGCCACACTGCAGAAGAAAGGGCACCGGGAGATACTGCCTGTCTTGGCCACGCGTGCCCAGAATCTTGCTCCCAACAACTGCTAAGCACCAGCAAAACCGTAGCTCGTGTATGTTGTTACATCAGCTTTGGGTAACACTGAGAAAGGGGCTTGCCACAACAGAGACCAAAAGCAAGCAGCATCCGGGGCAGGCAGTGCCTCCTCTGACCCTCTCTGGCCCATCGGTGTCCCCTGTTCCCTTGCCAGTCTCCCGCGCAGTCCCCTGTGCCACTCACCCTCTCTTAAATCTCATCCCAGATTGTGTGGGGATTGGAGCAAAGGCACTAAAAGTCAGACAGATTCTGCCCTGGACCAGGCCATTAAGGATATGATGCTGCACCCCCAGATGTCAAGACAAACGGGGGGGATAGAGGTTGTAGCCACGTTGGTCTAAGGGCACAGGCAGTCACAGTTCTTTAGGTAAACCCGATATAATTTATCAGACCAACTCAAATAGTTGGAAAAAGTCTTCTTTGCAAGTTTTTGGGTACAGATACCCTTCATCAGGCTAAGGACATTTTCCTCTTTACTGACTCTACCAAGAGCAGGATTTGGCCCTGTGTCCGTATCATGGCATTTGCTGCTGATGATGGTTGTGCTCTCCTTAGCTCCTGGCAATATTACATTTAGGCACTTCTCATTTGCATGTCATTCTTCCTTTATCAGTACCTGGGGGCACCCAGACACCAGGGTCATGAGTGTGCCGTAAAACTTGAGACACAGATGGGGTTGGAGCAGGAACCGCGATTGAATTTGGTTAAGAACCACAGCACCTAGGGAATTCCCACTTCACTGAAGAGGCAGGAACATGGTAGCCGGACACATGGACCTTGGCATTATAGTGCTGAAGGTACTAGCTCCCGAACAGGATATGAATAGTCTGTAGGACCTGGCACTTCCCTCTGTCTCTATCCCCCGCTCCCCATATGTCCATCCTGGCTGAATTCCAGCTGGAGAATTACAACTTTCCAACCGGTAATTCTCCCTGCCATTTCACACGGGTCTGCGCCTCGTCCTGGTCTGTACACAGCTCTGCTGCACCGCATGTTCCCCTTGTAGGGGAGGCGAATGCTGCCTGCCTGTGTGGCACTTATCAGCACTGCTCAGGCTCACCAAGACACTCCCTGCTCCCCGCACCGCTTCTCCCCAGAAGCTGCAAAGCCTTCTGTTTCATGCAGCAGTTTCTCTCCGGAGAGATGGCAGATTCCAGTTAGAAAGAATCATTTAATTATACATGAGATGTGACCAGAGGGAGATGTGGTAAGATGAATGTGAAATCCCGAGACTCCCTGCTAGAATGGGAGCTGGGAGGAGGATCTACCGTCTTCCTTTTGTCGGGGCTGTGGCCAGCGGCTCGGGCACGTGGGCCGGGGAAGTCAGCACGGCGGACTAGAATTAGGCACTGACGCGTAGAGGTTGATTAAAGATTATTTTACTTGCACCGTAGATGGTCGCAGTGCAGGCAGGAAAACTTGCTTGGTTACAGTTGTAGATAGAAGAAAAGAAGGAAACTCGAACGATGAGAGCTCTCTAAACCGATACGAGAGTCCGTGCTGTGACTCTCAACGAGCGCACAGTGCACGGGTACGTCAGGGATCGTCCGGCGACGGGGAGAGATTCTTGATGGCTGATCAAACCATCATCCGGTCCGAGATATAGGTAGAAATCCACGAGGTAATCGTGGACGCCTTGCCGGAATTCTTGGCATCGGGGCTCTCGGGATCCTCCCGAGAGTCTCGGAGAGCTCCGACTTGGGCGGAAACCGCTCAAGCCTCTTATACGGCTAGCAAGCCAATCGCTAGCCGCCACGTGGGAATAATTTAGAAACAGGCAATAGTGGGACACAAATTTGCATGCGTGTGGCGGGAACTCCTTTGCACCGGGGTTTTTCTCTCTGCAGCTGAGAATTGCACCGTGCAAAGAAAGCTCCATGTGGCGGGAAATAATTCTGCAGTGCCGAAGCGCGCACACAATCATTGGGTCATGACACCTTTGACTTCAGCGATGGGCTACATCTTCTTCCAACTCCACCATCCCACAGTCCCCCTTGCTCACCTGGGACGTGCACGCTGGGAATATACAGGCCACGCTGAGGGCGTTTCTGCTGCTGTAACCTGGGCAGGAGCACTGAAGCGAGTTGCCCTGTTTTCAGCTGCAGATTCACGTGGGGCCGGGGTCACCCCGCTGTCTCCCTGGAAGTTTGCACAGTCGAGCTCCACTAATGACCGCACGAAGGGCAGGAATCGCCTGGGGCAGACTCCTGCCCCTCTGCCACCCTTGTTACACGACTCCACGGCTTACAAGTGAAGCTGGTGTCACCTCCCGAGGCAGAACAGAGGAGTGCCACAATGGGCCTGATCCTGCTGAGCACAGGTCTGGGGCACGGGCACCTCAGCACAGGGGAGAGCGCACAGGACAGCCCTGGGCCGTACGCACGGAGGGAGCGCAGGGCGCCCACCTGGACCCTCACAAACCAGCCAGCCTCCAGCTCTTCCTGCCAAACAGGCAAGAAAAGCCCAGGGGTCCCTGCAGCTCCACACCGCAGAAGGGCCCCCACCCATGTCCTTCCAGCCCCTGACCACGCTCAGCTGTTAACTCTTTAAGGAAGGGGCCCTTGGAGAGCAAACAGCTTGGCGTAACAGGCTACTGAAGGCATCAGCAGCAAACCAGGCTGCCCAGGTCTCAGCACGAGGGGCTGGCCGGGGGGGCAGAGGAAAGTCACCCGTGCCAGACAACGAGATGGCGCCGTTAAAGGAGGGTCGAAGATAATCTCACAGAGGGAAAACCAAGAGTTGTGAGCAAGAAGGGAAGGGCATGAGTCTCTCTGGCAGCCAGGAGGGCCTGATGTGGCTATGGGACCAAGGCAGGTCAAAGATGACCCACGAGCTGGCACCTTCCCAAACACAGACAGACCCACATGGATGCCCAAGGAGAGGGCGAGCCACGTGGAGGGGCACTGCACGTGGAAGCTTGCAGCTCCCTATTTATCCACGTTCTCTCGTGCCGTAGGGGCTAGGTACACACCGTCAAAAAGCCGGCGGCTGAATCAATTCAGTCCTTGCAGGTCAGTCTCAGCTGCACAGATTACACGGAAACAAGTGAACAGACATTTACCTTTGAGTCAGGAAGTGCAGCCATGTGCCTGCTACAGCTCAGGCCAGCGCCAGGGTGTGCTGGAGCACAGCTCTCCAGCTGTGTTCACATCCTCTTCCTCCTGCCCCCGACGCCTCTGGGAGTTGCAGTCCAGAATTACAACAACGGGACTCTGCAGGGCTGTTCATCACTTCCTCTTCCTGTTGTAGTCCGCAGTTGCAGCCAGTAGAAAGTTTGAGTGGGGGAAGGGGTGTTTAACCCCCCACTCGCCAGCCCCAGACCTCAGCCTGGGTTTGCCTGTGGGGGCACTGCCCTTCCTGTAGACTGGGCTGCATCCCCAGCCAGGCTTGCCACCCCCTGTCTCCCTTGTTAGCCAGCCCTCGCTGCCCCAGCTAGGGAGCAGACAACACGGCTCAGCCCAGGGCTCGAAAGCATGCTGGGGGACGGCGATTTATCTTGAACCAGGAAGGGGCTGGGACAGAAGTTTCATAAACCGGTTTGACCCAAATCAGTTAAGTCTGACGATACTACGTTCAACCAGGTTCATCTTAAACCAGCTGCAGCCATTTTGAAACAGGTTTATGTGCACTGAGCTTCTGTTCTGTTACAGGTTTAAGCCAGTTTCTGAGCACTTAAACCGGTTTATGCACAACTTCTGTCCCTCGCCATCCTGACAAAGGAGCAGTGCACACAGGAGCATGGTACAAAGCCTATCTATGCGTACCTGGCCTTTGCTCAGCCCTGCCATGTGACACCTGCAGAGCAAGAGTGCAAGAGAAGGCCCGCGCCGTCAGCGGGACACTAGGAGAGTGTGCAAGCATGGAGGTGCAAGGAGCCAGGCATGGGCCCTGGGGGTAGTCGGTGAAGGGGGATGTTTGAGCAGGATGCTCCCCTGGGGGTGCTGGCCCCACTCTGCCCCCAACCCCCTGCCCCCGCCTGTCTTCTGGAGACGTCTCCTAAAAATGCAGCCCTTTTGGGGCTACTCGGAGAGCATGCGAGCTCGCAGTGGGAGGCAGGAGCTCCAGCGAGAGGGGTAGACCCACTCCTGCTCACCCCGCCCTTCCTAGCCAGCAGCCGGTCTCGGCCCAGGTAATTAGGGACCGCTGACATGAAACAGCGCACCTGTTGGGTTGCTGCCTGGAAACCATCCTTTCACAACCCTGGGCTGTTCCTTCGCACAGGCACCCGAGCAGGCAGAGGAGTTTTCCCACAGCACCCTGCAAACACAGGAGCGGGCGACGGTGCGCCTTGCGGAGCTACGAGTGTTTGGGAAACGAGCCCCGTTACCTGAGCTCCTTGTCACAGTCACACGGATGGGGCACGGTGGCAGCGTGCGAACACCACGAGTGCGGGCCAGCAGACCAGCACGTTATTAAGCACGCGTTTACTTACTCCGGGGTAAGCATGCCTTTGAAACAAGGTGAGAGCGGGCTTTGTCTTCACTGCTAAGACAGCTGAAATCGTGACTCGGGGTAGGCGCCTCACCTGGAGCAGCTTTCCCGAGATAAAAGCACAGCGCACACCACTGTGTGCCCCTGACATAAGCTTTCTGAGGCCAGTCCTGAATCCCTGCGTGGCATTCACACCGCTGAGTTTAGCTGGGAGCACAGCCAGGGTACAGCTGCGGAGGCAGAACTGGCAAGCTTTGCACCGCAGGGAGAGATTTGGGGAGGTGGGGGGGCAAGGGCTACAGCACTGGGGCGGGAGCTGCAGTCTGACCTGCCGCAGTGGCTCCCACAACCCCGCCGGGGGCGCCACCGCCACCCCCTCCCTTCC
>NW_005842408.1:887919-897402 GCF_000455745.1 Alligator sinensis | reverse complement strand
CAGGGGCTCCGGCCCGGGGGCGGGAGCTGCAGTCTGCCCTGCCGCAGTGGCTCGAAGACCCCGGCGGCTGCTGCCACGGCACGCTCTCCGGTCCCCGGCTGCTGCCTTGCCCTTCCCTCACCTGCTGCTGCTGCTGCTGCAGCGCCGGGGCTCACCCCTTAGCTCTGCTACGACTACATCGTTTTCCCTCTGCTTGGACCTCCAAAGCCGGCAGGCATCCGAGAGAGCCTGGTGTCACCTGTGCTTGCCTGACTTCCTGCGGGGCGCCTCGAGAAAGCACACGCTGCATACGCGTGGTCTGCGTGCCACGGGGCGGAGGTGGCGGCGGCATGGCAGGCAGTGGCAGTCTAACATTAATAGCACGAGTGCAGTGCCGGTTTCCTGTAAAACCTGGTATGTGTGTGTACCCGGAATAGGGATTACGGTAGGGGCTGGGCTCCGAGATCACCTTTCCAGGTGAAGAGCTTTCCAGAGGGTGGCTTAGAGCCTGGCCCTGCCGGCGGACGCCGGGGCCTGGCTGTCGCTGCACAGGAGAATCGCCCAGGAAAGCATTTGAAAGGCAAATAAAGAACAGCGTCACTGGCACCTCCCGAAGAGCAAAGGGTGGTAAAGGCTGACATCCCATGGTGAGCACCAACTATGTGATGAACCACAAATTGATTCCAGTTTATTTAACAGTCTTTCCTGAGGTAAGCAGAAAAGGGTGGGCCCTCTTAGAAGAACTTGTCTACATGGTGCCAACACAGGACTCAAAGAGGGAGGGCTGCTGGTGAGAAACCCCCTCCTTCCCACTGCAATTGTGCGCGCCGGGCGAATAACAAACCCCTGGGGAATAGGTCTCTCGCAGTAATTCTCCCCCGGCCTGCCGCAATGCTACTAGTCACAGCGACAACCTTCTCGTGCTGGACCTGTGCAGCGCCAGAACCGGAAACCGGGTAGTCGTGTTCTTTGTGGCCCTGTTCTGATCTGAACAGATCTGCTCTGGGGGGCCAGGCCACCCCATTAAATCACGTGCTTGATTAGTGATATTATAAATAGAATAATAAGCAGTCACAAATGACACGGCTGCTGCTACGTCAAGGGCGCTGCTGACACGCAGCCCAGAGGGCTGAGGCTGAGGCTGAAGAGGTTGTCTGGAAGCCGTCAGGATGTGAAGCAGGCCTGGAATGGCTTCGGGCAAAACTTCCCTCCTCGTGTCTCCTGTTGCTCCCTAACGCGCTTTCTTAATTCTGCCCTGGTGACAGTCTCCGAGTTATGTACTTCTGTTTTGTTTTGTTTCCATTAAAATATAGAAAAGGCAGACAGCCCCGTGCATCCGTAAGCCTCCCATGATCACCACGCTGGGGAGGTAACCGACTGACCGAAGGTCACGCTGAATCTGCAGTGGAGCCTGGAAGAGATCCCGGCACGTCCCAGCGCCCAGCCCCTTTGCTCCAGCAGCTACGTGCGGCATTGCAGGCTACGCCTTCGAGGGCTTTCGGGCAAAGCACCCTTCGCTGTTTCTGCGGTACGGCCAGCTGGACCCAGGCATGGCATAGAGAGAGACCCGGAGTGCCGAGTGAGATCACTGGATGCCACATGGTGCCAGGAGCAAAGCAGAAAATACCCAGGTTGGAAAACGGATCAGATCAAAACCGAATCCCCGCCAGGCTGAGCTGTTCTGGAGAAGCAGAGCCCAACAACAACCCGCCGTGAAGCTGCAAGCCGTGGGTGGGTGTCGGTAAAAAGCAAGCCGGTTGCAAGGTAGTCTTATTTTTGGCAGTGGCTCGTTGTGACCCCCTGTATTCGGTGTTAACACCTTCTCTGACAGAGCTAGCTACACATCTGGATTACAGAAATGGGCGCTACTGCACTGCACCCAAGCACGAAACGCCTCAGCACTGGTCCTTACACAAGGAGTACAGAAGGAAGGTGAAACTGCAGAAGAGGAACACTGCGGTTTGGGAACGGAGCGAGAGCAGGCGGAGATCGGGATGTAGGACAAAAGCGCTGCGAGGCTGGGAGGGCCACAAGTCACTGTTGGTCAAGCCGTTCAAAAGGAAGTCACCCAGGGCACCCCAAAGGTTCATCGATTCATAGATTGTAGTCGGAAGGGACCACAGTGGATCATCGTGTCCGACCCCCTGCCCCTGGCAGGGAAGAGGACCAAGGTCAGATGACCCCAGCCAGGTGACTATCAACCTCCTCTTGAAGGCCTCCAAGCTAGGTGATAGCACCACCTCTCTTGGAAACCCATTCCAGATCCTGGCCGCCCTTATTGTGAAACATTTCTTCCTAATATCTAACCTAAATCCACTCTCAACTAGTTTACACCCATTATTCCTAGTCACTCCTTGGGGCGCCCTAGTAAACAGCGCTTCCCCTATTCCCTGTTGAGCTCCCCTAGTAAATTTATAGGCGGCCACAAGATCTCCCCTCAGCTGTCTCTTGTGACGGCTGAAGAGATTCAGCTCTCTCAACCTCCCCTCGTAGAGTCTATCACGAAGGCCACTAACCACGCGAGTGGCCTCCTCTGGACCCTCTCCAGATTCCCTGCGTCCCTTGAAGTGCGGCGCCCAGAGCCGGACACAGTACTCCAACTGGGGCCTGACCAGTGCCGCGTAGAGGGGCAGCATCGCCTCCTTTGATCTATTAGTCGTGCATAGTGGTTATGAAAATGTGGGCAGCGGAGTCCCTCGAGGCTCTGTCCTGGGACCGGGACTGTTCAACATCTTCACCAGTGACTTGGACGAGGGAGAAGGCGGCACCCTGTCCACGTCTGCAGACAACACCAAACTGTGGGGGAGGTACACAAACCAGAGGGCAGGAGTGAATGCAGGCGGATTTGGACAGGCGGGGGAAGCGGGTGGAACAGGATAGGATGCAGGTTAACAAAGGGAAGTGCCGTGTGTTGCAACTAGGGTGGAAGTCATCAGCACTCCTATAGCCTGGGAGATACCTTCCTAAGTATCCGCACAACTGGAGAGGGCTCTCGGAGGCGTAGTCGACTCCAGCATGAACCGAGTCACCAACGTGATGAAGCAATAAGTAAGGCTACCCGCACTCTTTCTTGCATCCACAGATGCATCTCGAGCAGGGCCAAGGAGGTGATCCTCCCCCTCTATGCGACACTGGTCAGGCCGCAGTTGGAGTACCGCGACCAGTTCTGGGCGCCGCACTTCGGGAGGGATGTGGATGACCTGGAAGGGTTCAGACGAGGGCACCTGTCTGGTTAAAGGCCTACAGAAAAAACCCTACGAGGACTGATTGAGAGTCCTCAACCTCTTCAGCCTCCACAAGAGCAGGCTGAGCGGTGATCTTGTGGCTGTCTACAAACTCATCAGTGGGGACAGCAGGAAATAGGGGTACAGTGTTTACCAGGGCGCCCATCGGGGTAACTAGGAACAACGGCCACAAACTGAAGGAGAGCAAATTTAGACTGGACGCCAGGAAAAAATTCTTTACAGCGAGGGTTGCCAAAATATGGACTATGCTTCCAAGGGAGGAGGTGCTGTCCCCTGCCTTCCTCGCGGGTATTTAAGAGGAGATTGGACAGACACCTGGCTGGGGCCATGTGACCCTCTTTCCTGCCCAGGGCAGGGGGTCGGACTCGATGACCTAAAAGGTCCCTTCTGACCCGGGCATCTATGAAATCTGTGAAGGGCAGAGAGTGCTCTGACACTGTGAACGTGATGGAGAATCCGAAGAAAGAGACTTGAGGCAAAGGCACGCAGTGCTCGAAGTCGAGTCCAACAAAAAAGGCAGCTGCAGCTGCACACGTGTGGCAACAACAGAAGCAAAAGGAGTAGATGCAAGAAATGAAGTGCATCACGTCACTGCATCTGCAAGTGCCAACAGAAAGTACACTGCATCGACAGCGAGGTACACTGCATAGACCGTGACACCTAGCCGGGGCTGTCTGACCCCAGTGCTCTTTCCTGCCATGGCAGGGGTCGGACTTGATGGTCTGCTCAGGTCCCTTCCCACCCGACCGACGATGAAACGGCCCCAGCAGGTCAGAGGAAGTCTTCACGGGAGGAAGCGATACCCTTGCGGTAGAAGAGTGCTGGACCATCAAGCAGAAAGCACGCGGGGCACCTGTTAAGTTGGTCCCTGGTTCACAAGTCAACGTGGTACCAGAAACAGCACCGGTAATATTAAAAAATCTACAAACACTGAAGGGCAAGCAGGTCAGTCAGGGCTTATGTGGTGAATTTACCACCAATAAAGGCCTGTGTGAAACAGGGTAAATAAGGAATTGGAAGAGCTAGCTGGTAACAGTACTGAGGAAGGTATCACTGCTGGGCTGAAAGGCTGCCGAGGCCCTTAGTTTCACCAGGAGGGTGAACGCTTTGGCAGGGCAGGGCAGGGCACCGAAGCCATCGGCTCCCCGAGGAAGGGTTGGAAGACAACTTCTAGGAGCAGGGAACTCTGAACAGAACAGAAATGCAGTAGTCCAGCTACCACAGCCTAGGTGTGCCATAAGAAAGTTTGCTTTGCTGAAAGTAGAGGCTAAAAGCCGCTGAGCAGAATACAGTCACTGCGCATTTTTCAAGCAGTAGCGTTACCTGGAGCTGAGGGATCGACTCCATAGTAGGACTCTGCATCACACGTCTGCACCCCTGGACTTCCCTGGAAAGGACCAGGCCGTGGGTTGTCACCAGGGCTCAATGACTAGACCGAATTGGGGCCAGGAGCCAAACCGGACCAAGACAAGGGTTCAACCTGGAACACAGCTGAGCACAGAGACGCTCTGCTGACGGGTGCCAGGCCGCCCAGAGGGGTTTGCATCCGTGCAGACAGCCATGTCCGTGCAGGTAACTGGGATCGGCGGGGGTAATGAAGCAGTCGGGGGCAGCTGGGGCTAGTCAGCCTCTCTTCTCCCTAACATGTGCACAAAGAGAAACTTGTCCCATGCTCCTGCTTACCAGGCAGCAAGTGCCACCCTCGGGGCCTGGGTGGGGAAGCGGAGGAGCGAGGGGTGAAGTGGCTTACCCGGGCGCGTGCAGGGAGCAGGGTGCCCTCCGGTAACCCGCAGCCAGCACACACAGTGAGTGGTTCGGTCCCCGACGTCAGGAGACTGGAAGAAAAATAAAGGAGTCTTTAATCTGGCTTCTGTCTACTTGCACTTCGGTTTCTGAGCTCTCGGGCAGGCCTAGGTCACTGCTCAAGCTTGTCCTTACGATATCGTGAGCTGGAAACATTTCTATTTATTTCCTTACTTTGGTTAAAGAAAAAGAAAGAGGAATCTCAGCTTTTCATATCCTCTTCCCTCTGAGAAACCGAGTTGTAAGAAAAACACCGGCGTTGTTTGTGCTCCCCGCCAGGACGGGGACCTGTGCCCTGTTCCCCTTGCTGTGCGGCGCCTGGGACCCCTCGCATGCAGGTGGCAGCGCGCAGGGCCGGCGTCGTGTCCAACACCCACTGCTGAACGCACGCTGCGTGGATGTGTCCGATCCCTGTTTGAACCTGGCCCAATTGTCGGCCTCGGCTTCGTCTTGGGGCAAGAAGTTCCACAATTTAATTATAAATTGGGTACAAAGAAGTTCCTTGTGTTTGGTTAAAAGCTGCTTTCTAATAAGTTGATCGCATATCTCCTAGCTCTAGCGCTGAAAGACAGAGTAAATAGCAGATCCTTGTTTGCTTTTCCACACCATTTATTACTTTGCAGGCCTCTGTCATAACCCCTCTGTCGCCGTTTCTCAAGCTGAAGAGTCCTGGCCTGTTTCGTGTCCCTGTCGCCTGTCCCGTACTCTTCCGGGCTGCGCCGTTGCTCTGGGGTGGCGGGACGCGACCTGCTCGCGGCGTGCGAGGTGTGGACGCACCAGGGATCTGTACCGGGGGCGTCAAACTCCAGTCCATTTGCGGGCTGCGCTCCCGACTTCCCAGGTACCCGGGGCTGCCCCGGCGCTGATGCTGGCAGCCCCAGCAGCTCCACGGGGCCAAGGCCAGAGCCCAGGTAGCGCCGCAGGCAGAAACGCCGTCCCTGCAGAGACAAGGCCGGCGGCCCGGTCTGTGTGGGGCGCAGGCCGCCCCAGAAGCACCGCGGTCAGAGGCCCCCGCGCCACGGCAGAGCCCGGGCTCTAGCTCTGCTGCGGAGCCGGGCTGTCCCGCAGAGGCAGCAAGAGCCCCAGCTCGGACCACGGTGGCAGGGCTTCCCGCGCTGGCAGCTTGTGTGGTATCGCGTGCGAGCCCCTCCACTGAGGCCACAGACCAGCCCTGCCTGCCTTGGCGGGGCTTCCTGGGGAGGCAGCCGGAGCTTCCTGCGGCCCCAGCCAGGCCACGGGCAGCAGCTCCAGCACCACGAGTTGGAAACTGCGGCCGGAGCCGGCTGGGCTGGGTCTTTGCCCCTCCGTCTGCAGGGCACGGCTCCTGCCCGGGGGCTGTGGGTGCGGCCACGGGACCGGCACGGCCAGGGCCAAGGTCCACAGGCCAGGTGACTCAGATCAGCGGCTGGGTCTGGGCCACGGGCTGTGGGTTTGATACCCCTGATTTGTCCAGTGCCATAATGACATTTTCTGTTTTCTTTTTGGTCCTGACAACTGCCGGCGGTCTGTCCTTCTTGACAGCGAGCGGCTGAGCGCTGCGCTGTTGTGCAAGGACTGTCCACAAGCACCTCCAGATGTGCAACAGGGGCCGGAAAAGAGCAGCGTCACGTCAGCATTTCTTCAGCTCGTTTAGCACAGCCGGTGCAGCACCGGATACCATCTGTGCTGGCGCCCCAGGCGGCTTCAGAGGCAGCCACAGCTCCCCGGCCACCCGACAGATGGGTCTTTCTCGCGTGTGCTTGGAAAACTGACTCAGTAACAGCTCGCGTAGAGAGACTCTTGCAGTAGAAACGACAGGACAGAAGACAGATCCTGGCCTCGGCACCCAAAGAACCGACACCAGCACGGCCCAGCACAGGCCCCTGCGCAGCTGCCTGGGGGCCTCTGGCGCCAGGCTCCGGCTCCGGCTCCATCATGCACAAAGCTTGCGGAGGACGGAGCAGAGGTGAAGCAGGGAAGATTGCATCTGAGAAGAATGCAGCGAAAACGCACAGGTCTGTGGGCAAAGTCAGGAGCCTGCAGGTGGGCCGGTGGCGCGGAGCAGCCCTCACTCCCAGCTGCAAGGCTCTGCGCCCCTCCCTGCGCTCAGCCAGGACAAAGGGACTTCAAGCAGCCTCCCCCCGGGCAGGGGCAGGGGCAGGGGCAGGACTGTCCCCTGCTCACAGACAGCATCAGACGCATGACAAGTCTGCCCCAAACGGGGGTTGGGAGCGGGGGACGAGCCGCGTCAGGCGCGGGGGGCGGAGCCGCGTCAGGCGCAGCCACGACAAAGAGCGCATTCAGCGAGCGCATGGGCCGGGGCGTGCGCCCACCGTGCCCGTGCGGTACCAGCCTGCGCGGGCCAGCAGCGCCAGCTCTGTCTGCCCATTGTACCAGCGACTGAGTCCTCTCCTGCGGACGTGTCCCCTCGGTTCCTGCCCTCCCACGACTGAAGGGACCTTGGCAGACCCAGCAGGCCCGGGACACGCTCCCTGGAGCGCTGCCAGAGCCCCCGTCAGCGGTGGAACATCCCTTAGAGCAACAGCGAGGGTGAGCCCAGCACCCCTCAGCACCAGCCGCAGCCTGAGCCCCTGAGCAAGGGCAGCCGGCAGTAGCCTGTGGCTCCGTAGCCACCGCCATCGGCCGGGTTGTCCCTCAGACCGTGCCTGGCAGGTGACGTCGTCGGCCCCCTTGCCCCAGTGCCCGCTCACCGAGCGCGGTGCTGGGCTGCAGATGTGGCGCGGGCCCTTCTTTGTCCTGAGGGCCAGGCCGTGCAGGGAGCCCTTGGCCTGGCCGCCCCACATCACCCCCGGCGGCTGGCACTGCCTCGGAGCTGCCACCCCAGGAAATGCCCCTGGGCCTCCCCGCCTGCCGCGGCTTCCTCCCCACCGCTCCTCCGGCTCTCCTGCCCCCTCACCATCCGAGAGGGACAACCCCATTTTATTGTCCCCGGCTTCCACACAGCTACCCTGCGCCTGACCAGGTGGGTGGGCGTGGAGCCGTGCCCCCGCCACACCCAGGCTCTCCTGCTGTGACAGCGCTGCCCGTGCACGAGCGCTCACGCCGTCCCCACGTGTGCCCTGCATTCGGGACGCTGGCTGTACCCGGCTGCTGGGCTGGAAGGCTGTGGCTTTCTTAGGAAGGAAGGATGCTGTGGCCGTGCAGGCTGCCTTGAGGACCGGCCTGTCTTTGACCCGCCAGCCCGTGGCTGCCGTCTGAGGCTGTGGCTTCCCAGCCAGCCCGGGGCCCTGTCAAAGCACGGTGCTCCTGCCCACCCCAGAGGCGCCAGTGCCCAGCAGACCGGGCAGCCTCCGGCTTCTTGGTCTCGCGTCGTCTCCGGGGAGGGACAGCAAGGCTGCTTTGCTCCTGGTCAGATAAAGCCGAGTCGGTGGATCCCCCGACGCCGACCGAAGGGGACGGCGAGCCGTGCGGGATGCAGCATCAGACTACAAGTGTTGAGTCCGGGCAGCTGGCTTATTCTAAGAGGAGATTGTTTTAAAGGATGTTTTAAAGACTTGTTTTAAAGAATGACAAAAGAAAAAGAAAAGCAGGTTCCTTGAGGGTGATCTCGGGGAGCCTGCCCTTCCCGACGCAGTCCTGCTCTCTGGACACGGCCTTCTGGCGACCCGTGGTGTCCAGGCAGAGCTGCAGGCTGGCCTGCTTCTCCCCGGCACGCAGACAGCAAGCAGAGGCTTGCATTCAGAGCAGCTTTTTATTTTCACCTGAGACCAATAAAGCACGAGTGAAGTCCTCAGAGCACGAGCGTGCGCGGGTGTGCGCCCTGGCACTGCACTCTCTTAGGAGGGTGTTTGGGAATTGAACAGAGGCAGACTTCTGGTCTCCAGAGACCCCGGAGTCCTCAGCAATGGAGAGATGTGGTGCACAAAGCGGTGGCATGCAGCATAAAGCTGAGCGTGCCTCTCAGACTACCTGGATCCGGAGTCCAAAGGCTGTCAGTCGGGGTGAGGAATGCATCTCTCCCTCCTGTGCGGCCAGCTCTCTCCTGCCGCAGGGACCGCGGCGTATGTGGGCAACATGGTGTGCAACAGTGAGCCTCTTGTTGTGGAGGAACACCACACGGGATAGACTGTGCTGCAACACGTGGACTAAAGCATAATGAATGCTGTCAACACAAGTATCCAGGGCAGTTTCCTATCTTTTCCTAATCAGCAGTTTCCTCAACGCACCTTGCAGATTAATTGTAGGGCTCGGCTGGGAGCACATTGGTCCTGCTGATTAATTAACTTCAAGAGACACGAGAGACTTCTCAGCAGCACAGAAACAGAGGAAGGGTAAAGACACGTATGAAGAATGAAATGAGAGGGGGAGGAGGAGGTGGTGACATTCCTGCGGAAAAAATGTAGATAAAAATGTATTTAGCATAATGCATCTCATTTGTGCAAAAAAGAACATGCCTGTAGCACATTTAACATATGACATCGGTTAAAGGGAAAAAGTCATTTTAGCTTACCTCCCT
>NW_005842408.1:887167-887888 GCF_000455745.1 Alligator sinensis | reverse complement strand
ATCCCTGCCAGCCGAACCGCGGTCCCCCGGCAGAAGGCGCAGCGAGCTGCTTGGCCGGCCAAGTCTAGCGCGGCCGTGACTCGGGCTTTGCCGTAAAAGAAAGAGAGACACGAGTTGCAGAGCTGACGTTCCCTGGCCACATCCGAGCCACGGGACAGCTGGCAGAAGCGTGCCAGTGGGGCTTACCTGCTGTGGGCCCGTTGCGTAAGGGGACAGGTACGTCTTGGAGGAGGGCAACAGACACCTGGGCAGGACACCCTAGACTCGCTGCAGGAGGCAGAGGGGAGCCTTGGTCTCCGTCCTCAGCAAGGGAAGATGCCGTCAAGAGACATCAAGGAAGCTGGCGAAGGAGCTGTCAGGGTCACGCACCTTTCTGCAACACACGCCGCCGCCATGGCACGAGGCAGACACCACGTGCATTTGCACGGAGGAAGCAGAGCCCCCCTCGCCTGCTCCCTGCCTCAGGACTCCTGGCAGTCTTGGTGTCCATGAGCAAGGCACCTCTGTGGAGAGGTGAGACGGCTGCCTGGCCAGCAGGCAGAGACTCCCTGTCTGGAAACAAGGCCGAAGCGCCACAAGGCATTTCTCCATCCGGACCTTCGCTTAACTGCAGAGTTCAATTTGCACCCGCGACTGCCCTCCCCCCAGGCCAGGCCAGCAGGCGAGGGGACACGGCAGGAGCAGGAGCAGGAGCCAGACGTGGCAGAGCGAAGGTGGGCGC
>NW_005842408.1:864408-886820 GCF_000455745.1 Alligator sinensis | reverse complement strand
GGCAGAGCGAAGGTGGCCGCTTCTTCCGACCAGCCTGGCGCGGCCGGCACCGCAGCTGGACTCGGCTCCGCACCCCGGTGTGATGAGGAGCTGCAGCCCGGCGGGCGGCTGCCCTGTGCAGACCGTGGCCACGGCCGAGCACGGGCCTCGCCCGCAGCAGCTGATTTCAGTGCAGAAATCACTGGCCCCTGCCGCGGTGCGCAGCAGCCAGGAGAGCCCGTTCAGCAGCGTCCTTGCTGCTGGGGAAGCCAGGCAGGCGAGGTGGGGCGACCGCTGCGTGGGCTGAGGGCTGTCGCCTCCCCGGGCTGAAGAGGGGGAGCAGCTGCTCCTTGCCCCGGTGCAGCCCTTGTTTCCTCCCTGGTAGGGGCGACTGGACGGAAACCCCTTGCTCTGTTTCCTGACCTCTCTGTCCCCTCTACAGGGTGTTTGGGCAGACGGTGAGGCTTGGCCCTAGACCCAGACCCTGCAGCTAGCACAGCCCGCCTGGGAGAGGAGATGGTTGTAACCTGCCCCAAATGCATCGAGGCATATGCCACCCAAACACGCCCTTCGTCCAGCCCGGCTCGCTCTTGCCTGTTACAGCCCGTCAGCCTGCATTACACATGGGTGACAACACCACATGATGGCCTGCCCGAGGGCAAGGGAAAGCCCCACCTGCCCTCTGCGGAGAGGAGCCAGCGTGCTGGAACATGCAGGGCAAGCCAGGTGAGAAACTGGGCGCGCAGGCAGGGGCTTCGAGGAAGGGGTGCAAGGTTGCAGGGCGGCCAGGCCCAGCCTCGGCAGATTTCATTATCACCACCCCAGACACAGGGACTGGTCGTGCCGGACCAGGGGATTAGCACAAAACGGGTAGGTTTTCAACACGCAGTAAGCTGCACACACTTTTCACTGGCCTCGTGGCTTCTCAGCCCTGTCACGGTTCCTGCACACGTGCGAAGAGCACGCAGACAGGGCGTTTCTTCAACGAGAGCTGGAGCCTTGCCTGGCCACTTGCCTTGCGGAAGTGCGGCTGCAAGCTGAACCCCGCACCGGGTGCTTGTGCCTGAAGGTTCAGCCTTCAGCTTCCCGCCTTGGAAGCAGATAATCTGGTCTCCATTTGGCTGCTGGGGCAGGACGAGGCATATTGGTCTCAAATCGCGGTGGCAGAAATGCAGCTAGGAGGTCCCGAAGAACTCTGCCCCTAGGAGGGTGGTCAAGCGTTGGAGCAGGCTGCCCAGAGGGGCTGCCTCCCTGGGCGTTGTTTAAAGCAGCTTGGACGCCCCCTCGGCCAGGCTGGTCCAGGCTTGGGCAGGTTGGGGAGAGCCGGCTCAGGGCCCTGCCAGCCCAGCGGCTCTGCGTTTCCACGATCTCAGACCATGCTGGAAAACGAATCCGTGACACGTTCTTGCCTTGCTGGCTGGGTTGTCCTCCCCGCGGCAGCCAGGAGCCCCGCTCTCACTCGTCTCCTCCCAGCCTGCTCGCCGTACCAGAGCGCTTGCAGGGGAATGCAGTCCCAGCACGTCATTTCCCTGCCTGGGCTGGTAGCCCAGGAAGACCATCGGCAATAGTCTCTGCTGCAAATGCCAGCCGCTGCCCACGACACACAAATGTTTGGGGTTTCAGATCCACCCTTACAAGAGGAGACTGCAGGGCCTGTCTGGGTGGAAGCTGCGCGCCCCCCTAACTCCCCAGGGTGCTGGATCACCGGGTGGCCCGGCTCCGGCTCCGGCTCCGGCTCCAGGGCCGCCTTCCTAGAGCCGTTCACAGGCTCTGCCCCTCCGCAGCTTGGCTCTGCAGGAGAATGTCTCGGAGCAGACTCAGCGCCCTGCCCGCGTACTGACAAAAATATGATGTCTAAGCTCCTGTGGGCAAAAGCGATGCCTTGCTCTGTACAGATCTGAGCCAATGCACCCTGCTTCATAAGCAGCGGGCCGGGGCACGGGGCGGACGTGGAGCAGAGCGGCACCCAGCAGTGCCGAGAGGAGCGTGCTGCAGAGCTGTGAAGCAAGAGGCTCCCTTGGGTACACTTTGCTCTTTCTAAATCAGTGCAAACCGTGAGCAGCTCCTCAGTTGGTGCTGGCACATACCCGGGTCAGCAGGAGCAGAACCAGGCCCACTGCGCGAACCTGTGGGCCCGGTCAGCCCCGCACGCCCATCCCGGTGGGCAGAGCGGACACGTTGTCTGTGGTGGCAGTGGCCGTCTTCCTTCAGGGGGCCAGGGCAAACTCGGGGTCCCCTGCTGTCTCTCTGCGTAGGGCCCGTGGGAAACGAGACCCCGGGTCAGAGGAAGACTTGACATTGAAGACGGAGCTCACAGGCTAAAATTGAGGGGCGCAGGACGGGAAACGCTGCTGGGCGCGCATCCAGGGAAGTGCAGTGCAGCCTCCGGTCCATGCACGAGCCCCGGAGAAGGGCGGTTCTGGACGACAAGCAGCTTCTAGGCACCAGGGAAAAGTTAATGGTGACATGGATGGATGATGCAGAAACTAACACCCACCAGCCCTCTCCCTCCACAGGGAAAAATCCTGGGCTTAAATTGCCCTCCTGCTTTAAATGGGAAGTGAAAGCCTTTTCCTTTGCATTTCACACCAGATCTGCCCCCAGGGCTGATTCTGCGTTCTTGAACCGCTGCCCGAGACGAGGACCAGGTGTCCTGTGACGTGCAGATGTCCGAGTCCTTGCAGGGGCGCTGCGGGCACGTGGCCCTCCCGCGGGACCCGCGCCAGCACCAGACAAATCGCTTGTGCAGCACAATCACTGCGGATGTTCCTGCTTTTCAGACGGACGTCCAAGTGCAGCTCAGGAAGCAGCTCTGGCCCCGGGCAGCTACTTAAACAGCAGCCGTGTACCACTGAATCCACCATGCCCCCCTCGGCCGGGGACGCGGTCACATGGACAACGGGGTTCGATGGAAGGACATGTGCGGAGCCTCGCTCTTTAAACCCCTCGCAGCTCGGGGTTTGATTACACAGTGTTTATGGCGGCTGGGTCCTTAACGCGCTCGTTAATAGCTCCATTATGGCAGGGCTGTCCTGAGGCTCGCCCGGGGGATGGATACCCAGGACTACGGTCTCATTTGTCTCTGTCAAGGATTTAAGCTGCTGCCTGGCACCAGGGCGTGCATCCGAGAGCCTTCCCCACGGGATCGACAGCACTAGCAGAGTCCCGGGGGATTCGTGGCCTCTCCGCCAGGCTCTCCTCCCTGGGCCACAGGCTCTGCTTGGGGTATCGCGGTGTGCGTGGGCCGGGCGCAGGGGCCGCGGGGAAACGCTGGCTGCGCTGCAGGCCGGAGGGTGCGGTGCTGCCTCGGGCCATCCTGGCCGTAAGCTCCTGCCGACCATCGCAAAGAGCCCTGCAAAGCGCGCCAAACCCTGCAGGGAGTCTGCAGGCCAGGGTCCCCGAGGGTGCCTGAAATCACTGGAGCGTCTCTGCTGCCCGCCCTGGGCCGCTCTCGTCCCAGCATGGCGAGGAGCTGGGGCGCCGCGACCCAAGGGACTACCCCCACGGCCTCCTGCTTTGGTGTCGGCCGCTGCAATCCACGCGCTGCCGCGGCACGCTGCCCCGTGGTGCCGGCGAGCGGCTCAGACACCAGCGCAGGGAGGCCGCAAGCACGGCCAATGACCCATCCATTGGGGACGGCAAGCAAATGAAGCATCACGTCCCTGGTACTGGCGGGGCCCTCGCCTGCCACAGCACCGGCAGCCTGGCGTTGCCCAGGACAGGCCCAGTCTGGATCGGGCAAGCGTCCGGAAGCCGGTCTTGGCTGCAGCCTCTTAGCTTCCCGGGCTGCCGAGGAGGTCTCACGGCCACAAACCTCCGGGGAGCGCTGCTCCTGCCGGGAACGCCCCGAGACCCGAAGAACAACAGCGATCCCCCTGCCGCGTGCCCTCGACCCTGGAGGCGCGGCGGGCGGCAGGACGAGCGCTGCTACTCGCCACCCGAGGCCTCCCTGCGACGAGGCGTGGAGGATTAACGTGGGGCCGAGGCCCAGCGAAACCATGCCCGGGGTGGTGCGGTGCGGTGCGGTGCAGCGCGAGCTCCTGGCTCCCCCGCCGTCCAGGGCCAGGCGAGGCCCTCGGCCCCGGGCAGCCGCCCCGCGGGAGGTGCTGGCCCGTGCAGGGGAGAGGCGTCTCCCCGGGGTGCGAGGTCCCCCGCCCGGCGCCGAGCTGCAGGAGGCGTCAGCACGCAGCGCTGAGCCGAGCGGTCGTCGGCGTTAGCCAGCAGCCCCCCGGCCCATTCAGACCCCCCGGCTGGCGGGCGTCCCCCTGCCTCGCTGGAGCAGAGCAGCCCATCCCGGCTTGCGGGGCAAGCCCCCGCGGACCAGGGGTCCAGCCCGGGCTCAGCTGGGGGGTCTGCCCCCTGCTCAGGAAATCCTCCGTCCCAAGGCCCCCAGCTCTCGGCGCCCGAGCCCCTGCGCTCTGCGTCTCAGTGGGTCTTTGCCCAGGTGCGAGGTCCCTTTGGTCTGACGCCCTTGTCTGCGGCACCTGGCCCAGCCTCCCTCAGGCTCGCCCCAGGCCCGCATCTGCCAGAGCCGCCTGCTCCCCATGGCTTCCTCTCAGCCGTCTCCAAAATCCTGCATGCCGTCCTCCCGGGGAGCAGATCCCCTTCGCCGCCGGCCGGGCACCGCCACACCCCAGCTGAGCCGAGCCCCCAGCGCGCAGGAAGACGCCCGCCCGTCGGGAGCCCCCGGCCCGGCTGGAGCACGCACAGCTGCTTCTTGCACGCACCCGGGGCTGGACGAGAAACGATCCGGCCCCAAGGGCGCCCGCCCTGCCGCCCAGGGCCTGGGGGGGGCCCCCCGGGCCCCTGGTGCGGCCCCACGTGCCCAGCTGGGCCGCACCAGCAGAAGCCAGCCCCGCTTGCACTCGCTCCTGCCCCCAGAACAACGTGCCCCCGCGCCCCGCAGCCACAGCGTCTCGCCCGTCTTTCAGGAGAGGCTCAAGGGCCAGCTTGGTGCAGGTGCCGGTGCCCACGGGCCCCTCGGGAAGGATGCCGACTGCGAATACACGTTAGGAGCGCGCCCGTCGAGCCCCAGACACAGACGGGGGGCGTGGGGGGCTGGCAGTGCTGAGGACAAGAAGGGCAGTCCCTGGGAGCGGGCTGCGCGTGGTGCAGCTCGGCCCCGAGCACGGCCGCGTCGTGGGGCAGGGAGATGCCACGCGATGGCTCGGGCCAGTTGCACGGCGGAGGCTGCAGCCCGCTCGCGGTCAAGCCAGGCCGCGCGGCACTGTCACGTTGGGGAGGGTTGGCAGGAGCTCGGGCACAGGGAAGCCGGGCTACAGCCCCTCGGAGTCACGCAGGCGCCCGCCTGCTCGGGGCAGGACTGTCCCTTTCTGAACCTGCCCCATCAGCTCTTCCAGCGTTGCCGGGTACCGGCCTCCTGGCGAGACTGGGTCCGCTTCTCCGCTCCGGCGCGATGCACGGCTGTGTCTCGCCAGCCCACGGCAGTGCGGTGCAGGAGAAGCTGGCTCCTGCCCCCGCGCAGACCCGGCGCGTGAAGCCCCCGGGCGCAGGGGAGCACGGGGTGCTGCGGCCCAGGAAGGGGAGCAGCAGCACGGTCGGTCCTGCTCTGCGGGGCGCGCGGCTCCTTCCTCCCCTCATGGCAGAAACGGGCTCTGAGTCCAGCGCCCAACACGCATCCTCCTCCTCCCCGCACAGGAGCCTGGAGAGCAGCAGACGGATCGGACCCTCCGCTGCGGAGCAGGGGCCTTGCTCTGGGGCCAAACTGCTGAGACTGGGGCGGAGGTGTGTAGCTCGGCACGAGGAGCCCTCCAGAGAGGACCGTCTCACCGGGCTGTGCGTGACCATCAGGGTGCCAACGGGCACGTCCCCCGCCATGCGCCAGGGCCCCGGCTGCCAGGCCACTATCGGCATCTTTAGATTTGCCCCGAAGCTGCCGCCCTCCCCGAGGTCGGGCCCACGTCTCGGCACGTGGACACCCCCAGATCCCAGGAACCAGCGACACGGAGGCTAGTTATCAACCTGAACGTGAGTGTACAGCATCTTGCACAGGAGGCACCTGCCCGTGTCCTGGGCAAATTCCCTCTCGGGGCCTTACCGCCTGCCTCCCACCATGTCCGTGAGCTAGACAGCAGCACCACGCGGCTGCCGTTCCTCTGGCACAGGTGTCTGTGCTGCAGGGGCAGCTGGCACGACTACAGCGCTGCCTGTGCGTGCCGCCTGCAAGGCACTCCAGCCGTCCCAATAAAGGGTGCTTTGGAGGGGCCAAAGGCTGCATCACTGCCTGGCTTTGACCTGCCTGGGACAAGCGTGCTGTAGCTTCACGTCTGACCGGCACCGGCACCGGCAGGGCGACGGGCGCAGAAAAACCGCCCGCTCTTCCCCACACCTAAATCTAAAAACAAACTGTTGCGCGGCGGTGGCACAGCCGCGGCACTCGGAGCCCGGCAACCCCCACACAACCGCACAGCTCACGCGGCAGAGGCTCGGGGAGGCCAAGGTCTCGGACCACAAGCAGCTCACCCGAGCGCTTTCTCCCCCTTCCCAGGGAAGCTGCAGAAAAGCCTCGCTCGGCTCCTACCTGTGGGGTCTGCAAAGCAACACAGCGCACAGTGCCCTCGTCCTCGCCGTCCTTCTGGGGTTGCAGGGCATCTTCATGCACGGGGCTGACGAAAATAGGCTCAGAACAGCCTGGGCCGCCTGCAGCCCGGCCGCCCCGCGCCTGATTTCCCATCCCAGCGGCTCGGAGGGACTGCGTCGCTGGGCGCCAGGAAAGACTAAACGGACAGGGCCCCGCACCCTAGCGGGGCGTCAGGACGTCTACAGCAGACACCCAGCCAGGACGGCCGCTGCTCGCCCCAGGGCTGGAGGGAGATCCCCTTCCCTGCCCTCCTCGGGCAGGAAGCCTGGGGTCTGCCCCTGCCCCTGCCCCTGCCGCTGGGCGGCCAAGCCTCTTGCCCTTGCTCTGCCTCGGTCCTCGTCCCACGCTCCTGCCTCTTTGGCCTCAACCTTTTGGGACAGCAGCTGCACCCCTTGCCCTGCGTGTGCATAGCTCTCAGCACAGCAGGGCCCCAGGCATCTCCACAGCACAACAGCAACAGCCGGGAGCCTGAGACCCTCCCCTTTGCTGCCGCCTCCGCACAGAAGAATACGTCGTGCCTAGGGCCCTGCCGCACACCCCAGAGCAGGCAGAGGTCTGGCAACAGCGTACGTGCAGCGAAGTCCCCCGCTCCGCCGCAGACAGCAGCTGGCAGGGGGCAGAGGCCCTGCCGGTCCAGACCAGACCAGACCAGACCAGACCGCTGGCTGCAGGAGTTGTGCCTCCAGCACGCGCCACGGCTGGATGCTCCCGAGGAAGGTGGCCCAGCCCAGGCCCACGGAGAGCACGCAGCCAACTACCAGGGCGTGCAGGACCGCAAGCATGTGGGGTGCTCCTGGCTCCCCCACCCCCCGGCTCAGGGTCACCCTCTCGAGCATGAGCTCCGTGACCCCGGCTACCTGGGCACGCAGAGCTCCCCGTGCCCCTGGCAGCTGGGGCACTGCCCGGCTGTTTCAGGAGCCCAGCCACAGACCCCCCTTGCCAAGCCCGTGGGGACGAGTGCGTGAGCAACCGCTGCGTGCTGAGAGTGGACAGGGACCCTTGAGACCCACCACAGCATGGCGTAGCCCTCTCCCAGCAGTTTTAGCACGGCTCTTCCCGTGGAGGCACGCAGGGCTCAGCCACAAGTCGCATCCAATTACAGGGAAGTCTTACAGGCATATGGGGAATCCCAGGGCTGGGACCACAAGGGCCACCTGGGCCAGCGCCCTGCAGAGGCAGGCTGCGCTGTTCCCAAACCATCCCGGGAAGGCACCGGTCCGGCCTTCTCTAGAAACGCTCCAGGAGAGTCCATGACTTCCAACTTACCTACCCACGTACGCTGAGGGGATGCGGTTGTCTGGCGGTTGTGGACAGCTTTGTGTCTTTAGGACTCTTCCTTTGTTTTGTCATTACAGACCACTCAGGACTGAGCCCGAGCTCCTTGTTCCCGACGTGCCGTCACCTTTGCACAGTGGGACGAGGCATCCCGCAGCAGCTGCACCACTTCTGAAGCAGCCTGGCTCCTCTCCACCACCCAGATGCTGACTTGCCAGCAGCTTAATCACTGCCAACATGCGTTTTGGGATCAAGGATCCTCATTAGGACAATTAGGAGAGTGGGAGAGAGAGACCTGACTTTAACAAGCTTCCTTGGTCCTAACACAATTAATTAATGAAATACTCTGGCAGCCTCAAAGATGCTTCTTACGGGGACTGCAACAGGCTCTAAGCTAGCGAGTGCGTTTGTGCAGACAAACCGGTACAGCCAAGGTTTTGCAGGCTGACCTACAACAGCACCTGCGTGCTGGCACTCGCTCCTTGGCCCACGCGATTACCTGGCAGGCTGACTGCGGGCACATGCGACTGCCTGGAAAACATCTGTCTGCAGACCAGATTTGCTTCGAAAGCCTGGTCCTTGCAGACAACACTGCTGAGCAAGTGGCACCCAGGCCTCCAGAGTTGCTGTTAGGTTTCTTAGTTGTGCGAACTTGAGGCTTAGCAAACCTTTTCACAGGACCTCACTTGAGGTAGCAATAAGCACGCACATCCTGGGTGCTTCCCCAGAGAACAGGCACGCGGGGGGCAGGCCACACGCAGATCTACCAGCAGCTCCATGCGCTCTGTCCTGACAGCCTTTGCCCAGCACGTGTCCTGCAGAGCCCAGCAGAGCCATGTACAGCACAGCATCCTGCCTGCATGTCACACAGGGCACGAGGGACCAGGTCTCCTTGCCCTGATCTGGGATCTGCTGAAATGCTCTTTCAGAAAACAAGCCCGTCTGTGCATTGCAATCAGCCACCCAAGCCCTGCACATAGCTTACCACTGTAGCCAAGTCTCAGCCTCAGGGTAGGTAAGCCAAGGCTCTGCAACGCGAGCTGTAGGCCCAGGCGTTGCCACCCTAAATATGTACAGGCAGAGCCTTTACAGTCTAAGGTGGGCTCCAGGCGTATGTGACCACAAAGCCCACTGCCACTCAGCCTGTGGGAAGCACGTGCACGTGCGCCCAGCACAAATAATGCAAAGCTCATCTTAATACTAGGCCAAGCGTGAATGCGGCGTGCTCCCGGAGGCTGGGGGTCATGGCGAGCTCCCACAGGCAGCGGCAGTGCTGCTGGTGGTGGTGGGCGAGGGTGGCGAGTGCCGACCAGGGGTTGGCGACTACCCGCAGACACCGCTGGCAACGTCAGCAGTGGCCAGTGGCGATCACGGACACCCCCCCGAAGACGCCACCAGTGGTGTTGGTGGCAAGTTTTCACAGGGGGTGCATGTGCACCCCCTACACGTTGCCAATGAGGCCAAGAGTAGAAATGAACCTTTTTACCTTGAACTGGGATGTCAAACTCACTTGGGACTGGTCCACGGGCCAGAGGAATGGTGTGGGGCTAGCCCTGCAGGTTGGAGTGGGCCCATGGACCCCGCTTCTGCTCTGGGACCCAGGAGGAAGAGGCCTGGCAGCCCGGGCACTCGGCTGCTGCCACGGGAGCAAGCCACAGTGCCAGGCCCCAACCCGTGGTGTTGCTGGGGCTCCAGCGCCCCGGGTCTCACCCAGGGGCTTGGCTACAGCCACGGGAAGGTCTCCCCCAACAAGGCCGTGGGCCGGGTGACCTGGCTGTGGGCTGCATCTGGCCTGCGGCTGCATGTTTGACACCCCTGCCTTAAACAGTAAAATAAGAGAGGGATGCTGTGAATTGTAGCATTATTTGTTTTAATGTTTATCAAGCCAAAGGATGCTTTGATCACGTACTCCTTCCACTTGGTACAGTATGTTACAGCAGTGCCACAAAAATGCCTCCTCTCCAGCGTCTATCACATACTTACTTCCCTCACACTTCTGTTCACTGCTCAAGCTACACACGTAACTCTCAGCTCTCCCCCATGAAAGGCGGCGAGAAGTATTTTGTTGCTGTTTTCTTTCCTTTTTTCTTTTCTTTTTTTACAGTACAAAAGGATGTTTCTAAGTCATGTAAACACAACCACCGAGGAGATGGAAATGGCCCTTATGGTTTATTCTTTTTTCGTTGGCTTTCTACTAAGTTCAGACTAAGCTACATTAGGCAGACAAATGTTTCAGCTCAGTGACTTCTTCCATGTAAGTTATCACTATTGTTACTGATAGGCGAGAGTGCTCAGAGACCCTGCCAGGGTTGCAGCCCCCTGTGCAAGGTGCTGTACAAATACTCGGATGCAACTCCGAGGTCCTCGGTAAAGATGACATTCATTTGTCAGTGTGAACTTAACCTTCTGCTCCCACAGGGGTGGCTGAGTCTGGCTAGTACAGGAACCGATTCTCCTGAGGAATTGGGCTCCCTTCTGTCAACACGAGTGCAAGTACAATGTGTCAGAGCTTTCTGGCTGGAGCTGCAGTGTTCAGCTACTGCCAAAGAGGAAAGAAATATTAACGTGGAGCAGTCCGGCAGCTCCCACTCACCTGCATGTGTCTTTGTACACTTGCTGGCTACAAGGGGAATGCTCATGTGCGTAAAGTCTGGTGAGTAGGGCAGTGGGCACGAAATGAAGCGTGACAGAGAGACGGATCGAATGGCTCCCTGGGGCCTGACTTCCAGTGATTCAAATGGACGGATGACAGCCATAGCCTCAGCTGCTCCGTTTCAGCGGGCATAACGTTGAGCGCTCTGATCCTTGGATTACGGACCCCGACTGCACCGTGTGCTGCTGTGACCAGTCCCGGTGAAAGCCTACGCAGCTCTCAGCCACCAGCCTGCAGCCACGTGCCGCGGCAGCAGGGAGGGTCAGTGTTGGATGGAGTGCTGGCCATCTCCGAGGCAGGGATTCTCCAAGCTAGCATGATGCCAGCGGCGGCGACTGAAAACCCTTCAGAGCGATCGCAGATTAAATAAGGATTTTAACTTGACATTTGAGATGAAAAAAGAAAGGGACACTTGAAATAAATAGCAGAGATGGGTCCCTATGACGTACACGTGTTCCTGACTACAGAATGTCCCATGCAAAAGTTACTGCCTGCTAAGTTACATTCAGATGTTTAAATTAACTTTGTAGAGCTACGTTACAGTACTTGGAAATTGGATTAAAAATTTTTTTTAGAAAAGGTGATGAACGGGAAATTGGTACAACACACTCTTTTAAAGGAAACTTCCCACCCCGGTTGGCTGTGAGCGACATGACACACTGTCTCAGTAGACATAGAGCCGGTCGGCGATGGCAGCCGGCATGTGCGTCATGATCTGCATGCGCACCCACCAGTAGTAATCCATGGGGTGGTAGCGGGTGTAGGGGGTGGGGGAGCTCAGCGCGTGGAAGATGCTCTCGATGACAGGCGAGGTGTCGACTGAGCCGCTGTTGCAGTATGTCTCCATCTTGTTGACCTGCTCATCAAAGTACTCCCTGCCATAGTCGTTGCGCACAACTTCGGGGAGCTCTTCCCACATCTTATCTGCAATGGCTTTGATGCGCTCAGGGCTGTAGAGGCTGGTGGCAGCAATGAAGTTTCCCGGCTCCACAATGCAGACCTTCACGCCTTGGGAGTGCATCTCGTAGCGCAGGCAGTCGGAGAAGGCTTCCACGCCAAACTTGGTGATGCAGTACGGGGAGCGGGCAGGGCTGCCCATCCGGCCCATCATGCTGCTGACGTTCACCACGCGCCCTAGGCAGTGCCCAGCAAACCACAGGAGGGTCAGTCGGAGAAGCTGGCACCAGGTACTTGGCACATTACAAACAACAAGCTCCACAATCAGATGTTTCTGAACATCTAGGGGTCACGGGCACCTTTCAAAGAGCTTGCAAGTGCCACAGCTCTCTGAGCCCACACTGGGGCAGGCCACCTGCCCACCGGGGCCTTTGGCACACTGGGCACCAGCAGCTGCTCTGAATGGCCACAGCAGAGAGGGTTCAGGCTCATGGCCAGGAGGAAAGGCTGAGCAAGCCAGGGCTCACACTGGGCTGCCTCCTGGCTCCTTGGTCCCAAGGCCTGGCCCTTGCTCCCTGGTGCCCTGTGGCTAATCCCTGCCCCAGGGGGGAAAATGGGTGGCAGCGTATCCGTGGGCTGGCAGAAGTAGATTTCTGCCTTGCTCTGAGGGCCGGCCTGTGGCGAACGCCTGCCTTGGCAGCAGGGCAGGGTTGCAGACCCGCTCATGGGAGATCACTCACCTTTGGCCCTGCGGATCAGAGGGAGGAAAGCCTTGGTGGTTCGGACAGTTCCCCACAGATTGACTTCAGCCACCTCCATGTAGGTGTCCATGCTGGTGAACTCTACTTCTCCAAAGGTGGAGAC
This sequence comes from Alligator sinensis, assembly GCF_000455745.1. Lineage (NCBI taxonomy): Eukaryota > Metazoa > Chordata > Crocodylia > Alligatoridae > Alligator > Alligator sinensis. The sequence continues at coordinate 874,551 of NW_005842408.1, read as the reverse complement.
CCCAGCATTGTTCACCAGCCCCCAGAGCCCTGAAAGTTTAAAACAAGCGGAAAGAAGGAATCACCCACGCGTGACTAGAGGCAGTGTCCCAGGGAAAGGCCTCCCTAATGCATTATTGAATCACATAAAGCAGCTTCTAACTAAGTCGCAGAACACTGAATTCCAGACAGGAAAGAACCCAGGTCAGAGCTCGCCTATTAGCCCAGGCACCACAACCACCAGAACCTGCCCACTTTGCCCCGAAGCAGAGCACTGCAAACATCATTAACAAAGCACCTCCACGAATGACTTGCCTCCTTCCTATCTCCTTTTTATCCCTACTTTTAAAAAATCAGAAACAATATCCAGTCTCAAAATGCAAGTATGTGCCAGCAAGAGTGTGGCAAGGTCCCCAGCCTCCTGACTCCTGATCCAAAGGAGAATTAAAAGGCAGGTCACTTCATTCCAGGGCCATGTCAATTTGTGCCCCTTTACTCCATGCCCAGAACCTCCCAATGGTTTTTATGACATAGGGCAAAAAGAAACCACCCAGAAATAATGCAAAGATACTTTCCACGAAGGACTTTGCTACATTTGCAGTTGGTACCTGGAGTTAAGTGACTGCCAGTTAATTCAGGGCTGTTAAGTTATTAGTAAAAGTGAGCGTAGACTCAACCTAAAACTAATCTACAAACGCCTGTGGGTTGGAACGAACGTGGCGAGCACCTGGGCTGGTGCTTGCAAAGGAACTACCCTGAAGTTTTCAGCAAGCAAGTAACTTGACCTAAATATGTGCGTGAGCACATGAAAGCTAGAAATCTGCAGTGCAGGGGTGGGGAACGGGTGCCTCTGTGGGATGTGCCTTGCTCTCAGCCTCTTCCTCGATTCCCTTATGGAAAAAGAGGAGGAAGACAACCAGTGCTGCAGTCTTCAGCCTCTGGCAGTTGATGAATGATTAGAAGAGGAACTTGCAGTAATTGCAGCCCACTCCATACAGTCCCCTAATTACACAGGAAGCCGGCCCTTGGGCAGCGCCATAAAAGGATGTAGCTGTGTCTCCCGAGATGGCCTCTCTTTGTAGCTCAGTAAAAGCCAAATGACACCGGCTGATGGATCTGTCTGTGGTTTGCAGAACCCTGGGGTGACCTCCCTCCAGTCGGTGCCAAGGAAGTCGTCACATGCAGACATATTCCAACCCTGCGCGTAGGTGAAGTACATCAGAACGAATCACAGACATGGGCTGATCTGAATTCTAGGCTGATCTGCTCCGGGCTGCCTCTGCGCTCCCTCGGTTAGAGCCCTGCCCGCTGACCGCACCCTGGGAAACAGGACCTTCATCGAGGGAGGAAGGTCCTGGTCACCATGGGGCTCGCTGAGACCCAGCACCCGCACCTGGTGCTTTTGCCAGTGCTGAAGCAGGAGCCACTGCCCTCCCCTGTGTGTGGGGATTTCCCACTTGGCCCACGTCTCACCCTCAGCCGGGACGGCCAATTCCAGCCTCCCCCCAGAACCCTGCGATACATGACCCCCTAAAACCCGAGAAAGCTTCGGGAGTCTGAGCTGGCTTTAGAGAGCGCTCCCAGGAGGAACTCTGCGTTTCTCCACGGCACTTGCTGTACGGCAGCCAGGTGAGACGCTTACTTGGCTCTAATCTCCACTCTTCGCTCCTGGCCCTCATGACTCACGGCTGCCCCTGGGGTGCACAGTGCAGAGACACTGCAGCCACTGCTGGCACAGAAGAGCATGTGCATGTGGGAAGGGAATCAGATCTCCAGGCCTCTGCTGCCTCTGAATGGGGACAGTCACGCCAGAGACTCCTGCCACTCAACAAGCTGCAAAGCATTAAGTAACAGACAAACCACAGTACTTAACACGTACCCGCAATTCCCTCTCCCAGCACTGCCCTCGCTCCGCACTTCCCGAGCAGCCAGAGCTGCTGCGATTGCAATGGGCTCAGGGGGAGTTCCAGGTGGCAAAGAAGCCTTTGGAGACAGGTTCACTCTGCCTCTCTGCAGAGCGCTCAGGAGGGCTCCAGTGCTGGTAGTGGTTGCAGGGGACTCCTCCCCATGCGCTGAGCAAACGTGAGATGCCAACAGTTTTGAGGCATGGTCACCACCAGCCTGAGCTGGCTGCCCCCTCCACTGGTGAAAGGCTCTTTCCTCCGCCAGGCTGAGCTTGGCAATGGTGCCACCTGGTGCACAAAGCCTGCACGGCCGCTGGGCGGGAGTCGGCCAAAGCCAGCATCGCCCAGGCTGCCTCAGGAGCCAGAAGTGCGGAGCCCAATACAGCTTCGCGCTGCGCGGCAGGGCGGACCCATGCATGCAGGGGCGGGCTGGCACGGCTACTCTGATCCCAACTGCAGAGTGGCATGCGCAGCTCTGACTAAGGAGCTGCTGACCCGGGCAGCACACACCGCAAGAGCTTTCTCTGCTACAGTGCATCACGGGATTAAACACCTCCCTCTGAACTCAGGCCCAGGGGCCTGCTAGCGTAACCTGGCATGCTGGACCCCAGGGGCTTTGCAAGCTGGGATACAGCTCCAGGCTCCATGTGGAGCAAAGCACAAAGCTCCCACAAAGAACTGGATGGATGAGGACAACTCCAGAGGAACAGAAGCAACTTTCCAAGTGAGCGCCCAGGAGAGAATATGGCTGGACGGGGAGGGCCCCGAAGCATCCCCAGAGCTCCAGCAGGGAGGGACGGCTCTGTCCTGCCTGACTAGCCCTGGCCCTGGGTTCACACCCTGACCTCCGCTCTCCATGAGAGGACGAGCAGCCCTGGGCTCAGCAGCACTGCCCTGAGCTGCAAGGGGGAAGTGGGGCAGTGCAGCTGTGCCTGGTCCCTGGGGGCTGCACGCTGCTTTCCACGTGAACCCAGGGGGCTGTGGCCCAGGACGATGCCCAGGAGACATCTTGCCCCCTCCACGTACAGACCTGCTGATGCAGGATTTGGCTGGCCTGGGCTCAGGCGACTGCCTGCAGCTGTGCTTCCTTGGCCTGGAGCTGAATCCCAAGGGCCCAAGCACCAGGACAGCCAAGCACCAGCGGGGCATTCAGCACAGCCCTGGCAACTCATGCTCCCAGCCGGAGGAGGCCAGTGTCAGCCCCACAGCAGCGACCCCCAGCTGACCCGCAGTCTCTGCAGGACGGCTGCTCTGCACTGCTGCACCTAGCAGACACTGGCTGAACATACAGTGGTTGACACCAGCCCGGGAATCCTTGTGGGCCCAAACCAAGGCACCCTGGCTGATGCCTGAGCCCAGCGAACGCGCTCTCACCTCTATCAGAGTCACCCAGGCTGGTGTTCACATATTCAACTGCTCGCTCCACTTCCTTGCCATCGCAGACGTTGAGCTGGAGTGTCCTCATCCGGCTGCTGTTCATGGCATCCAGGTCCTTATAGCCCCCTTCTCCCTTGTCCTAGACAGATCAAAGGAACTGGCTTAACTCCACCCAGGCTGCAGGAGGAAAAGGGCCAGACACAAGGCAGACACTCAAAATGCACAGGAGTGCATGGACAGCTGCAGCACGGCAGGCAGCCCTGCGGCCAGGGGGAATCATCCAGAGGAACGCCCCCCTGGAAGCTCTCTCCACAGCCGCTCAGCCTGGGACATGCAGCCTGCCAGAGCCAGGGAAGGTGGGCAGAGCTGGGGCTGCTGCGGTACGGCCACACGCTGCAGAGGAAGTCAGACCTGGCCAGAGGGGCTGTGCGCTCGCTGCTCTGTCGCACCACCAGGGCTGGCCATGCCCCACTCCACAGCGGGAGTCTCAATGGTCTGCTGCTGCCAGCACCTTGCATCGCTCGCTCCCTAGCACTCGTGCACTGCGTGCCCCCGGCTCCCCTCCCTGCTCCGTCTTCCCAATGCAATGCACCCGTTTCCCCTAGCAGCCCCTCCACCCGGCAGGCCAGGGGCATGACTGCCACTTGCGGGGACAAGTCCGAGCCAACTCAGGCCCAGCTAGCGGGGTGCGGCTAGCGCCATGACGCGGCCACCCCGAGCTCACTGGGCTCCATTCCAGCACTCACCCAGGCCCCAGGCTCAACCCTGTAGCGCCACAGCCATGTGCCAAGCTGGCAGGCTCGAGCCAGCTCAGGATGCCTGCGCGGGACACAAGTACACCTGGGGACTGCAGTGCAGATTCGCCTAGACTTTCCCATCAGAATTCATCTGCTAGCCTCTTCACTGCCCTTCCTCCCGGCTGCTCCTGCAGCAGCAAGCCCAACCAAACCCACTGCTCCACATGCCCTTTAGTTGCATTTCCTTCCACTCCTGCCTTTCCCCACCCAGCTCTTCCCTCACCACTCACTTGTGCTTCCATCCAGAGCAGTGTCCTCAGAGCCAAGCTGGAGCACTGGGGAGACTTGTTCACCAGTCCTGACTCCGGCTTCTACCCGACAGTCCAGAATCCCCCGTGCCCTCTGCTGTCGGCACAGCCTGCAGCCCCCTCCCCGCCATGCGCGAGGCCTCGGTGTGTTCTGGGCGCAGAGCTAGGAAGTGTCGGTGCTGCAGCTGCTGGGCGATTCTGGGCCAGGGACTCGATGGCTGTAGGAAGCATCAGCTACTGTTCAGGTCCCTTACCGAAAGCAGTGAGGATCTGGCTCCAGAAGGCCTCAGTATGTTTGCACAACAAATTCACTGCAAGAAAGCCCCTCTGTTCCCTCTGCCACCTGGCTCACCAGGGCAACGACTTGCTTATTTGCAAGCCAGTCAGGCAGCTTGTCACCTGGGCTCCGTGATGCTAGCGGAGCCCTGGTTTCCCTGCACTGGCCCCTCCTGCTTCAGTTCCTGGTTGACCGGCAGTGGTGTGCAAGCACTGGAGTGCTCCTCCTTCCCTGCCCTTTTGCAGACTGATTCAGTTCAACACAGCCGTCCTGAGACGTTACCATTGCCTTCCGCCTCCAGCCTCTCAGGAACAGAGACAAGGCTGCCACTGCTTCCCCAGGGGGGCATTCCCAATCTGGACTCAGCCTGCATCACCCCTAGTTCAGAGTCCCCAGCCAGCCTTGACCCAGAAGGTGGACTCCCCCATCTGCCCAGCCCACACATCCCGTTGTCTGCAGACTGGGGCCATCAACCCCAGCGTCCCTGCACCCAAGGACTCTACCTCAGCTCCTCTTTCCCCAGGCCTCATCCGCTCTGCTCACAGGAGGCATTTCTCTGCAGTCATTAACTCAAGCCCCACACGTCCTCTCTGCTATCGTCTCCATCCTTCCTTGGCACAAGCTGCTCATTCTAACGTGGCTCTTGCCTACGTCAGACAGTGCCCGGTGCTCTGGTCGCGCAGAAGCGTTCTGCACAGGTGTGCATGGACAGCTGGCAGCTGAAGCCCCGCGAGTGGCTTTTTCATTCGCTGGGTTTCAATGAGACTGAGAGCAGCATTCAGCGCGAGGCTGGCTGCTTGCTCGGACAGCTGGGAGCTGGGCTCAGAGCATTTTCCAGGGGGTTTAACAGCATGAAGGGACAGGCTGAGAGGCTCTGGGAAGGAGTCACAAGAGACGCACATGCAAGCATCTCAGTCAGAGAAGGCCAGACGACAGCAAAGAGGACCAGTGAGACCAAGACACCCCTGCCTTGCCCGGTCTGTGGGAAGCTGCAGAATCACCATGCAGAGGAGAAACCCCGCAATGTGGCTGTGTCAGAACGGGGCAGAGCACAAGGACTGCACCCCCTGGGGCTGGGATCCTGGCACAAACTACCCGGGGAAGCAGGCCTGGTTTAACCGAACCCAACCTCCCCCAGCCAGGCTGCCATGCCACAGCCACCGGGAGTCAACTGCTTCTTTTTCCTTCACCTCTCTATGCAGCTGCCTTGGCAGGCCCAGATCACTCCCTTCCCCTTGGCCCTGGGCCAGAGCCACCCCTGTGCTGAGCAGTTCTGGGAGGCCAGCGAGCTCATGCAGTGGCCAGCAGACACACAAGGGGCTGCTGCACGGTGAAGGAGCAGAGCAGGTGGTGCTGAGGCCAGACCCGAACCTGGAACCGTAGCCAGCGTCCACCTCCTAGTGACCCTCCAGCAGTGCTAGAGACCCTTCCCGGCTGTGAGCAGAAGCGCGCCTGTGCTAACACTACAGCCTGGGTCTGATCATTTCAGGATGCTCCCTGCTGCCACATCCTGCTCTTTACCAGGCTGCCTGTAGTGGCCCTGGCCAGGCAATGGAAGCCCCACTGGCCTGGCCACTGCATCCCTGCTGCGCTGCTTCTCATCTCCTGGCTCCAAGAGATGCCTCTCAGTGAACTGCTCACACGCTCCCTAGTCCCCTTCTCTTCAAAGCGACCACAAATGCCACAAGGCGCGAGCAGGTAAAGCAAAGCAAACGGACTCCGTGGCAGTCCTGACAGCTGTGACAAACACCAAGTACGTCTACTGGGAACATGGTACTGGAAAAATACCTTCTTCAGCTGGTGACATCTGGCTCCTACAGCTACCAGCCAAAGAGGAGAAGCAAGAGAGCTGCAGTGTCACGTTTAATAGGGTCCACGCTGCCATTATCTCTGGCAAGGAATCGTCCACACAAATCTGGCACGAACGGGTTTGGGACAGAGAGCATTTGGGAGAAACTTTGTGAAATCACATGTTGGAAGAAACAAAAGGCCAGACCCTCACTGCTGGCTTGGTTTCAATGCAACTGCCTTTCAGTTTGAGTTTCCTCAATTGAGAAGTAGAAGGCTCAGGACCTGGCTCATCAGGACACTGTTACTAAATGACAGGACCGCAGCAGAGGCCCATAGCGTGTGCCATACATTTACCAGAGGCTCTGTAGGCCGGGCAGGGAACACAGCTGTTGTTCTGTTTATGTGATGACATTTCACAACATGAGATTGGGAAGTTCCAGCACCACTTTCCATCAATCCCTCCTAAATCTAATGCACCTAGCTTACAAACCAAAGTCTATTCTTTGTATTGCCAACTAGATACTCTACCTGGGATCTACAAACCATGGTGGGTTTCTTCCCACTTCCCAGGTCATCACCAGCAATAATCTTTCTGCAGTCAGAATTCTGCTTACGGAATTGCTAATGGCGCCCGAGGCATGAAGAGAAAGCAGGTTGCTCTCCCATAACTGCCCAGGCAGAAACTTGACTTTGTTGGATATGCCCTGAAGACACAGGGGGCAGATCTGCTGAACGTGTACAGCACTCTCTTGATGAAACGGCGGCTTAAATCACATTGCCAGTGTCTGCTATGGTCTCACCATACGAAGAGCACACAACACAGAGTCCAGCAAAAATGCAGTATTACTTTGAAAGTGAGAAGCACTAAGGCAGCGCAGGACCCTGCTGAGCCAGGAGCTGGCACGCAAAGGCAAAGCTTCATATGGGGCTGCCAAGCAGCTGGAGCTCCACACCGGAGAGGTTTCAGGCTCAGTGTCCAAAGGGGTCTGTGGCATGTGCTCAAAGGGAGACACTGGTACAGATCTGCCTTTCATCTGCCCTCTCAGGATCTGGCCTTCTTATGGGCCTCAGGACAGGAAGTCAAGAACAGAGGCACCAAAAACCATGAATTATTTTTTGAAAATTCTGGTCCTGGTCCATATACAGGTTGATTTTTTTCCCTAGACTGGTGCATTTAAGCATTCAAGCTTTCTACACATTAACATGTTTCTCTCTTATTACAAAAGCTCAAGATCAATATTAATTCAAGCAATATCCACCATTCTGTCCCTCAATTATTTTGAAAAGTAGCAACTGCCTATAGAGGCCCTCCAATGAGTTTATTCCTCTAATGAAGAGCCAGCAGGGGGAGCTTCTGCTAAGAAATAAACCCTCTACCCAGGGCTGCCCTGCTACTTTTGATAGAGATACTAAAAGATTAATTTCTTTCTTTTAAAATAACACCACAGAATAAATAACACATTTTTAAAGACTTAAAAAATATTAATGGGAAAGCTAAAAAAGGCACAGCATTAAAAATATTAAAAAACAAAACAAAACAACCAACCCCCCCTTGTGATGCTCCTGAAAGAATATGCTATGAAGGATGTTGGTATGGTTAAGAGGAGCTAAGACTGGTGCGTTAAAGCAGGTGAGCCACCCTGCCACCTCCTTGGAGAATGTGTCTCGTGCTGGCCCCGAGGCCAGAGTTCTGCCCCGTCCTACAGACCCTGTCATAAAGAAACGGCCCCTGAGGTGCCGAGCAGAAGTCTGGTTAGGCTCTTGGGGGCCGGACCCTAGTCTCCCTCCCAGCAGTGCAATGCTACTAGCTACACTGCAGCTGCTCCGGAAGCGCAGGACTCAGTTCAGAAGGATGAACATGGAGCTGACACCATGTGTCATGTACACACTCAGGGCAGGGGGAGAGGGAGGAGGCAGGAATCGCTCAGTCACGTGAGCTTCGCGTACATAAATAAGTCTTACTGCAAGATTAGGCCCAAAGGTCTACCTCACTGAGTCCATCTTGATTTGAGACCCAGTGCATCGTCATGTTCAGCCTGGAGGTTCTAGCTCAGGTCTGAACTGGGTCAGAACCAGGACACTCAGGTATGGAGTCATACAGGAACTTCTCAAAAGTCCAAGGTGCTTGGATCTGAGGTTTTGGCCCAGCCTCAAACCAAAGCTTGTGTCCTTTCTAGTGACTCCAACTGGTAGGCAACTGTGCAGGGTGACAATGCAGGGGTGTGTTTGCTGCATTACGGTGAATGTGCTATAGACTGAAGACCAAGTGTTCCTCTTTTCCTACCTTCTGTAGGCAGCCAGCAAAGACAATGAAGCCTCTGGAGTGCAGGTGTTTGGCTAAGGAGAACCCAAATCCAGAGTCACAGCCAGTGATGAGCACAGATCTTTTGCCAATCTGTGAAGCAAGACAAAATAAAGCATGTTGGAAGAACATTTGCAGCGAGCGATTTGCAGAGTGCAAATAAAACCTGGGGGCTGGTACAGGCCTACCCATCCCAAGGACATTCTCCACCGGTGAAAGCCGGCACAACCTGCTGCATTCCAGAGGGAAAGGAGGAGTGTGAAAGGCAGGGAACTCTCTCTTCCCGAACATGAAGAGTGACTTAGAATCCAGGGGCAATGGTCCCCAGCACAGCAGAGGCCAGGAAACCCCGCAGCCCCAAGGGGTCACACACTTAATACATGCCTAAAATATGGCAAAAGGCTCCCCACAAACGTTTCCCTGCAGGCACCCCCTCTGCTGTGGCCTGATCATCGTGGGTAGTGCTTGCTGAACAGTTCAGAAACAAGGGGATGCTGCACATGCTTCCGCTCAAGAGAGGACTTACAAGGGGAGAAACAGGCACATGCTATTAAACCAGAATCATTTAACCACAGCCACTGTTTGCTCACTTTGGCCACCCTGTAGCATACAAACCCTCTGCAGATAATCTCGGGTCTTGCAAGCTAGGCCGGGTCACTATGGTTTACCATCTGCATGAAACACCAGCTGATTCATGTTAGAAGCTGTTTCAGGGTAGCTGTACCTCAACATCTGTGCAACAGGCACATACTATTATAGGCTCCCAACTTAAAGGGCTCGTAGTATGGGGTGTAAGCAGGAGGAACTATGCCTCCTGATTGCAAGTAATAACCCAAACTTAGTAGGGTTCATAGAAACCTGGTGGGACCCTACCCATGACTAGGTGGTGGGCATTCAGGGGTACACCCTATATAGAAGAGACAGGACAGAGAGGAAAGGTGGGGGGGTTGCGCTCTATGGCAAAGAGCACCTCACATCATCATGGATTAGCTTCGGGTTAGAGGAGGGTCGGGCAGAGACGCTGTGGGGCAAACTACAAGGGGGGCACGGCAAAAGGGACCTTACGGTGGGTGTCTACTACAGACCACCCAACCAGGGGGAAGAGCTGGACCAGGACTTCTCCAGTCAGCTCATGGAGGCGGTTAGGTCAAGGGATGTTATTGTCATGGGTGACCTAAGCTACCCAGACATTTGCTGGGACGAGCAGACAGCCATGTCTGACCGCTCGCGTAGGTTCCTGGCTGTATTACAGGACCTTCACCTTACCCAGGAGGTGCACAGCCCCACTAGGGCTAACGCCTTGCTGGACCTGGTCCAGGCCACGAGGGATGACCTGGTGAGGGACTGCAGGTCCTTGACCACCTGGGCAATAGCGATCATCACCTGCTGAATTTCACTATCCAACGCAGGGCGTCTAGGGCGCACACAAAGGCTAAAGACCTTGACTTCAGAAGGGCCAACTTCAATGA
>NW_005842408.1:854252-862959 GCF_000455745.1 Alligator sinensis | reverse complement strand
ATGTGACTTTGGTCAGGCCGCAGTTGGAGTACTGCGTCTAGTTCTGGGTGCCGCGCTTGAAAAGGGATGTGACCAGCCTGGAGAGGGTTCAGAAGAGGGCTGCCCACTTGGTGAGAGGGCAGCAGGACAGGCCCTACGAGGAGAGACTGAGGGACCTGAACCTGTTCAGCCTCAGCAAGAGGAGGCTGAGGGGGGACCTGGTGGCTGCCTACAAACTCATCAGGGGATCAACAGCAAATAGGCAGAGCTCTTTTCTCCCCAGCACCACCTGGGGTGACAAGGAACAATGGCAATAAGCTGATGGAGAACAGGTTTAGGTTGGAGATCAGAAGGCAATATTTTACAGTTAGGGGGGCCAAAATCTGGAACCAACTTCCCAGGGAGGTGGTCCTCGCCCCTATCTTTTTCAAATTCAAGAGGAGGTTGGACGATCACCTGTCTGGGGTCTTGTGAACCCAGCATTCATTCCTGCCTGTGGCAGGGGGTCAGGCTAGACGATCTGTTCAGGTCCTTCCTGACCCTAGCTACTATGAAACTATGAAATGCAGGGTAACTGGGTGAAGGTCTGTGGTCTCCGTGACATGGGAGGTCAGAGTAGAGGGTCTCATGCGTCCTTCTGGCCTTAAACCCATGAGGAAATTTTACAAATGGGATGCAAGAGAGTTTTACAGGAGGATGGACTGGTCCATGTCACAAATAAATCTCTGGCAGAGAATGGAATAAAATCCAGCTCTTCTGATTTCCAGCCCACTGCTTCCTAGAGCATGCTGGAGCAAACCCCTACTCCAGTACTACAATAGCACAGGCTACGTCTTGGGGCTACATCCTGGGGCTATACACATTTCCACCTCTATTCACAAGAGGCACGACTTGCATACGAGGGCCGACAATGCAACTGCGTACTCTCCCCTAGAGAGATTTCCAACTGCTTAGCGAGTTCCAAATATAGGAAAAAAAACGTTCATCTGAGTGTTTAATTTTAGTGCTAACAGCATGTGCTTTTCTACATAATGGAAGCCCCAGGCTTGGAAAGAATGTGGAATGTGCTGTAAGAGATCCAGCTCCAGACCTGCAGTGCAGGCCAGAGGGACACTTCTGTCACAACGCTTCTGTCCTTTGTGCTAGGATCCAGCTGGACAGAGACACTTGGTGTAAGGATGGTCAGTCACACTCACCTCCTCCACTTGGTTCATGGAAGAAGGACTGCTACTTGGGGTCGAGAAAGGAAAGCTAAACCCTCGCATGGGCCTGCAAGAGAAAATAGGACAGTCAGTTCCTGAGTCTTTCTGCCTGTGGTCCCTAAACCACAGCAAAATCCCCAGTGAAGTTTAGCTCTGCCTGCGAACACAGAGTAAGATGTAATTGGAGCATGTCCTACAAATCTCCCCAGGACACACCCGTTTTTTCTACTAAGACAAAGATTTTTCTCTCAAAAGACCTTGGAACTCTTCCCAGGAGCTGAAGTTGCTTGGATATTGCTACGTCTTCCAAAGCAGTTACTAGTGTAAGTGCACAGAGCTGCAGCTGCAGGCAGAATGGGCACCACCAGCTTTGCTTTCTGATAGCAGCAGCACGATCACTTCCACACACAGAAAGGTGTTTAGTTACAACTACATCACAGCCCTGCAGACCTCACTGCTGGGAGACTGTCTAATACTGAGCCTAACTTTATGTGTCATTGCTGATGACACCAAAATTTGGGGGGAGGTGAGCACGCTAGCAGGGAGAGAGAGATTGCAGAAGGATCTGGATAGGTTACAGGGGTGGGCAAACAGGAACAGGATGCGTTTCAATACGGACAAGTGCAGGGTGCTGCACTTGGGTAGTAGGAACCAGCAGCACACTTATACGATGGGGAACTCCCTACTTGAGAGCACGGAGGCGGAAAGGGATCTTGGTGTCATTATTGACTCCAAGATGAACATGGGCCGACAATGCGAGGTCATGGTTGGCAGGGCTAACCGGACCTTGTCGTGCATCCACAGGTGCATCTCGAGTAGAGCCAGGGAGGTGATCCTCCCCCTCTATGCGACGCTGGTCAGGCCGCAGCTGGAGTATTGTGTCCAGTTCTGTGCGCCCCATTTCAGGAGGGATGTGGACAACATGGAGAGGGTCCAGAGGAGGGCCACCCGCATGATCCGGGGACAACAGGGCAGACCCTACAGTGAGAGACTGCGGGACCTGAACCTATTCAGCCTCCACAAGAGAAGGCTGAGGGGGGACCTGGTGACCGTCTATAAACTCACTAGGGGGAACCAGAAGGGTTTGGGGGAGACGCTGTTTCCCCTAGCCCCCGCTGGCATAACAAGGAGTAATGGGCACAAGTTGATGGAGAGGAGGTACAGATTGGACATCCGAAAAAACTACTTCACAGTTAGGGCGGCTAGGAGCTGGAACCAACTTCCAAGGGAGGTGGTGCTGTTTTTTTTTTTTTGGGTTGTTCTCCCGCCCTGGCGGGGGGTCGGGCTAGAAGATCTATTAGGTCCCTTCCGACCCTGAAACTATGAAACTATGAACTTTCCCCTTGTTTGTCTCCAGCCTGTTGCTCTCAGTCACAGCCCTACTCCCGGGGCACCCCAGGTGTACCGCAAACAACGTGTGCCTCTGCAGTGCTTGGACAAGTATCTGTGTGCACTCTGGATGTGCACTGCATTTGGGGCTGACAGTACAGATGATAGGGTGGGACAGGACATGGCTGGGAACCAGAGAGGGAAAGGAGAAATCCCTTCCACGTCAGAGGCAGCTGACACTGAGACACTTGGGCAGCGTGGCTACAACAGTCTCCCAGGCCGGCTCCTTCTGTACTCCAGCCCGAGCGTCACAAACCCTGCCTGCTCCTGAAATAGCAGAGGCCAAGCAAGAAGAGTTTTAGCTGCTGCAGAGGTCAGGTCAGGTCCGGTCCCGGTCACAACCTAGCTCTGTCTGAGATTACCAGGCTGAGACCCTGGCAAGGGCTTTCATTTCTTTAAACTGAGCTTCTTGATCCATCTCAGAATGCCCTCACAATTCACAACCTTGCATGAAACATTTTCTGTTTCTGTTTCACAGCTGCATCTCACCTTGTTATTTACCTGAAGTGCAGATGAGAGGGCTCTGCCTCTGCTGTCTGCAGAGCAGCATAATGGCCTGCAGATTACCGTGAATTCTGCCTGTTCTTACTGGAGGTGCATGGGAATGAACCAGTGGGATAAATGTTGGCTGCTAAGCACTTAAAACACCAGCAAAGGTGCACAAAACCAGGGCCCACAAGCCACCTTTACAATAGGAACTAGTTCTGATTAATCTTATGCAGCTGGATCGTGGAGAGCACCCAACACGTTCAAACTGAAAGTGAGCCGACGGCCATGGAATTCTGTTTGTCCCCTTAAACGTGCTGCCTTAGCTTTGATGCATTTAGCCATTTGCCAACCTCTGCAAGGGCTCGGCTGCTGCAAACACAGCTCTTCAGTGGCTGCCGGCAGTGCGGCACCCCTGCCTTTCACTCCACAGAGAGGGAGCGGGTGCATTGGAGAGCGGAGAACACTGAAACACTGCCTGGTTCAGGAGGCAGGAACATCCTGTGGGCTCAGGGGACCCAGGCCTGAATGGGCTCCCATGTGGGTTCACCTGCACCACGGACCCAAAGTCTGGGGTTGTTTTTGCAGGAAATCTCTACCTGGGCTTCCTCTGCCTCTGGTTTGTACAGCTGTCTGCTCCACAGCCCGTCTGGCAAGTCTCGGGCAGCCCCTGCAGAGACACTGGACACTTCGGGAGGCTCCACCTTGCACTCTTACACAGAACCTCTCCAGCAAAACCAAGGCCCCAACTCCCAGGCTGCCACTCATTTAAGCAGGAGCAGAGGGCGGACAGCAGCTTGTGCGCTGGGGCCAAAGTGAGGGCCCAGACAAGCAAAGTCCCTGGGAGTTTAGGCTGAGAGAAGAGTGCAGGGCTGGCCCGAAGAGTTGAATGTAACTGGGGGGTATGGCTGGCAGGCACCAGGAGGCCCTGGACTGGCACGGCCTCCAAGAACTTTAGTAATGCTTTGCCAGTGGAATGAAACTGCTTCCTATCATCTGCCACAAACCCAAGTGTTTGGGAAGTGAGAGCCCACCTGCTTCTCCCCCTGGCCACCTCACACCATGTCACAGCTGGAGGGGGCCAGTGGCACCCTGTCCTCAGAGACCCCCATTTGCAAACCCTGAGGCTTATGTGGGCATACCACAGCCCAGCTTCATCACTCTCCCAGGAAGGCTGTGAAGCGCTTAGCATAACCTGGGCGTTTGGAGGCCTCTGCATAGCTGAATTCAGTCAAGGGCAAGACTGCCATTAACTTCAACAGGATCCGAGTCAGGCCTCTGCAGAGAAGGATCATGGGACATGGGCGGGCAGACAATATTAGGGTTAACGGGACAACGACAGGCAAAGGGTGTAGACAAGAACGTCAGAATCACAGGGCTCGACGGGACTAATCCAAACCCCGCACTGCATGAATGCAGGATGCGTGGCTCCTAGACCAGCCCAGCGGCATGCTGTGCAGACTCTAGTTCAAGACCTGTGGTGGAGGAGCATCCACAACCTCCCCAGGCAGCTCATTCCACCATCCTACTGCTCTCACAACTAGGAAGCTACACACAGCACTGAGCCCCATGTACCTGGATGCAGAGCGAAGTGGGTGTTGCTTCTTGCACCCCAGCTCCATCTTGCAATATTAACGTGCAGTTGTTGTAGATGGGCCAGGAGCAAGGGGTGGATGTTTGCATGTCCATCCCAACAGGGAAATGGAAGAAGCCGTGAGCCACTCTGAGGGATATCACTTAATTCAGGGCTGGGCTGCTCGTGCTTACTCCCGAGCCCATCCCCACTGGCTTTGAGGGCTGGTGGGTACTGAGCAGCATGCTGGTCACAGATGCAGCAGGCTCTCAGACTGACCAGAGGCAGCCACACTTTTATAGTGCCATTTAAACATGAAGTTCTTCCAGGATAGAAAGGTCCAAGTCCGTTGCCCATCGCCTGCATCTGTACATGGAACGGTAAGTATACCCAGCAGCACCCGTGGGATACGCAGTTCTGATTCCAACCTCGTTTTACACTCGCTCCCCCCATTCCAACCCAGACCTGGCAGAAATTCTGCATTCCTCCAAACCCTGCAGTCTTCCCTCAAGCAGATCTCAGTCTTGTTTACACCAAACCATCTCAGTGAAGGTATCTGAATTGCTTTGGATTAAGACCAGTAGCACAGATCAGAGCGGACCCTGAAGAGGGTGTTGAGTCAGAGCAAAGATTTATAATTAAATAGTTAATTTTCGGCTAATGTTTATTTCTCTGCCCAGGTCATCTTCATAACGAGCCCTTTCCCTTCCAAATCCCTCTGTTATTTGATATGCTTCGTTAGCTCTTTAACAGAGTCACAGAAATTTACGAGCACTCGTGGTGCTCTGGTGCGGTGCCAGAGGACTGGAAAAGCCCAATGTGGTCCCCATTTTCAACAAAGGGAGGAAGGACGACCCAGAGAACTATAGGCTGGTTAGTCTTAGATTGATCCTGGGTAAGCTTTTTGAGAGAGTTATGCTGGCGCATGTCTGCGAGGGGCTGCAGGGGAGATCATGCTTAGGGACAACCAACACGGGTTCATTAGGGGCAGGTCCTGTCAGATCAACCTGGTGGCCTTCTATGACCAGGTCACAACATCCTTAGACACAGGGATAGCAGTGGACATAGTCTTTCTGGACTTCAGGAAGGCCTTCAACACTGTCTCTCACCCCATCCTCATTTAAAAACTAGGGGACTGTGGCGTCGACACCTACAGAGTCAGATGGGTCGCTAACTGGCTGGAGGGCCGCACCCAGAGAGTGGTGATGGACGGGTCATTTTTGACCTGGAGGGATGTGGGCAGTGGGGTCCCCCAGGGCTCGGTCCTCGGACCCACACTGTTCAACATCTTCATCAGCAACTTGGACGAGGGGGTGAAAAGCACCTTGTTCAAATTCGCACACGACACTTAGATGTGGGGGGAAGTGGGCACGCTAGAAGGGAGGAATAGGCTGCAATCAGACCTAGACAGGTTACGGGGTGGGCTGATGAGAACAGGATGGGTTTCAACACTGACAAGTGCAAGGTGCTGCACCTGGGGAAGAAGACCCAGCAGCAGACCTACAGGCTGGGGAACTCCCCTCTCGTCAGTGCAGAGGCAGAAAAGGATCTTGGAGTCATTGCTGATGCCAAAATGAACATGGGCCGGCAGTGTGGGGACGCGGTCAGGAAGGCCAACCGCACCTTGTCATGCATCCACAGATGCATCTCGAGCAGGGCCAAGGAGGTGATCCTCCCCCTCTATGCGACACTGGTCAGGCCGCAGCTGGAGTACTGCGTCCAGTTCTGGGCGCCGCACTTCAGGGAGGGATGTGGACAGCATCGAGAGGGTCCAGAGGAGGCCACCCGCATGGTCAGGGGACAGCAGGGCAGGCCCTACGAGGAGAGGCTACGGGACCTGAACCTGTGCAGGCTCCACAAGAGAAGGCTGAGAGGGGATCTGGTGGCCTGTTACAAACTAGTCAGGGGGGACCAGCAGGCATTGGGGGAGTCCCTGTTCCCCCGAGCACTCCCAGGAGTGACTAGAAATAACGGTCACAAGCTGGCAGAGGGGAGATTCAGACTAGACATCAGGAGGCGATACTTCAGTGTCAGGGTGACTACGACCTGGAACCAACTTCCAAGAGAAGTGGTGCTGGCTCCTGCCCTGGGGGACTTTACGAGGAGGCTGGATGAACACCTGGCCAGGGTCGTTTGACCCCAGTACTCTTTCCTGCCAGGGCAGGGGGTCGGACTTGATGATCTGCTCAGGTCCCTTCCGACCCTACAAACTATGAAACTATGAAATACACAGGAAGTTTCTCACCTTGTGGCAAGTACTCTGCCGTTGCAAGGGGTTTATTCCTTGTTAGATATGGTACAAACACTTCAGCTTTCCTGGTGGCAGGCAATGTTCTGCCTCTAACGAACCTTTCTGTGCGGGGGGCCCTTTTCCTGCAAATCCGCCTTCAGATACTAGTTCTTCCTTCTGCATAATAAGTAATAAGGCAAGTTCCTTACCTGGGGCCATTTCTCACGTCCATGAACTTCAGCGTTCTCACAGAGAAGTGAGAGAGAGGCCGGGACACTCGGGTAGCCAGCATCCTGCCGACCGACAAAGGGCACCAACAGCAAGCTCCCGTCGCTCTGAAATGCAAGACAGCACCTCTCCTTTATTTGCTCGCGGCTTCTGTAGTCATGCTGACTCCTAGCATTTTAATAATAAAGTCCAAGGAGGTTTGCTGCCCCGCCTCCTTGCGCGAGTTCCCACATCAAGATAAACAGCTAAAATAGCCTCCACCACCTCATGTTTGGGTTGTTTGTTTTTTTTAAAGAGAAGAAAGATCAGAAGCCAACTGACAAGCAAGGTGTTTTTAAACCATCCCCATCTGTATTAGTCAGCTGCTACCTAACCTCTGCACTTCCTAAAACATTGAATGCAATTACCTGTTCAAGGGACACAGTTTTAAGCCACCTTTATGAAATACTTCTGAACCGAAATGCAGGTCCAGTACTAGGCATGATATAAAGCTTACATTTTCAAAGCACTCCCTGGGCTTTATTGCCACTAGCAACCACGCGCTAAAAATGTATGCAGCTCTTTGAAATGGAAGCAGCTGGCAACACCGAAGTGGCCTCGGGAAGTCGCTGCGAACGGTACTAAAGGAAATCTGCACGAACGCAGGCGCTCGGAAGAGGGGGCCTGTTTCACGGGGCTACCAGGTCTGGATAAAATAAGATCCAGCCATTTCCCCCAAAGCCTGAACCAAGCTTATCTTCTTCGAGGCTGAAGTAATACTGCTTACTATTTTAGAGTTAATCGCGTGTCGTTTTACACGTGCCTGAACTTTGGGAGTTTGCCTGCAAACAGAAGTGGGCCAGAAGCGTGGCTTATTAAAGCCACGAGAAGTGCTGGTGCTGGAGCCTTTCCTTTTCGGCGAGGAGGCGGCAGTCCTGGGGGTCTGGCAGGACAGGGCGTCCCCACAGGAGCCTGTGCACGCCCCGTTGCCGGCATGGCCCGCTCCAGGAAGCACGGTGCGACTCTTGGCCAAGGGTCCTCCGCGGCTCAGCAGCCTCGGCCAGAGGCGAAGGGGCAGGGAAAGGCAGCACGGCCACACGCCCCTGCGCGCAGCTGCGGCCCCGCCGTGGGACGCCCCCAGCGGCAGACACAGGCCACGGAGCCAGCAAAACCGCGCCTGGGTTTTTTAAAACAAATCTGCAAACTTTGTAAGACCATTCATAAAGTCCGCATCTGGGGAAGCAGAGATAACGATAACGAGGGTAACAGTCTCATGCAGCGGGGCACGAGCCCTGGGAGCGGGGGAATTCGAGCCCTGCGCAGCACCGCACAACGGGCCCGGAGCCGGCAAACAAAGCCACCGCGGGCGGAGCGCGGCCTGGCCCAGCCCCGGGCGCAGCTGTCGTGGACTTAAACCTCCCTGACACCGGAGCCGGCGCAGACGGCCCCTCGCCCGCCCGGGTGGGTGTGAGCAGCCGGCCGCGCCTTCCTGTGCCCAGGCCAGGCCCGAACAAGCGTTGCACGCCCGTGCGAGGCAGGTGCCCGGCAGCAGCAGCAGCAGCGCGGGGTCTCGACTGCGCACGGCGCTGTGCGGGCGATCCGGGTGTGGGGGTGCGTGCACGTTGGTGTGAGCGCGGGGGG
>NW_005842408.1:839845-852802 GCF_000455745.1 Alligator sinensis | reverse complement strand
GCCCGGCCGTTTTGGTCGCCACGCCGCCTCCAGCCCGGCTTGAGGCAGCTGGCACCGCCCGGCGCGGGGCTGGTCCCCGCAGGGCGGGCGCTGGGAGGCCACGAGCCGGGCTCGAGCAGACGGCCCTGGAGACACCGTGGTTTTTCAGCGCTCCGGCCAAAAAATGTTGCCTGCCCCTGGTCTGGATGTCAGGTGCCGAAGGAATGGCGTGGTAAAGAAATATGGAGAATATTATAATACAATTATTTAAAGACAAATGACTGGGGTGCAAAAGTAAACAATAAGGAGATGGGCTCATCCCAAAGTAAATGCCTGCGGGTGAACCTTGGAGTGCATTGAACAGGATTTTTTATAACACCAGAAAATGTAAATAATGCAAAGCGGCTTAAAGCATCCAGCGTGGCAAGATGACGAGCACGGGCGCGCCGTCAGAACGCCCCCAAGATGAATCCGTGCCCAAGCACAGCACGTCTGCCCACGAGAAGAGGGCGCAGAAGCAAAGCCCATCAGCGTGGCACTTCAGAGCAGAGCAGAGCAGCCCACGACTGGAATAAACAAATGAAGCTGATGGCCGCTGTGTGCAACTTGGGGGTTGGGAGGATCCAAGAAAGAAAGAAAATACATGTCTTGTATCTCAAGAGGGCTATTTATTGCAGAACTAGGCGGGAGTTCAGAGCACTTCCGGTAAGGTTTGCGAAGCGTCTCACAGGGGGTGACTACAGGTCTAGACTCTATCGAAGCGTAGAAATTAAGGGGTGGAAGGGACCTCAAAGGTCATCGAGTCCAACGTCTGCACTGATTCCACGGCGCTCTCGGGGAGGGATGCCTGCGCACCTCCAGTCACACACCCCAACAGTGAAGCGACTCCTGAGACATCACGCTGTGGTTGCTCATGAGACCTCTGTGCTTGAAACCAGCGCAAGGGGGAAGAGTCATGGAGGCCAAAGCCTTCCTGCTCAGAAGGGAGCAGAACACTGACCTGCACGTTGAGAGCACCCACACTTGTCATTGCGGGTGATAGAAGTTGTGACGAGGATGCCAGACCCCATTTCTTGGAGCCCAGGAGACGAGCAGGACCCTGAACGTGGAGCAGAGCGTCTCGCGTCTGCTCTGCCCAGGTTCTTGCCCTGTCCTCTGAAGCAGCCAAGCAGGTGCTGATTAGCTGGACCGAAGCACCGGTTCAACCTGGTGATTTCTCTGTGAAGACCAGTAGGCTTTGTGTTATTTCAGCAAGCTACATCCCTGCTGCTTGCAAGGATTATGGAAGAGTCATAAATGAGCTTGACCTGTGCTGCCAGGAGGTCCTAGCTCTGGCTTTCTGCTGCATGTACATGCAGGCACGTGCACTGCTGTCCAGTGTCCAGACACCCCTCCCCTTGCTGTCGCTGCATAGGCCCTCCCAGATCTGATCTGCCTCACTCGAATAAGCACAGAAAGCAGGCCTGCTTTTACACAGAGACTTCACAGAGCAGCAGCACATCTTCACTAAGCAATTCACAACATCAGGGTGTTAGAAAAACCCATAGGTCAGAGGCGGGTTGGGCTGTTCAGCAGAGCAGTGTTACCAGGGGCTGGATGCTTTTCTCAGTAGCCATAAACTGAATGCTTTTATACGATTATGAAATCACTTCACTTTGGTACACTTGGAGCAATCCCTTCCTGGGATCCCAAAGCTTAAGAGCGTGGTAAAGCGGTGTAGAAATAAGGGTTTGGTGTTGGAACAGGCAAAGTTCAGTATCATAACTGCTTGTTTTGAACTGAAAATGCATCTCCACTCTATGAGATAACAAGGAGATAGTCAAGGATGGGTTCAAAGGGGAAGGACCCTGAAAAACAGGGGAGAGAGGGAACAACAGCGAGTCTAGACAAGTCTGAGTAGGTTTCCAAATTGCTTGGCTTTGCTTAACTTTGCCTCTGTTGCAATAAGAGGGTCTAGTTTTGACTGTGTGTTCTGTGAAAATCACAACTTATTTTAAAGCTAATCGGACCCTGTTTTTAAGAAAGGTCATTTATGGTTTCTCTCTGTGACCTCTCTGAGATCTGCCAGGACTACAGGACATCTTCCCAAGCACTTAGTCTGCATCACTGAGGTATGTGAACCCCTCCAAGCCACTAGTGCATTTCTTATGCTCACAAGAGGCCTGTGAGCTAGGGAGAGCTCTTACCTCCATTCTGCCCAGAAGAAGCTGAGGAGCAGAGCAGTGAAGAGACTTGCCCATGGTCCCGTGATGAGCTGGGGGCAGAGCCAGGTACCAAACTCCAGGTGTCCACCCCCTCCCCATGGCTTTCCCAAGTAATACAAGCAATTCTTCAAGCCACATGCAGGCACAAACCCTATCGGTGCATGGGCAATGGTCCCCTGGCTCTTCTCACCTGGAAGCAGAGACCCTGGTGTGCAGTATGTCCAAGGCTCAGGAGAACAGACCCTGCCGTAGCAGGCATCACCCTCTTATTTTCCGCTTCTCATTACATAAGGAACAATTTATTTTGTCACATCGTAGGTCAGGGAGTGCCCCTTGCAGAAGCACAGGAGCCAAGAAGGAAAAGACCTGTTGGGCAATATCTCGTCCATACCAGATGGGTTCAGGACAATCCCCCTCCCTTCAGCATCCAGGACTTTAAGGATGGCACCTCCACTTCCTCTGATGGTGGTATCTCTCCTCTGCAACTCAGGCCTTGCTCTTGCTCTTGGTCTTGCTCTCCCTCTTGCTCTGGACATCTGCACGCACCAGACATACTGGAGAGTCCCCCAGTGGGACACCTACTGAACTGCCAATGCCTGTAGGACCCAGCTCTGCGGCTACTTCCTACAACCGAGCTGCTTCTAATCAATCTGTTCGTTACTAGCGAGTAGGGGTGTGGCAGATGGTATCGGCAAGCTGTTTCTGTTGTATGCAACTTCCTGCATTTCTGCCACTCTTCACACAGATAAGAGCCATGTCTAGGTGCTTTGCTTTGCTTTCTTTCCCCACTTCCCCTCCCCTCCGTGGTGGCTCGCAGCTGCGTAGCTCCAATCTCTGATGAGAGCTGCTGAATCAAACTCACATGCAGTCCAGTCATCTTCAAATAGATCTTCCCTTATTTTACTCAGCTGAACCTGGCTCTTCTTGTCTGCTGATAAGGGAGCTGAGTCCCATTGACTATGCTGATTCTTGTTCCTTTTGCCCAGCTCCAAAATAGAGTGGCTGTTGAGCTACTGTGTCTTTGGGAACTGACCTGTTTTCGGACCAGAGAGCCCAAGGGCAGTGGCGAAGATCTAAAACTGCACCTCTTTCTGCAGAGAAGAGGTCTTGGTGTCTCGTGATGGGTAGAGATGGCCAGGATTAGCTCCATGGTCTCACTTGCACACTGGCCAGCTCCAGCCTCACACTGGTCTGAGTCAGTGCAAACAAGATCAGAGTCATCCCTGTATGTTTAATTCACATCTCCCTTTTGTCCTTCAGATGGTGGGTTGTTTGTATCTGCACTTTGCTTTGAGCCCAGTCAGAGCTTCAGATCCTCTCTCTTGCAAAAGCAACAACGCTCACTGTAGGCGGAGGATGGACGTAGTTTATTTGATCACCGGTATCTACTCTTCTTGGTTCTGAACTTGGACATTAGCCATGGTCTGATCCTTACTGCCACCGTCTGTACTGCCATTGTACTTCTACATCTATCAGCAAAAAGAAAAACTAGGCACATGAGCAGCTGGCTGTATGCTGTCTGGGACAGGTGATGGAACAGGTCAACAGGGTGCGGGACACTCGTATTCTAGAAACTGCTTCTTGGACAGGAGACCGAGAACATTGGTGAAAGCCCCTCTGCAGCCGTAGGGGCTGTAATGTCCTTACTGCTTTCCCTAGGGCTGTATTGTCTGGCATTGCTAGCTGACAGAGCACAGCTGTAGCGTTGCAGCTTCAGTCTACAGAGCTAGAGAACACTGTGGCTAGGTGTCCCGCTGGCTCAATCGGCCGTTGAAGTTTCTTGCTGCATAACTACCGTACTAGAGAGAATGAAATGGGGGGGGGGAAGGGAGTTCTCCGTCAAAGAAAGGGAGTATTACCTAAAGTTTAGAGCATAGGATGGCTTGTTTAGGACTTCTGGTTATCCATAAAGAGACAATGCTGCTAAGAGGGCAGGCTGAACATTTATGCAGTACTATGTGGTATTTGCAGTGTTTCATAAAGACCTGGTAATACACATTCTGTATTTCTACATGCCCCATTAAATAACTCTAAAATGATATAGCATGGAAAATATTCCACACAGAGGGGACAAATGCAGAAAAGATGACAAAAAGCCACAGGTATACAAGTAAGAGCAATTCTTCTCTATCACTTTATGCTCTTTTCCCCAGGGTCTCTGTACTGGTATAAAATTAATAATATCCCTTTGAAGTGCAGCTGTTATGTTAGGCTGCTGGCACTTCAAAGAGAGCAGCACAAGTTCTGCCTGATGTTGCAGGTGCATGAGGCAGTATCAGTTAGCTGCAGCTGACTTGAGATGCGTCTTCCAGGGCAAATACAAAATTTTTAAACTAGTTCATGGGGAAACCTAGGTATTTTGAACTTTCTAAAACTAATTTTGGTTCAGCTGTTCTAGAGATCAGCAAATCCAGCTGCTTCTACATTTTAGACTTTTGCAGCCTACATACAATGAAAAAATGATCAACTGTCCCTCCTTTACTGCAGCAATAATTAGCCATTTGTTTTCACGTTGAATACGAGTCAGAATTCACATAGCCCTGTATGCTCTATAGGTAGGTTCATTTTTGTGATTAGGTCTCAGTTGTGTTACTTCAGTTTTGCGTTTGCTGTTTACACATACACACATCAGTCCTATGGAGAGCGATGCTCCTCAGCATTTGGGGAGGAAGGCTGATGCTCAGAGAGGTGTGGCAAGTGGTCTGCAGTCACCCCCAAGGGAAGGGGCAAAGCAGCAATTGAAACCCAGGTTTCCCCAGGTTCTAGTCCAGTGCTGTATCCTGCTGCAGGCACCAGCCCACTGGATGAGCTGACACCTCATTTACCAAATGTTAGGGTAAGTCTACGCTGTAGTGGCAGCATGTCCCCACTGTGCCATCCCTGCTCTCTCACCCCGCCATCCGGGTTATAAAGTGTATCACCTGTTGGACCAGATGAAAGGACCTTTGTGGTCCTTTCCAGTGCTGATTCAGTGTTTCTGGACAAGGGTCTCCAAGTTCTGATCTCCCTGATACTGGCATAAACCAGTAGCAAGGCCATTGAAGTTGATGGGATTAGGCTGATGTAAAGTCAGCAGGAGACTACAGGCACACCCTCTCTGCCTTGCACATGGGGGTGGTGTTTATACCTGTGCTCACGGGCTGCAAAATACTGCTGCTGGTATTAGGGAGTGGAGAATTTGGGTCCTGGTAAAACTTTATACCCAGGGTGCAGGGTGCAAGGCACGGGAGAATTGAAAGTTAGGTCTTTAATATGGCCCCGGTTTGGTCATCCCAGATCATAGCCAATATGTCTATTAGAAATATGCAGTCTGATATCTGTATTTTAATGGGCTTCTGTGGCATTGCAAAAGGCCAAGATATTACAGTAAGTATCCACTCTCCGTATACTGTTGTCTTCTCCTGCACAGGTTGAAGGAAAAGCGGTGCTAATAACGGGCTGCGACAAGGGGTTTGGACATGCCTTGGCAAAGCAGCTTCATGCAAAGGGATTCACAGTTTTTGCTGGATGTTTGCAGACGGTAAGTACTATGCTAAGAAAGGTCTCTTGGTGATTGAAGGGGGCACGTTTTAAAGTGATAGTGATATGTCATATCAACACAGCTAGAGATGGGAAAGCCCTAAAAGTTCCTGTCATTCAGGACTGCCCGTCTGCTCTGTTACCAATAGAATTATTTTTGCCAGAGCCCCACCCAAGGATTGATACGGCAACTCATCTGATGTGGTATCAAGTGAACTGTAATACTAACCCCTAGGCAATATTACAGGTTTCCTTCCCGTAGTACGACCTGGCAAGTGGCTTCTTAGATGTTACAGTGCTGCCCATCAAGGGTACCAGGCCTCAGGTCCTCCACGGGGTGTGTGAGATCTTGGTTTCTGGCTCCCAGCTGTTCAAGCAGGGACCCAGCAGCCGTGTCTGTCCTCCCAGGGACACCTTCCTTTATTTGTCCATCACTTATATAACTTTTCTCATCCCAAATTGTCCAATCCCCTGGCACTGTGCCAAGCACATTCTTTATATGGGGACAGTCGTGCTTTGCTCCCCTAGTGCCAGTCACAGCACTCCCATCTCCCAGGGCCACAGAAGGTGCTCTGTTCAGTTTTGTTGCTTAGTTCCGGGAAGGCCTAGACCAGGACTAAAAAGCCTGAGCATATCCCAGTTTGCCCGCTACATGCTCCACTCTTGAAGGAAGGGTTGGGCTTGCTGGCAGCGCAGACGCAAGGCACCTGTGCCCTTTACACGAATCAAGGGCACAAATAGGTGCTATAAAAGATGGAGCAACCTGCCCATCGGGGAGCACCGAGACTGGAGTAATACCCATCCCTAGCAGCAGCACCATATATCTAGGCACCGACAACCACCAGCTTCCTTTCTTCCTACTGAAACCCCGGGGGCAGGGGTGAGGGGAAGGGAGAGGGAAGAATAAACTTCACCAAGTACTCTGTTTCTTCTGCTTGCTGCATCCTGTAGTGCGGACTGGGAGGTTTTCGGGGCAGACACAGTGTGTGGCACCCATGAGGCCTGTAGGCAACACTGGAACATGCACAGTGGGGTGGACTGATCCAGGGGCTGGCACGCCACCTCTTCCTGTCTCTTCCTCAGGCGTCACCATGCTGACTTCCATGCTGCCTCTTTTCTTTGGGATGCTCTCTCAAACTGATTTCCAGGCATCAGCTCATGCTTCCCTCAGATCCCAGGTGAAACTCTGCTTTTCCTTTTCATACATGGATCCAGGTGCATCTTAACTGTAGTTTGGTTCCTTGCCCCGCTTCAGCTGAGAGGCTGACCAGCCCCTTACTGCCCTCATGGTGAGAGAACTTCTTTCAGCTTCCAGTTTCAGGTTTCTCTCTGACAGTTGATCATGCCCATTTTTTCTCATGCCTGTGTTGTCCTTTCATTTAAATAGCTCTTTTCCCTCTCTCTTATTGCTCCTCCAGTATATTCTAGACAGTCATATCTCATCTCAGCCTTTGTTTTGCTAGGCTGTACAAGCCTCGTGAGAGACTCTCTGTCCCCCTGATCACCCATACGTAGCAGTTCTGATGAGATTGTACTGGTCTCTCACCAGTGTATCAGTACTTTTGTCTCTGTGCTGCAAGTCTCTCTCCTGAAGTGTATCACAGGTTGGCATTTACCTTCTCCACAGCTGCCTAACACTGGTGGTGCAATCTCCTAGTACTTTTCATTCGGCATCCCAATGGAGGGAATAAGAAGCTTGTGATTAGTGCCCAGTGCATGAATTGCTCTCTGTGCTATTGAATTTGATCCTGTTTCTGTTACTCCTAAAACACATCCGTTTTTTTTCTGTATGATGCTCACATCTGCCTCTGCACTGACAACGCCTGCTTGTGCAGTTTGGATTTACCAATAGCAGATAACACAATCCCTTGTTTTGTGCCAGCCATTAATGAAAGTGTTAAATAAGATTAGTGCTATGGCCACTTCTTGAGGAGCTCAGCCAGTGACCCTCCTCCAGCCTGATAACTTCCCTGTTCAAACACTGCCTGTGGCTGTCTGCTTGCTAGCCAGTTGCTTATCAGTCTTACAGTTCTTCTACTAAGCTCCATTTTTAACTCTTAGCTGTAACTTTCTTAACTAGTTATTATCTAGGTCAGTGGTTCTCAACTTCTTTGGATTTGAGGCGCCCCTCACTGGTCTCAAGACACTTGTCCAGCACTCTTTTGAATGGAGTGACATCCAATTTCAAAATGACTTTATATGTTACAGTGCTTACCTCCTTGCAGAGGGGCTGGGCCAGAGGGGTGGGAGATGGTTCAGGCAGGGAAAAGCTTGAGCCTGCACTTGTCTGCTTAGCTAATCTATCACCTCACACCTCACTTTTTTGGAAAGCCTCTTAAGCCGTGCATATTCTCAAGATCAGGCAAATCTGTAGCTGCCCAGATCTACCCCTGCCTCCACTTGACTCAGAGGTGAGGACAGAAAAGGTAATGCATAAATACTGCATATGCATTACGTTTTCTGTCCTCATCTCTGACTCAAGTCTGTCTCTAAAATATTTGCTACAGGATCTGAACTCCCACATGCCAGTCTTTTTAGCTCTCGTCAAAACTTAGGTGGAGTATTCAGCTAGTTCTTGGGCCATTTCTGGATCATTCGTGCCCTAATTTGGCCGTGCTGCAAAACACAATAAGGAAAGCAGTGAGCCTGTATTTATACAGCTGAAGAACCTTTTGCCATTTGTTTGAATATCTCTTGCAAATTTGTAGCCTTTGGTCATTTTGATTTTATCCCTGCAGTTCTTGGCCTCAGAGATTTGGCTTGCTTTGCTGATTCACACTTTTTCGCTCGATTCAGTGCTCCTTCTTTCCTACATGTCCTCCACTCTCTTTGACTGGTATACAGATCCTGATCTAGTTTTTAGCACCTTTGACTTAAAGAAATTTCAGGCCTCATCCATATTCAAGTGCTTTCCCTTCTCAGTCCAGCTAATTTCACTGAATCTTTCTCTCATTTTATTAGGTCGCCCTTTTGGAATAGGCAACCTGAGTTACAGCTCTGCTTTGGTTTATCTTTCCATTTAAATATAAACTGAACCAGCTTGTGGTCATTCAAGCAAAGGATTTTAGTGTCTGAGTAGCCAGCTTTTTGACAGTATCTTCATTACTTTTCAAACCAAGCCTGAAATAGTATCCTTGTCTTGTTGGTTCAGTGACTGTGTGGTTAATAAATATCTGAGCCCTACCACTACTAGTAGCATTTGCTCTTCACTTTATGTGTAAGAAGTTAACGTTTCTGGTATTATTTCCTCTGTCTAACAACTTCACAGAGATCTCCGACCACATGCAGATCTGACCTTGTGTGTTGACAGCACGTTTCCAGTACAGCTTTTTTTTTAATTTAAACTATCTGGCTCCAGGGTGATTTTGACCCAAACTGGCTGTGTTTAATCCGTGCTCTCCCTTATTTCTTTGTGTGTTACTCAGGTGATAGACTTCCATGCTACCATGCCCCCTTGTCTTTTATTTCCATTGTCCTTGAACAGTGCGTGCCCTCCAGTACTTCTGTTCCCATCAGCCTGTTGTTTTCTGTTATCCCTCTTACGTCCTGCTTTGTGTTCTGCACCAGTAATTCAAGTTCCTCCAGTTTGTTGCTCAGGCTCCTGATATTAGAGTACAAACATCACAGTTATCAGGTACTGACCACACCTCCATTTCCTAAGAGTGCTAGGCACTGCTCTGGTCACCAGTATTCGCACCCCCCCCCTTTGCTGTCCACCCATGGACAAGCCTTTATTCATGCTGTGTCCTTCTTTACCTGATTTTCCTCTTCCCATGGAGAGTGGAACAGCCTCCCCAACCCTAGTTTCTGCCTGGTGTCTGGGGAAGAGAGGTCATCAAGCATATTGGCGGTATTTGAATAAGGCAGGGACCTCTGATGCATAAGGGAGAATGTGTGCTGGGCATCTCTGTTGTAAACGTCTTTACCAGTTGCACCTGCAGTGGCATCATATAGGCAGAAATTAGTCACTTAGGACTTGGCAGCTCTTCTTGGGAGCTAAGAAGCAAAAATACACAGCATCCAGCACTGGAATGGCATGCTTTCTGCTCTGCCTCCACTTCCAGACAGCCCTAGGTGGTGGCTCTAATAGAGGAGGGCAGAGGAATGAAAATTACCTACTGGTTTTCCTGGACCAAGAGGAATGTGAATAAAGAGGAACATGTAAACTCAGTTTGGATGCAAAGCTGGAAGTTCTCTTAATAAAGAAGGTAAAAATGAAATCAGCACTGTTGAGTATGCTTGAAGTGCAGTAGAAGACACCATTATTTAAAGCCGAGTATGAAGTGTTGGAAGGGGTTGTTTTAATCTGGGTGTTTGGATTGCTCCCAGGACCACTCGGTACAGAAAAAAAAGTACAGAACGTGCTGGTAGGTAACTGTTCCTGGCTGCCCGATGTTAGCAAAGGTCATGTTCTCTCACCACTGCTGAAAGGAAAAAAATGAGCTAGTCCAGAAATGTCAGCTGGCACTTTTCATAACGAGGCAGAGGCCAGAGAGTCCTGCTGGATAGTTGCCACCTTTTGGAAGTTTCCATGCAATCTGTTAGTGCTCGTGTCATGTGCTGGTCTCGCCAGAGCAGCTCAGATGCTCGCTTTGCAGAGCAGCAGGTGTAAGGGATGGAGTGAGGATGGGACGCAATGTTTACAAGGAGAGCTATTTCAGGAGACTGGCACAGCAGCTCTGGGCATGGAGGGCAGGTGCCAGAGGCGGCCAAATAAGTGAACTGAGTTCACCCCACAGCTAGCCTGACTCAGTTGTTCCCCAGCATCACTCTGCTCATTTCCACCAGCAAGAAATCGATTGTGTCTTGGTCACAAGTGAGATGTGGTCCAGGGTGGTAGTGGCCTGGCAGCTGTTGGCAGGGGCAGAGTCAGGTTCAGCATTTCTCAACATTTCTAGTTTGATAATTCCTTATCCAAAGTAAGAAAGTGCAGTGAACCCCGCTCACACTTTTTCACTTTAATAGTAGGTGCAACAGCACCTGAGCTGTAGTTGTGCTTCATGAGGCTGACAGAAAAGTCTGAACCTTAGGGGCAGAGTAGAGTGGGATTTTCTTTGCTTTTCATTGAGTAACTAGCTTTTAGATGAACACCTTGTGACCCTCAGTTGTCATTCGCCAGCTGAGAAACAGTGGCCTGGTGCTTAGATCAAAGGGCTTGAAATCAGGAAACCTTGGGCAAGCATGCAGGGATTGCACTGACACGCATCGTGACTGAGCAAGCTGCACTACTTCTCTATGGTTCAGTACTCCTCTGTGTGGACGATGCTTCAGAAACAGCCAGAGGAAAGGGTCGGGAAGTATAGGAGGTTTTAATTATCCTCATACCTGTTGGGCAGCAAGAAGATGCAACCCGGGCATTTCACTGATGTAGGATGTGCTAGGAAATCTGTGTTTCCACAGGTAGAGGAAACGAAAGAGGAGAAACTGAAAGTGAAAGGGAAATTCAAGGACAGTGATCCTACAGCCCAGCTCACTAGTCTAAGGAAAGGAAGGTACAAGCATAGCCGAATAAGGAAGGTGGACTTCAAAAAAAGAGTAGACTTCAGCAAACTCGGGGAGGTGGTAGGTAAGGTCTCTTAGGAAGAGAAACTAAGGAGTTTATCTAAGGAGTACAGGACAGTCTCCTTCAGCAACTGCCAGCTGTCTTAAATGCAAGACAGCACACTATCCCAATGAAAAGAAAAGACTAAAATCATAGCAAGAGGCTATTGTGGTTGCATCAAGAGCTCTTTAATGGTCTGGAAAGAAAAAAAGGCCAGAAGAAGGGGAGAAGATGAAACAGATGCGTTCAAGTCAGGAAGACCTGGCAAGATTCACCCTAAAGTATTTCTCTAATTAGCTGAAGCAGTTTCTGAACCAGCAGTGTTCAAAAAAAAAAAAAAAATGGGGGGGAAGGAGACAAGGGCATTATAAACTAGTCAGCCTAACCAATTACCATAAAGACAGGAGAGCACATGAAAACCATCAGTTTGTAGATACTTAGCAGATAAGGTGGTTAAAAAAGCTGACAGGTTTGTCAAGAACAGATGCTATAAAATCAAGATTTCATTTCCTTCTTTGGTACGATAATTGGCCCAGTGAATAAAGAGGAAGTGGTAGATGAGATGTATCCTAATTTTAGAAAGAGTTTGATGCTATCTTGCATGACAGTCTTGTAAGCAAGCTCTGGAAGTAGGGTCTGTATCTCATTGCCATGAAATGGGTATAAATCTAGTCTTGCAACTGGGGTCACCTACCTATCTTCCCTGTCTTACATTAATGACTTGGAAGATGAAAGAGAGTAGGCTTATAAAATCTGCAGATTACACCAAATAGGAGGGTAATAAAATAGCCAGGAGGACAGGAAGCATTTGGCAGACAGGACCACAATTCACAATGATAGATTGGAGAGATGGTCCAAAAAAAAGCAACACGATAAAACCCATTAAAGACGAGTTCTACGCTTAGGGAGCAGAAATCATATGCAAAAATATAATATGGGGAATAACTGGCTAGGGAGAACAACTAAAGAATCTGATCATTTGTAGCAGACTACAAACTAAGAGCGCCAACCATGACACGCTGGCATGTCTTAACAAGAGCCTCATTTAAAACATGGGAGGTAATTATTCTGCCCTTCTCGGCCCTGGGAACACCTCAGCTGGACTGTCAGGTCCTATTTTGGACGTCTCACTTTAAGAACCACACAGACAAAAATGGAAAAAGCGTGGAGGAAAGTAACAAGAAAAGCAGGTTTTGAAACCTGATCCGCAATGCAAGTGTGATGAAACTGGGTTTGTTAAATCTTCAGAAACAATACACGGAGAGGGTGGGATGTGAATGAGACTCTTCCAATGTCGAAGTTGTCATAAAGGGAACAATGGTCAGTTGTTTTCCATAGCTCCTAAGGGAAGGACTGGGAGAAAGCTCAGCTTCCAACCAGGAAAAATGTCCAGCACACCTACAGCCTAGGGAATGACCTGCTGGGTGGCACGGAAGTGGAAAGGGATCTTGGAGTCCTAGTGGACTCCAAGATGAACATGAGTCGGCAGTGTGACGAAGCCATCAGAAAAGACAATGGCACTTTATCGTGCATCAGCAGATGCATGACGAATAAATCCAAGGAGGTGATACTTCCTCTCTATCGGGCGCTGGTCAGACCGCAGTTGGAGTACTGCATGCAATTCTGGGCACCGCACTTCAAGAGGGATGCGGATAACCTGGAGAGGGTCCAGAGAAGGGCCACTCGTATGGTTAAGGGCCTACAGACCAAGCC